>NC_072800.1:33155681-33458712 GCF_028583425.1 Eublepharis macularius
CTTTACAGTGGATTTGTTTTCTTTGTGCAAAATACATATTAGATTATAAAAAATTGATATATAAAAGTTATATTATTGGCATGTTTATCTTTGTTACCATCAATCATTCAAAACAGTTAACTATTTCTTAAGAGATGGTGGCTCCCGCCTGATTTCATATTTGACTGATTTTGCAGCTTTGAGGTTTTGCCACAGATGAAATAATAACAATAACAACAATAATAATAACCAATTTATAAACTGTCCTTCAGGACAACTTAATGCCCACTCAGAGAGGTTTACAAAGTATGTTGTTATTATCCTCACAACAATCACCCTGTGAGGTGGGTGGGGCTGAGAGAGCTCCAAGAAGCTGTGACTGACCCAAGGTCACCCATCTGGCTTCAAGCAGATGAGTAGGGAATCAAACCTGGTTCTCCAGACTAGAGTCCTGCCGCTCTTAAGCACTACAGCAAACTGAAGGAATTTAGGAGGCAGGAATTTAAAATTCTTAATTTGTAGAAGTGAACATAAAGGTTTGTTTGCAGATGGAAGCAGAAGGTGGTTGAGGTGCCATGTGAAAGAATATTTGCCAGTATTCTTGGGAAAGCAGAAATTGCATGACAAAATGTAATTGTCTCGAAGAAATCCCAGAAGTAGAGATGCGGAATTGGAAGGACATCCATGTAGCACATCAAGTGGAAGTATGTAAGCTGCCTGTAAGAAGCAAGGGATGTTATGATATGGATAGTCCTGGGTTGCTAACTGGGGAACAGGTGTTAATACAGCTGAAATGGTAAGGAGACACAATTTTGTACCTTATTTTTAATTCCGTGCACATTGGACTAGTGCATATATGTGTGAGTTATAGCCCTGCATCAGAGCGCACGGAAGATCTCAGATTCAGCCCTTGGCACCTACAGTTTCAGAGTGGGAAAGACCTCTGCCCAAGATCCCGGTGAGTGTTGGGATCCACAGTGCAGGCTAGATGGGCCGGTGGCTCCAAACTGCACGATGTGCTCTACCATCAACACAGCAGGTGACAGCTATTAGGGTATGGCAAGGTAGGTGGCCACATTTTTAGAGTGCCAGCCAACTTCAAGGCAGAGCCCTGGTCAGGGCCACCCTAAGGAGAGTTACAGCTTTTTAGTCCACTGAAGTCGATGTGCTAGAAGAGTGTATTCTGCTTAGGAATACACTTCTGGTCTCCTGATGTCTTCAAAGTGGCCAGAGGGTAGCCAACTGGATTGGTGGGCCACTACTAGCACTGAGTTTTAATCTCCCCCCCCCCTAAACCGCATTCCTGATCTAAACTGTGTATTCCCAACCTGCTATTTGCCTCTCTGGGAAACATGTAGAAGTAAGGATGTTCATTTGGATGTTAACTGATCAAAAACCAAACTGGAGGAAAGAACCATCTGTTTGTTAACTAGTACAGAGTGAAAAATGAATGGCAGTCAATTATTTTTTTGGCCATTATTTTAACCATCAGAATGGCTGCCTTTAGAATTCATGGAAGTCACAGAGAAAAGGAACAAGGGAGGCAGTGGATATGTAACTGTGACAGGGATGTGTCCCAGTTTGGCAGAGTTATACAGACCTTGACACTGAAGAGAATTGTTTTGATAGGTCCATAATCTTTCTGAAGTGTTTCATGGCTGACTGGAATGGAGGTGGGGGTGGGGGAGCCCTGCAACTTCAACCATTAAAGCTCTTCAGAATGTATTCATTTCACTCCACCCATAATCCATATACTTGTGAGTGAAAAATATTTGTGGCTTTCAGTTGTATTTGGGATCAGCAACCTGTCAGAGCTGCACTTGATTCATGTCTTGTGGCTACTTAAGGGCTTTTTTATGTCCAATGTAAAGCTTAAGCCGTTCTTTCGCGCCAACTCCCTCTTTTCAAACACCACCCACCCCTTTGGCGCTGTATAGTCTGACACCTTCAAGAATCTGATAAAAGGAGCAAGTTCCTTCAGCAACACATTCTCCAAGCCACTGTTACCTTTGCCATTTGAACAGGAACAAAGCCCTGGAAGGACTGACCATGAGTCAGGCAGCTGGTAAGTACAGGGAACAAGTCCAAGGATTTGCATTTTTGTTATTGGGTGACAAAACCAGGAAACGCACACTGTAAAAACTGTTGAGGGATATTATGAATCTACCACTAAAATGAATGGGCACTCAATTTTATAAGATTGTACTAGACCTAGAACCCATCATTTCTTAATAAAACATGAAATCTGATTTCTTCTGCTTTGCATTGTACTTGGTGTCCATTGTTTAAATATTGCTGTAGAAGGTGAGAGAGCCACTGAAAGTGCTGTGGAATTTGATCTTGAGTAAAGTGCTTGTAAACTTCCCTGTTGCTTATCGGCATGACTAACAGTTCTTAATAGTTTTATTTGCATTGAAATTGTTGCACTACACCGATGAAAGGTGCACTCATAACTTTTTAATCATATTGATTTCAGTGGTTGAGGCTGTGACCCTGTGCACACTTACTTGTGAATAAGCCCATTTGAACATAATGAGACTTATTTCTGACTGTGAGTAGATGTTCTTAGGATTGTGCTGTATCAGTGCAATCCTTATGCTGAGCTACTCCTGTCTAAGCCCATTGAAATTAATGGGTTTAGACTAGAATAACTTTGCATAGGATTGCACTGTAAAGTTCTCACCCAGTGAAAAAATGAGGGAAGGGGTTAAAATCCCTTGTAATCACGTCACTCCCCCCCCCCCCCGGTATTCCTTTTAATAATTTTATGCAACGTGTTAATGGTTTCATGTCACTCACAGTCTCCTCAGGAGAGCTCATGACCCAAACAGTATTAGGGCTTCTGCATCCTTAATAGTATTTGGAGGGAAAGCAATTTCAACAGGAAAACTTTCTGTTAAAGACCTTCAGGGGTCTGATAAAACTCCTTCTTTTGCCCAGAGGGTTTCATGAAACAAGATGTGAGATGTCCTTGTAAAGTAGGTTCAGTGGTTCTGGTGCGGGGTGGGGGGACTGGATCAGGGTAGTGGTGCCGGCCGGGTCAGAGGATTTTACTGTTTCCTTCTGCACTGTTTCCTACATCAAAGCTGCCCTTTCAGGAAGCTCTTAACACCACAAGGGGCCCAAACATGAAACCTTAATGTGGAAAAGTGGGTGATTTGCTCAACTTTTATTACTAGAGTCACGATTTAATATTGCTGTTTTGCAGATGGCAGGTTGTGGATACAGAAAAGAAAAAAGTAGCAAATACTAGAGGCCAAAATGTAAAAGTGATGTTAGTAATTAGAATGTTGCTAGTAAGACAGACATTTGTACACTCAAAACAGCATCAAATATCAAGAATAAACACAGCATCAGGTGGCAACATATAAATAAGCAATACTGAATATCAGTCATGAGAAGAAACACAACATCAAGTGTCAGCGATGGGACAAAACAGCCTACACATTACTAAGACTGGCGCTACGTTCTCAGAGATTTATGAGGATAAACTGCATATTGCAGAAAGGCAGCCAAAATTCGTTTCAATCTCTTTTTTCCTTAAAGACAAGAGCTATAATGCAAGAGTGAGTACATTAAAAAAAAGAGAACGTTAAAAAAAAAAAGATTTCCTGGATCAACTGATGTGCATACAGTCTGCCTTTAGTGTTATAACTCAATGTTCAAATTGAAAAAAGAATTCTTCACCCCAATTCCACAGACAAGATTCAAATAAATGTACTTTTAAAAAATCTGTATACTTTGCAGAGGGGCGCTATGTCAGTCAACCCTTCACACCTGCAAAGTCAGATTACAATTAACTCATAGGCACTAGCAGGTCATGGGTAACTCCATGGGTAACTCCATGACCACATTAGCACTTTCCTTTTTGTCTCATTTTATTTCATTTTACCCACTCGATGTCCAGGAAGTAATATTTTTTTTAAACTTCATTTTTTAACCTTTTGCATCTCTGAACCTCTACGCCTGTCAGTAATTTTGATTCAGAGAGATTTGACCTGGTAAACATAAGTGGAAGCCCTCTTCAAACAACAGAACAAACTTTGGCTATGCAAGTTTGTTCAGGGCTTCGTGGCAAGTAATCTCAATAAGTTTGTACAGGAAACAAGAGTGATAAGACTCGTTTAGTGATACTGGTCTTGTGGAATCTAGTGGGTGTCCTGACCTTGTAATTTGTTTCATAATTGCAGAAGCTTAACATTGTTTGGAAAGAAAATATTTGAATGGACTGTGCCTGTAATGATGTGTCTGTGTGATGTCTTCAAATGCACTTGCTGAACAGATGCACCCAAGCTCTTCCCCACCAAAATTGCTAAACAAACTCTAATTCAAGATAATCCGTGGTTTGAAACAAGCCATAAAGGCTAGTTTAGGGATTATTTTCAATATCCCTGGACATGTTTTTTATCAAATTCAAGTTATATTAAAACATTATGGAGTACACAGGTTGGGTCTGGGGGTCCCCACCCTGTGTAAAAGTCATGAGTTGTGGGTTCTCCCCAACACCTGTGTATGCAGCGGCCAATTTGAATCAGTACAATAGCACATGTGGAGCAGGGGTTCAGCCCCACTGTTCCATTTTCCCAACCTGTTTAGCAGTATAGAGAGAACTGGTTCA
Source organism: Eublepharis macularius (assembly GCF_028583425.1). Classification (NCBI taxonomy): domain Eukaryota; kingdom Metazoa; phylum Chordata; class Lepidosauria; order Squamata; family Eublepharidae; genus Eublepharis; species Eublepharis macularius. The sequence goes on from NC_072800.1 coordinate 33,160,279, forward strand.
CACATGCAAGTTGATCGCTTGATAAGAAGCTTTCTCCTTTAAATATCACATTGGAAACAATGCGCAATTTTTCATTCAGGACGATTGCCTTGCAGGAATTCTCATGAATGTTTACAGCCTAGCAATATGAAAGCCTGTGACTGCTGATTTGAGCTGTGGACAATGGCTCACATGACTGTTTTTCATTAAAAGGAATGCCCTTCCTAAAGAATTTGGACTAATATCAGGCCTCATTGTCAATCAGTCAAAGTCGCAATTTCTAGCAAGTTATAGCTCTCGTGGATGGATAGATATCATCTCATTAAATCATTTCTCATTCCAAAAATCCTTTTTTCACTTAGAGCGATCCCAATCAGAGTACCTAAATTCCAAATTTCTCAATGGCAAATTATTCTCAACAATTTCCTATGGCAAGGTAAACACCCTAGGATAGCGTTTTCTACATTAAAATTAAAAACCTCAGATGGTGGTTTTAACTACCCTGACCTGATGCTATACCAATCAGCAACAAGACTAGTAAACCTCCTGCAATTGTACTATTTAGAAAACCCTCCTGACTGGGTTTTGATAACACAAGCCCTATTAAACAAAGTGGCACGAGGTGATGTAATCTGGGGAAAGAATACCTACTGTCCAAAGTGTGTTTACAACAACAAAATGATAATGCCAATCTTAAAAACATGGGACCAATAGAGGCAAAAATTTAGCCCTACAATATCCAGATATGCCTCCTTTCTTGGGCAACACTGGTTCCAGCCAGGAAATGATATCTCCTTCAGCGCAGCCTTAAGAAAAGGGAATATAACTAAACTAACAGATATTGCCTCACGAACAGGTCTGCTAGAGAAAGTAGAATTAGAACACAAATTAAAGCAAAAACTGCACTGGTATAAATATCTGCAACTGAAAAATATGGCAGAAAAGATAGACCTTCCAGCGATAATGAACAAACCATTAACGGAATTTGAAACGTTATTAAACAACACTACTTTCCAAAAAAAGGAACAATAGCTAAACTATACACAATTTTATTAAACCTTTCTAACAAAAAGCAACTAAACTGTCAAACCAGATGGTATAAAGATTGTGGAATGATCAAGCGAGCCCCACGTGGAAAAAGATCTGGTCCTCTTATACCTTCAACTCAAATATAAAGGTAATGAAATTGCAGACATACAAAATCATTCATAGGTGGTACCTAACCCCTAAAAAGCTATCATTGATCTCCTCATCCTTATCCCCATTATGTTGGAAGAATTGTGGAAAAGAAGGCTCCTATGCCCACTGTTGGTGGGAGTGTAATCACATTTCTAACTTTTGGAAAGGAGTACTAGGTGAAATCAAAACAATTGCAGGCTATGAAGTCCCATTGGACCCCAAAATAATTTTCCTGGATCCATGGGAAGATTTAGCAATCCCGAAACTCAGAAGGGAGCTTATTGCATCTTTTTTTGTTGCCGCCAAAAGCGTCATAGCAACGCTGTGGAAAGTAAATCAATTACTGACGATTGAGAATTGGTTAAAAAAACATGGAACAACTATCCTTGAGAAGGTAAATGATGATTTATATAGAGCTGAACATTTTCCTAAGGAAACAAACTTCACTGAAAAATGGTTTCCCTTTTTTACTTATATAGAAGAAAAAAAGCTTCAACCGAAATCAAAAATTTTACAAACTGTAACAAACTCTGGTTATTTCACACTATAGCTATCTATATATCTCACCTAACTACCATAGAATTTCGGTGTATCGTTATGTTCTTGTCATTACAACTGATAGTTTCAAATCTGTATATACAAGCATATATTTGTTGAATTGTTGTTTGTTACCTGTTAATAAAAGTTAAAAAAAAAAAGGAATGCCCTTCCCATAGAAGGGGAAAGTTGGACATACGCCCGCTGCATAAGACCTGGCCTGAGCTGCTGTTTTCCTTCCTGTTTTAGGTATTAAAGCCTGGGCACAGCCAGAGGCGTGACCTCTGTAGCTTGAGCTGAGCTCTTGGCCCTTGGCTCACAGCCTGTGGCCCTGAATGAGCCAGCCCAGTAGATCTCAGACCAGACCAGGAGATGGATTCATAGCGAGTATTTTGTTGTTCTTGCTGTAGCTGCGGCGGCTGCTGTTATTTGCCTCTATTATATTTGTGCTTCTTTGTAAGCTGATTTGGATCCACACTGAGGAGACCAGTGAGCTACAAAATAAATAGGAAAACAAAGAAGGGTTTTAGTTTAGCCTTCTTTCTAATGTTTTCTGTCTAAAGAGATTGTTTTAATGGGGGGTATGGAATAACACCCTGACCTGGATACAGGGCCGGATCGATGGGGGGGCAGGGGGGGGTAGTCTGCCCCCGGCGCCACCAGGGAGGGGGCACCGGGAGCAAAGGCCGGCTGCCAGAGGGCGCAGGCAGCAACACGGGCAGCCTTGCAGCCCCCCACGCTGACTTTCGCCTGCCCCACAGGACAGGGGGCGGCCGGCTTGCCATGCACCCCTGTAGGGCAGGCAAAAGGCAGCGCGGGGGGCTGTGGGGCCGCGGCAAGCTGGCTGTGGGGCTGCAGCAAGCTGGCTGCCCCATCCTGCAGGGCAGGCGAATGGCGCGGGTGGCCTCGCAGCCCCCCCCGTGCTGCTTTTGCCTGCCCTGTAGGGCAGGGGGTGCGCGGCAAGCCGGTCGCCCCCTGTCCTGCGTGGCAGGCAAAAGCAGCGTGGAGAGTTGCGAGGCCACCAGCACCATTCGCCTGCAGGGAGGCGAATGGCACAGCGGCTTCCCAGCCCCGTATGCTGCCTCTGCTCCACCCTGCGTGATATCGTCACCGAAGTGATGTCATCATGCAGCGCGGGCAAAAAACAGCCCGGCGAAGGTTGCCCCGGGCGTGGGCAACCGTAGATCCGGCGCTGCCTGGATAGCCCAGGCTGGCTCAATCTCATCAGCTCTTGGAAGCTAAGCAGGGATGGCCTTGGTTAGTAATTGGATAGGAGACCACCAAGGAAGTCCAGGGTTGCTATGCAGAAGCAGGGCAGGGCAAACCACCTCTGTTAGTTTCTTGCCATGAAAACGAGTCACTATAAGTCACACTATAAGTGTGATGGCACTTTCCACCACCACCACGGAATAACATTGAGTCCGAGCACCCACCTACAGGGGAAGTGGTATAACCCAAGCCCCTATACACTGAGGCCATTTCCACACATGTTGAATAATGCACTTTCAATGCACTTTAGCAATCCTTTAGAAGTGGATTTTGTGTTTCACGCATGAAAACCCAGTTCCAAATGATCATTAAAGAGCATTGAAAGTGCATTATCCAAAGTGTGTGGAAGCAGCCTGAATGACAAACATGCATGTGTAAACTCAACCTGAATACTAATTTGGATCATCATGAAGCAGTCTGACAATGGCTTTGCCATGCAAATATTAAATTTAAGGTTAACTACATGAACTGGCACTGACAGCAAAAAAGGGAGAAATGATTTGGTAGTTTGTCAATTATATGTATATTTATTACTATTTCTGCAATATCAGGGGAAGGTACCTGTGTAGGGGAAGGGCTGTAGCTCATTCATGGAGCACGTGCCTTTCAGGCAGACTGTCCCCGAATTAATGGAGCATTATGATCCTGATGCTGAATGCTGCCTAATGGTAAAAATGTAGGACACGGGAGATGCTTTGCACGGAGACAGTGCTGTGCATGGTCCTGGGAGGTCTATGCATTAATCTGCTTCCACGTTGGGACATTCCATTTCTACAGTCAGCTGCAAGTAGGGCTGAAGCAGCATTTTTTTCATCAGGTTTACTGAACCTATTTGCTCTGCCTAGAATATGTGAAAAAGAGGCTGCAGTGAAGCACGTGCAAAATGCTTTCACCTCACCATTCAATGCTGGCTTTATTTCTCTTCAGCAATGCTCGATCGGTAGCGTTCTGAGACAGAATACAAATGACATAAGTGAAGGGGAATGAATGAATTACATCATTGTGGCCAGTCTGTAAATATAACTGAGGCCTAGATAGCATTTGCAAGCGAGATGGCTACAAGCAGCCAGGGTTTAACAGTGGAAGCCTACCGCGTGAACTTAAAAAGTGTTTCCAAGCTGCTTATCTAAGGAGGAAACAGTCTTTCTGATACTGCATTCATGTCAGCCACATGCAAAGGGGCACGCTGAGTTTGTCAAAGGGAATTTGCATCCTTGTGAAATTGGAACAGACTGCGGGTCTCATGCCACTGTGTTTCTGTCTCTTGTGGACTTCAGCTTGTGAATTATAGCTCCATATGGATTGCTAAATTTGCCAAAAGAGGAGGGCCAGTAATTCAACCTGCCTGAAAGCAGTGCCTTGAACATGGTGTCACCCAGTCCCAGGTGTATAACAACAACAACAACATTCAATTTATATACTACCCTTCAGCACAACTTAATGCCACATTCAGAGTGGTTTACAAAGTGTGTTGTTATTATCCTCCCAACAATCACCCTGTGAGGTTGTTGGAGCTGAAAGAGCTCTGAGAAGCTGTGACTGGCCCAAGGTCACCCAGCTGGCTTCAAGCAGAAGAGTGGGGAATCAAACCTGGTTCTCCAGATTAGAGTCCTGCTGCTCTTACACCAAACTAGCTTAGATAGCTCCAGATATAGGAAGCCTTAATTCCAGTACCTAAGACTCAACCATGACATAAAGCATAAGCTCACACACCAAGCAGCACATTTTACGAATGGCGAAGTGTGTTCCAATTATGTACTGCCCCTCAAGTGTCTGCCATGATAGTGGCAAAGAAACCTTAAAATTAATCCTGGCTGCAGTAGTTTTGGCCTGGCTTCTTAGAGCAGCTAGTTCTTTCAGTGTAGCACCATCTGGGATGTGATGATACTTCCCAGGGATAATGCCATTAGGAAAAATCCAATCATCTCTGGAGCCACTAGAGGAGGAAGAAGGGAGGGGTGACTAGCCATTGCTGGCAAAAGAGAATGGAAGGAGCAGCTGACTTAACTTGTTGCTTTGGGAAGTCAAAAGGCCATGTTGCCACTGCATTGAATTTGAAAACAGATTCCAGAACTAAACAAAAGTGAATTGAAACCTCTGTCATATAAAAGCAAAACCCATTCATACATTTTTAGTCAGAGTACAGTCTAGCTGCGGCTCTATTACCTGGCAATTGAAGCAAGTTCAAATGTACCTTCTTATGAATGCTTCCTGGAGTTTTTTATTTGCGACTTGTTTAATCACAGTCCTCTATTGTGACTTTTTTTGTTAACATTTGAAAACATTATAATGGCAACCCATTAAATCATAAAGCTGTCCTTTGTGAGTCCTTACATGCAATTGCCTGTACATGCTGTGAGCTCAGACAGTCTGTTTCCTAGAGTTGTGTGAGCCCTATCTGACTTATTTATTAAGAGCATTTACATCCCAGCCTTCTGTCCTGGAATGGATCTCCAGGGAAAATCATGGCAAGTTTAAAGCACCATAAAAATCCAAAGACTTTTTTTTTCAAATGACAGCCAAAAGCAATCCTGACAATAAATGCAGGTACTGCAACATTTAAAGGACATAAATCGGTATTGTTGAAGTTAACACAGTCCAGCTTAACAAACACCTCTTAAATACGACTGTCTCTGTCTACTGGCAGTAGAGATGATGCAAGGCAGACTTCCCCTAGGAGGGCTTTCCAAAGTCATGGTGCTGCTGTTGAGGTCCTCCACTGTTGAGGTCCTCTCTCACACATCCACCTACCATACTTCTGAATTCCTCTATACACCTGTCCAGGAACTGAAATCATCATTGGAGGCATTTAGGGCTCCATTGATGACTTCAGCGCATTGACAGGTGTGTAGAGGAGTTCTCTGGGATAATGTGACAACAGAACACCCAGGGCTTTAAAGATTGCAACTGGGGATGCTCGAACACCCATCAATCCAGCTTATATCCTGTTGGACAGTAGTGAACAGGGAGCCAATTTTCCAATGGATTGTTCATTGACAGGCTTGTAACTGGCAGGTTTCTTCACGGTATTCCTCCCTGCAGTACAGTGCAATACACTCAGCTTCTCGCGCATGTGCCCCGTTGTCTCACAGCCCAGCTGAGTTGTTCTTCTCCTTCCTTGCTGTACCACTCTTCCGCTAGGCAGGCAGTTGTTTAAATAGACAGTTACATCAGTCATAAATAAACGTACTGTTTTTAAACGTTTTAAAACGTAGTGTTCATCTAAGTAGTACTTATGTCTGCTTTATTTTCATGCCTGCGCAGGTTAAAAAAAAACACTGCAAACTTGTTTGGCAGGCATTTGAGGTGGATGTTGCTGAATCTAGCAGACCCTTTCAGGTCGGCAGCCATGCTGGTCTGCAGTAGAAAAGCAAGATTTGAGTCCAGTAGGACCTTAAAGACCAACAAAATTTCTAGGGTATAAGCATTCAAGAGTCAAACTTCCCTTTGTCAGCTACCTGCTTGACCATCAATTGTTTTTTTAAAGCCTGATAAATATGTTTAAGACTCTTCTTTTATCTTTCACATATTACCAATGTTGGCAGAAAGATTCAAAATGCTTTAAGTAACTCATGAAATTTGCTTAAGCAGGATGTCAGATAAACTTTTTGTTGATGTAATAGTTTGATGCTGACTGTGTGTTTCTGAAAAGCAAGGTTGGTATAATCAGTCCCAAAGAAGAAATCCTTCAGTTACATTTTTTACGCTGCCAGGGGAAATTGCAATCCGCAGCCTGCCATTGGCTTTACTCAGTTATGTTTAGTTAACAGAGAACAATGTCTGTAGTAATTCCTTCTTCCTTTTCTTTAGGAAGAAGCCATTCCACTTCTTTGATCAAACTATTTTTTTTCAAAAAAAATTGGCATTCAACAAAAATTCCTGGGGCATCTTTGTCATTTCTTGTCTTCTTTTACCAGTAATGACATGTTGATTTTACTTAAGGCATTTTTTACCCTGTTTCCCCATACAGTTAACTCCAAGGTAGCTGGAAACAAAGAAAGAAACAATAATGAAATAAAACTATACAGAGCAATCCAACAACGAAAAGTCTCTTTTGGAATTGGTAACAAAAATGAAAGATATGAATGAAAATAAGCCGTTTTGGGTCCCCATTGAGGAGAAAAGGGAGATATAAATAGCTATATAAATAATTAGTAAAAAAAGTCTTGCTTGTTCTCTCTCCCTCCCATCCAATCTTTATAATTTCCAGGAGGTCCTCTGAAGTCTGTTGGAGTTGATTTCCTCAGAGATCAGAATACTCGTCTCCACCACACCAATGATTACACTAACTCAAGTCTGATTGTGAGACGTGGGGATGAATTCCAGTTGAAGGTGACTTTTAGCAGAGAGCTGAAAGACCAGGATAAAATTACGCTGCAGCTCACTATTGGTAAGATGACATTTTTGGGGTTAATTACAGTGTATCAAGGTGAGAATATATATTCCTTCTCTTCATAGTTTCCACATTACAACCAGAAGCAGACTGTACAAATGTATTCACACAAGGGTCAAACCGTGTAAGAAAGTATCAATATTACATTTCTCAGACTACTTTTCTCAGCTCTATAAGGCTCCACTGATATCGTAGCAGATTCCCCACTTGCTGCTGCTGCTTCATCATCTTCATTTTCTTTCACATTGTCTGAACAGCCGTAAGGGCTAGAAGCTTGATTTTTTCCCTGTTGTTTTACTGAGTTTCTTGGGATTTTGCAGCAGATACTAGTTTCTCTGCTAAATAGACAACTATTTGCAACGATATTGCACTAGAATGTATATATTGGGGCTAATGCAGACATTCTTGCACCTCCTCAGTATCGGAGTCTATTTGGCAAGCTGTGTTGCTGATGACTCACTTTTTATCCTGGCACAGGCGCAGTGAGTCGTCAGCAACATGGTGACGGACAAGCCTGGAAAAGCAGCAGCCGCAGAGGTGGGAGGGAGGCCCGACAAGTCAGCGTAGCCCTCTGGAGGCCCCGCAGCAGCCATAGAGGCGGCAGGGAGGCCCACCTTGCTGTCTTTCTCCATCACGGTGGCCTCAGCAGAGAAGCCTGCCACAGTGCCACACTCCTCCCAAGCCCATTGTTCACACAACAGGCTTGGTTGCTTGTAAAAGAATAAAGTAACAAAATAGATAACTGAGAAACTGTTCACCCCACCCATAAATTTCATGGACATGCTGTTTCAGAATAGACACTACAAATGAAGACTCTGCTCTCCTGCTATTCTCTGACATACTGCAACATTACCCTCTATTTATTTATTTATTTATTTATTTATTTATTTATTTATTTATTTATTTATTTATATTCCGCCTTCCCCACATCAGCAGGCTCAGGGTGGATTACAACAAAGTTTATGAACATGTATTCTTCTAGGTGAAAATCCAAAGCAATCGAGCGGGACTCTTTTATCCTTAAATGCAAGATCAGGACAGGAGGTTAACCGCTGGCGTGCCACCATCCGTCAAACAAACGGGAAGGAGGTATGTCATCTGGAATAGCACCAGTGTAGAGGTTGAGGTGTCGGACTAGGATCTGGGAAAACCAGGTTTGAATCTCCACTCTGCCATGCAAGCTCTCTGGGGGAATTTATGTTAGTCACTCTCTCTCAGCCATAGCTACATCACAGGATTCGTAGGAGGACACATTAGTTGAGGGGAGAAGGATATACACTGCCCTGGGCTCCTTGCAGGGCGGGTGTGTGTGGAGGAGGATAGATACAAATCACATTGAAAAATTATGCTGCAGGGTCCCATAGGGGTCCATCTTATCCCTAGTGCTATTTAACATCTACATGAAACTGCTGGGAGAGGTCATCTGTAGATTTGGAGTGAGATGCCACCATTATGCGGATAGGGAGAAGATGAAAGGGCCACACCAAGCTCAGACATAAGGAAACAGGCAAAAAGCCAGTGGTGCAAATCAAGGAAGAATACTCCATTGTTCAGGTAAAGAATCCTGTATGCATTTCACAGTAAAGCTTCTTCAGAGGAATTTGTGAGTCCTTCAATATTTCTACCGGAACAATAACATATTCTTTCTTATTTTGCACCCAAAAGCGGCTGACCCAAAGTGGGAACCCAGCATAGCTGAAAACATTCTCCCCTTTTTTCATTTTATCCTCAGAATAACCCTGTAAGGTAGGTTAGGCTGAGGGAGAGTGACTGACCCAAGGTCGCCCAGCAAGTTTCCATAGCAGAGTAGAGATTTGAACCCAGGTCTCCCAGACCCTAGTAGTACATTCTAACCGTTATACCATACTGGCTGGCTGGAATAATTTTTTCTTAAGCTACATTTGTATAATTTTTTTCTTATGGAATGATCTAGTGGCTTTCTTGAAGCTGTCCCAGCCAAGGGACAAAGCAGTCAAACATAATGAAAAACGAACTCAGCAGCACAGACCGTGACTACTTGTCTTTGCATGCTAGAAGAGACTGCTGTGCGCCTGCTGGGCACAAAGATCCATACTCGGCCCTGCTTTCACCATCTGCTTGCATTTCCCCGGAATGGATTACGAGTTCCTCCTCCTCCTCTTCCTCCACTACATGTGCCACTCCCATTGACGCAGAGGAATGGGGATGTCCCCTTTATTCGAAATGGTATTGTGGTGCTATGATAATGATGATTTTGTGTTTTCCATAGTGCCTGGTCGTTGTGACCAGTCCAGCAGATGCAATTGTTGGAAAATACCTTCTGAATGTGAAAACTGGGCCTAATATCTATCAGCCTGAGAAGAGATGTATTTATGTTTTGTTCAACCCATGGTGTAAAGGTAATCAACACAGCCTAAAAAGGTGTCATTTCTGATTCAGTTCTATAATGTGAGACGATCCCACAAGAAGTAGTAAAATATTTTAATATTGAACTGAGGCTCCCTTGATTTTTGTTGCTGTTGACAATATAATCACCATTTAAGCCTAAGGAAGAATGTATTTCAAAAGTAAATAACACATGGGAAACAGGTCCCTGTCCTAAGTCCTGACTCAAATTAAACAGGGCCTCGTTTTCATAGAGGCCCTTCGGTGTATTTCACTGCTTTCTTTTCACTGGAAATGGCTGGACTGGGATAGGTCCAGGTCACTACATTGTGTGGCTCAAAGACAACTGCTTTCCATTCCAAGGTCTGCTGCTTCCATTGAAACCACTGTATCGTTCTTAGAATTGCTTAAGGTCTGTTCCAGCATTTCTTCAACTCTGTATTAGATTTTGGCTGGTTTTAAATCTTTGCAAACTTGTATGTAGAGACTCTATTACATTGTATATTGAAATGTCCTTGAAATGAACTGTACTAACTCACACTGTGTGATCTGTCTTGAATCTCAGTGAGAAAGGTGGACTATAAATGACATAAATAAATAGAACACATAACCAACCAACCTGCTGAACGCACTCTATGCAAATAGCCAGTGCATAAATAGTTAGAACTGAGGTGAATGTTAATGTTATTAAAATTTTTAAAAAAAGAGAGAACTGAGGTGAATAATAACTGCTCTGTTCCCACAGCATGTAAAGCACAGAGCAATAATGAATTGGAGCTTTGCTCATAGGGAAGCTATTGGTTTTATTTGCAATTGTTTCTAGACAGCTAAGGGATCACCACACCACCTGAACAGTTTTACTCAGGCATTTATTTATTTAACGCCTATATGCGCCCCCTCACCCAGTTGGTGCGGAGGTTTGGGCTGGGTTGTCATCAATATGCGGATGACACCCAACTTTTTCTGTTGATGGACGGCTGGCCAGACACGGCCCCAGACAATCTGGCCAGAGCTTTGGAGGCTGTGACGGCATGGTTGAAACAGAGCAGGCTGAAATTGAACCCAGTGAAGACGGAGGTCCTGCAGCTGGGACGGGGGCTGCCAGATGTCAGGATCCAGCTCCCTGCCCTGGATGGGACACCACTGGCAACTTTGCCAGTGGTAAAGAGTCTGGGTGTGTTCCTGGATGCCTGCCTATCGATGGAGGCCCAGGTCACGGCGGTTGCCAAGTCTGCATTTTTCCATCTTTGTCAGATCAGGCAACTTGCCCCCTACCTGACACCCCAGGACCTGGCTACAGTGATCCATGCAACGGTCACCTCCAGGCTAGATTACTGTAACTCACTCTACGCTGGGCTACCCCTGGGCCTGATCCGGAAACTACAACTGGTCCAGAATGCGGCGGCACTGGCTTCCGGTTGAATTCCGAATCAGGTTCAAAGTGTTGGTTCTTACCTTTAAAGCCCTGAGTGGGTTGGGACCAGCATATCTTCGGGACCGCCTCTCCCTGTACGTTCCCCAGAGATCGCTTTGATCAGCGAATAAATATTTACTTGTGGTCCCCGGCCCTAAGGAAGCCCGCCTCGCTTCAACCAGGGCCAGGGCCTTTTCAGTCCTGGCCCCAGGAACGCTCTGTCAATGGAAACCCGGGCCCAGCGGTACATATTAACGTTCCGCCGGGCCTGTAAGACAAAGCTGTTCCGCCAGGCATTCAGTGATTGAAGGGGGCGGTGCCATGTCGGCCTCCCACCTTTGGGGTGGGGGAGGGTTCTCCCCACCACTGCACTTTGTTAATTTGTTTTATTGTTTGTATATTGATTTTAGTTCTTGTTTTTATCGATTTTAACTGTTCACCGCCCAGAGCCCCTGGGGATGGGTGGTATATAAATTGAAATATAAATAAATAAATAAATAAAATGGCAACAGAAGTCTTTTCAAAAGAAATCGTCCCAAGAACCAGCATACGTTGTTTTTTTCTGCTTTCATATTTGCTGCCTCTCCCTCCCCCTCCCCTCAAAGTGAGGAGCAGTAAGAAACGAGAAGGCCTCAGTCCACACCCTGCATGGAAGCCATTCCCTGAGGAGAGTAACTGCCTCACCCTTACTCCGACAATTTATAAAAAGCTCAGTTGAACCAGTGCACTTCTAAGACCTGAACTACACATTCAGAAACATCACGCACACAATCTTTCCTGGCCTTGAAGGAATCACTATCATATCCTGAAAGTGTTTCCTATCACTGCTTACATTTAATGAAGAAAGGGCCTTCTGGCCCTTTGGGGGCTAGATTTACTGAAACCTTAATAGACTGTTTGGCTCTATGGCAGCAATGCCTAGCTGAAAGTTTCACTTGTAGCTACCGTTGATGAATAACTTTCTTCTATTGTTGTTGTTGTTGTTTATATCCCTCCCTCCCCACACAATATAATGTGTAGGTTAGCCCTGAAACAAGAAGAAATTTAACATTTGGTAATCGGAATAATGTTAGAAAACAAATATAACTGACTAATATTTGGCAACGGTAGCCAGTGTCTTGGTATCTACATCTGTAACAGGGAAGTGGGGACACGAGCTGATACAAAAGTCTGTTTTTTTAGTCCATTCGTTTTACCTGTATTTCTGCCAAAGTCTCTGGCTCTTTGAGAGCCATAAGTGCCTTGTTCATCCAGCTGTGAGAGTGTCTTTCTCCAGCCAGACTGTCAATTGATTGACAAAGGTAGTGATGCTCTCATGTCTTTGCTTTTAGCTGACTCTGTTTTCATGCCTAATGATGATGAACGAGCTGAGTACGTTCTCAATGATACCGGCTATATCTATGTTGGATCAACAAAAAATATATACGGAAGACCTTGGAATTTTGGGCAGGTAAAAAAGGCACATCTCTCTAATCTATCCAATAATTTGTCAGCAGGTGTTATTACTCTGTTTTGTGAAATAAATGCAAATCATAGATGGATAAATAGGTATGGTACTAGATTTTGCTTTATTAACTAGTGAAACAGAATGGAACCTTTTCAGTGCAATCCTAAGCAGAGTTACTCCGATAGGAGTAACTCTTCTGAGGATTGTGCTGTTTGGTCCACTTCTGCAGAACTTCAGAGTCCAAGGGTGCTTCCACACGGCATCAGTTCCTCTCTTTCCTTTCAATGCTGCTATGAATGCAAAGGGATTTGTAAAGGTGATGGAGCTTCTGCATGCCCCCCCCCAAGCCTTCCACTCCCCCTCTCTTCACGACCAGCTGTCTTTCTGTCTGCAGTGCATTACTGCAGTGTTTTAACACTGTAGCTATATACTTATAATGAGAAAATAGCAAGAAAGTGGAGCATGAGTTCTGTGTAGAAGCAGCCCAAGCACTGCAAAGTACAATAAGTTGGGCTTAGACCTGAGTTCTGATGTCACGATAGCCTGGCTTTGGACAATTACATTCTGCTCAGTTTCTCTCGCAGTAAATCAGGAATTAATGTTGCTTGTGAGAAATGAAAGGCTGCCATCAACCAGAAGATTAAATTCCTTGATTACTTATAAAACATTGAGCAGGATCTAGGTCCAAGAGCACCTTAAAGATCAATTAGATTTCCAAGGTATGAGCTTTGACTCTCAGAAGCTCATACCTGGGAAATCTAGTTGGTCTTTAAGGTACTACTGGACCAGGATCTTGCTCTTCGACTGCCAACCAAGATGGCTACCTACATGAAATTATAAAACATTGTTCCTTCGGAAACAAAGGGAGTTACGCTGGCAGCACAGTAATGTGAGCATTCACAAATGTCTTGTGAGTAAACCATTAGCGTTGGTCTCCAGCATTCTCTGGGGTCTTTCTTGAGTTTTCAGAACACCTGCTTGATCAATTATGGCAATAGGTAAAAAGGAAGGTCAGTCTACCACCAGGTGGCAGTAGCTCACTGGCACATAGCTGTCCATGAGGAAAGTCTTTATGCTGTGATGCTCTGCTGCAATATAAGAGAGAATCCAAAGGATGTCTGTGTGTACAGAATGCTTTCTGTAGCTTCCATCATTGTCCTTAAAGGTGCCTGTGCGCCCTGATTAAGAACTGCCTGCGGTTTAGAAGCATCAAGGATCTCTTTTGCATTGGAGCACAGGAACTAAACGCCTTCAAAACACTTCCAAATAAGAGCTTAACAGCAAGCATTTCTTAGAAAGAAAAATTTAAACCTCAACAACCTCTTCACGCTATATGCATGAAATGACAGGGTTTTTTTTCAGCAATAGCATACTTGAAGGTTCACCTACTCCCATATGAACTTAGTCCACCACTCCGGTCATCTTCAGAGGCCCTGCGAGGGGTGCCCCCCCCCCACCATCTGAGCCTAGATGGGTGACAACAACCCAAGAACAGGCTTCTTGGTCATGGTGCCCAAACTCTGGAAATCCTTCCCTATCTCTCTCTCTGTGTTGTTGACTTTCACTATCAGGCAGGGCTTTTTTTCTGGGAAAAGAGGTGGTGGAACTCAGTGGTGGAACTCAGGACCACACAATGATGTCACTTTGGGTCAGTTGGAACAAGGGGGGAATTTTTTAAAGTTTAAATCGCTCTCAGCGAAAATGGCCACATGGCCGGTGGCCCCGCCCCCTGATCTCCAGACAGAGGGGAGTTTAGATTGCCCGCCGTGCCGCTGCACAGCGGGCAATCTAAACTCTCCTCTGTCTGGAGATCAGGGGGCGGGGCCACCGGCCATGTGGCCATTTTCAAGAGGTGCTGGAACTCCGTTCCACCGCATTGCTGCTGAAAAAAAGCCCTGCTATCAGGTGAAGACTTTTTTGTTTTGTTTGGCATTCACTTGCTAACTCTCATTGTCCCTTCTCTCTGTTTGTGCGTCTCTGTTTTTATGTATTCCTATGTTTAAATTGTTATATATATGTCTGTATTTTATATATCTGAATTTTAAACACTGTTTTAATGTTTTAATTGTTCACTGCCTGGGTATCCTCAGTTAGGTGGGAAAGCGGCATGCAAATATTTAAAATAAATAGTTGTTTTTAAGAACAATCAGACTTTGTGTCCTCTTCATTCTGCTCCCCTACATACACACAGTTTGAGGAAGATGTCTTGGACTGCTGCATGTACCTTCTGGACAAAAGCCAGCTCAAGCAGAGCGTGAGGAAGGATCCTATCATCATCTCCAGGAGCATGTCTGCTTTGGTATGTCCTTCCATCAATGGCTCGATTCAGATTGGTTCTTGTTAGTGCATGGAGAAGAAACCATTCCTACCCCAAGCCACGCATGACTCCCTGGTCATGGATGCCATAGAAAATCTCTACTCAGTGCAGCAGGAAGTCATATTTCAATGCATCTGTCTGCATTTGCGCACCATGTGCTGTGTAGCTCAGGATGCCAGCAAATGGAATGGTCCATGTGTTTAGACCACATTGCTTGTCCTGATTTAAATTTTGCTGAGGAAAGGCAGATGGGACCCTCTGGGGACAGGCCAGAACAGTGGCAAGGCAGAACTGCAGCTAATGAATGCACAGCCCACCTAGAATGTTATTTCTCTTCACCTAGGATTTTTTAAAATACCGGGCTTTTCATTTTTGCCACAGCAGGTCTCATTTAAAAAACAGGTGTCTTAAAGATTATGAGTTGTTTTTAAGAGCAAAAAAAAATCCCTTTAAGTTATGAACATGACAAGGTGCTTAAAAGGAAAAGGGGCAGCCAACTTATTCAGCCTGAGTCCTGACCGTAACATTGCTATCCCCAGGGCTTTTTTTCAGCAGGAACGCGGTGGAACGGAGTTCCGGAACCTCTTGAAAATAGTCACATGGCTGGTGGCCCCGCCCCCTGATCTCCAGACAGAGGGGAGCTTAGATTACCCTCCGTGCCACTGAGCGGCACGGAGGGCAATCTCAACTCCCCTCTGTCTGGAGATCAGGGGGCGGGGCCACCAGCCATGTGACCATTTTCTGCGAGGGCAACCCACTGAGTTCCACCACCTCTTTTCCCAGAAAAAAAGCCCTGGCTATCCCCCTATGCAAACTGGCCGGGGAGTGTCTGGCCTCATCTGGAAATGCTGCAGCCCCGCCTGATGGGGAAGGCTGGCTACTGCCCTGAGTTTGACCTGCCATGAGTCCAAGTCCACCCAGATATTTGCTAAAGACTCTCCTCATCTCTGGAATTGGCCTTGCAGTGTCGCTTTGTTTTCTGACACTGATTTGCAAATGAAGCTAAAGAACTGCCCGGTAAAGTGGCACTAAAGGGTACTCTGGTACCCTCAAGGCATTAGAGCGGAATTTAGGCAGGCAGGCAGGGGATGTGATGATCTTTCATGATCAGAAGTGCGCAGTTTTTCTGATCATGGGGAAAGCACATCTGGAATCAGTGCTGGATTTCTCTCTCTTTGCTTACTGCTGACCAGGTAGTCATAACCTGATAGTGCCCATCAGATCTTTGGAGAGGTGCAGCCTTCTGAGTGTGCAGCCCCCAGCATCAAGGCCATAACATAGTCATTTTCTACATCTCACCAATTGCCTTCCACTTGTCCTGTATGCTGTTAAATATAGGGGAAAGGGCTAGGAATGTGTGCATGACATTAAAGACACTTACTTATTCTGCAGTTGCTGGACAATAAGTGTGCAGGGTGTCATCCATGTATATCATGGATGCATCTCTAACACTGATCCGTGGCTATGGATTCACTTAATCATTACGCTCACCAGCCTCATTATACAAAAATGCTTTCTGATCTTGACCTTCAAGATTCAAAGTTTTAATTTCCCGAACTGCAGCACATACCCTGGTTTATTTAAATAGTAAAAACTTTTTCACTTTTGGAATTGAAGGCCCAGAGTAAGGTCTGCTGGGAGGGGAGGTCAGCTGATGTTTTAGCAATGGTACAGTTGTTCTGAATCTGGAGGGTTGCCTACTTAACAAAGACAAAGGAAGCTGCTCTTTTGATGTGTGTCTGTTTTTAGGTCAATTCCAATAATGAAGCAGGAGTGCTTTTTGGGAACTGGTCAGGACGCTATACTGGTGGTACTTCCCCTCTGGCCTGGACAGGAAGTGCCCCAATTTTGCAGCAGTATTACAAAACCAAAAAACCTGTCAATTTTGGTCAGTGTTGGGTTTTCTCTGGAGTGCTTACTACAGGTAAGACATGCATTTCAGAGGTAGCCTACCTATTCTGGTTGCTAAACAGATCCATGTTCATAGGCACTATATCTCTAAATAGCAGATACTGGACACATCCAGTGGGGTAAGGCTAGTGCATTCCTTCCCTGCTTTGGCACCTTCCAGGGGCACCCGGTTAGCCATTAAGTGAGATGGGATGCCACACGAGATGGACGAGCAGTCAGATCCAGCAGGGTTCTTCTGCTATTCTGATGAGTGATGACCTCCCGAAATTGTGGTGCTTCAGGGCCACCCAAGCCACTCAAACACTTACCCTGTTGAGGGTATTCTAGCCCACTTAACCTCATAGATAGGTCTATCAATGGTTATTAGCCATAATGATTCTATGGTCAGAGGCAGTAACCTCCTATATTTCAGTACTAGTGTAGGCCTTCCACTGTGGGAAAGGTTACTGGACTAGATGGACCATTGGTCTAATCCACCATGGCTGTTCCTATGTTCTTACTTTCAGGATAACTGGACATGTAACCCATTCCTTTCATACCATGTCTCATCCCATATGTAGCCTCATGATGGAATTATAAACTGTTGCAAACAATGGTATAACTGAGGAGATCAAGGAAAGTCAACAATTGAGAGTTGACATTTTTTATCTGTATTTCAGTCATGCGAAGTCTGGGGATCCCAGCAAGAAGTATAAGCAACTTTGCTTCCGCTCATGATACAGAGGAAAACCTAAAGGTTGACATTTATTTGAATGAAAAGGGAGAAAAAATGAATGACTTAACATCAGACTCTATCTGGTAATCACTATATGCAATTTAATTAATCTGCTTCTGAAATTCGTATCCCATAGGAAATGATAATGGCTTGGATCCCGTCTAGAATCTCCACAGGTGTAAGGCAGGGATTTTTGCCAATTCCTCCTCCCACAGCAGCCTCAAATGCTCCCCAATACCATTTGCAAGACAAAGGGGATCTCCAGGAACAGCTGTTGTGGGAGAGCAATGAAAATCATTCCCATTAACACGATCATCTCCACCCCCTGATCATCATAACTAACCGGATATATCTGTCAGGCTGTGCCCTAACCGGATATATCTGTCAGGCTGTGCCTTCATCCTTTCAGGATTTTTTAAAAAGCAGAAGTGACCATTACAATTCTACATTTTAAATGCTACATTTTGGTTCTGTCCTCTGCTTGAGCCAGAATCCAAACAGTCCCTGGGGCTTCTTAGGGATTCCCTTCCTTCCACAGCCCCATATGTCCCCCCCCCACACACACAAATACTTCTGAAGGTCTCTAGAATTAATAACATTTGATTTAATAACATTTGATTTATATACCGCCCTTCAGGACAACTTAACGCCCACTTAGAGCAGTTCACAAAGTGTGCTATTATTATCCTCAAGACAATCACCCTGTGTGGTAGGTGGGGCTGAGAGAGCTCTGAAAGAGCTATGATTGACCCAAGGCCATCCATCTGACTTCGAGTGGAGGAGTGGGGAATCAATCCCGGTTCTCCAGATTAGAGTCCTGCCGCTCTTAAGCACTACACCGAACTGGATTGGGAGGGAAAATCTGATTGCCCTGGTGCAAATGGGAACGTTTTCTTTGTTTTGTATTTTCAAATGTTCTGAAAAACCTGTAACTTCAAACAACATGCAAATGGGAAAGCATGCAATGCCTGGGTCCTGCCAAGCAGCAAACAAGGCAGGGCAGGGTGGCTTCAGTCAGTCAAAGGCAAAACCCACTTTTCTCTCCTCAGTCCTGAGGCATCCCTACCCAGGTGCTGATGCTAGATAGCCAACCCTGAGGTGGGGCCTGGAAATCTCCTGGAATTACAACTGATTTCCAGATGACAGAGATTAGTCCCCCTGGAGAAAATGGCTGCTTTGCAGGGTGGCCTCTATGGCGTTGTACCTGCTGAGGTCCCTTCCCTCCCCAAGCCCCTCTCTTCCCAGGCTCCACCCCTGAAATCTCCAGCCCACAGAAGGCAATCCTCCTCGTCGCCCTATCTTAGCTACAGCCCAGAATAGGCCTTCTCTTGCTTCTCTGAATGACATCATCTCTGTAGCAAGCTTTTAGAGAGACAATTAGATATTTTTCAAAGGCATTTATAGGGGAAGGGGAGCCTAGCTTGGTGGCAGTACTGATGCTTTGATTACCAAATGTCCCGGTTGATTCCAAGGTGTCTCCAGCAATAGCCTTTTCCATGTGATTTACACTGAGAATTCAAAGTCAGAGACCAGTTATTGTTTGGAGCTTCTTGTATGGTCTAGGCTGACGTGGAATTGTAAATAGGGAATAACTTTTTATTGTTTGCAATTCTGAAACGTGTCTGTACACAGGAACTTCCATGTCTGGAATGATGCCTGGATGAAAAGGCCAGACTTGCCCAAAGGCTTTGACGGCTGGCAGGCAATTGATGCCACACCTCAAGAACTGAGCCAAGGTAAGGCTGAAACAGACGACACGACAACACACGTGGTTAAATTGGAAAGTGGTCAAGGGAGAAAAGAAATCATGCCCTGTGCTCATTGGTCCTATAAAGCCATGGAAACACAAATTTGGCCCTTTGAATAAAGTTTTGCTGATATATGTATAATAAAGTCTGTTTTCATGAAGTAGATATAGATAGCCAATGGCTTGAATTCTGAGATGGTCAAGGGGATGTGTTGGATTCAGACATTTTTGGCCAGGCCACTTTGATTTCAGACCTTTCAACAGGTATTACTCGCAATGAGGGCTAGAAACTTACAGTGCCATCTTTAGCCCTCCATTGAAGTCTATGGACATTTCAGCAGTTAGTCTGACAGAATGGCATTTCTGTTTGCATTTCTTTCTTTTTTATTTATTTACTTAGCATGTATACCCTGTCTTTCTCCTCAGTGGAGACCCAAAGAGGCTAACACTCTGCAAGTGAGCTTTTACACTTGTAAGATGTTGATTCCTCCAGACTGCCAAGCCACATGCACTGCATTCCAGTGTCACGACTAGTTCTTGAGATGAGTCCACAAGCACCGCTTACTGCCGTACGTGCTTACCTCACTCCTCCCCACCTCCCTTCTTAGCTCAATTACAATTCCTGGTTTGAAACAAACTCCAAGTTGCCATGAAATATGGGTGCAGGCAACCAGGCAAAAGAGAGTTTGTTTAATCTCCTGGAACTGGGATTCTCTACCTAGATTAAATCATAGTTGAGAAGTCTGGCTTGTGGGAAGTAAATGAACTCTGATTCACTTGGGTGTTTGTACAATGGGAAAATGGAGTCTGTTTCAGTGGAGGGATCCTTACTCATACTCCCCAAATAGGAGGAGGAGGGAAAAACATGTGCAAGGATAGCGATAAAACATGTTCTTGCACATCTTGGCTTAATTGCGGCTTGCTGAAATGCAGCCAGGATAGGTACATTAATCACCACTCTAGATTAAGAGGGGCCAACAAGACTGGCTTAGTCCACACACAGGAATACCATCGAATAGTGCTTGCAACATAATATCTCTGTTTCATATTTATGGCTTCCCCACCTCTAAAGTGCCCAAAATCAGCGTGGGATGCCCCATGGGGTGAGGCCTTAGTGGCAATGTGTCACTGTTTGCAGAGCATGCTCTGTGGGGCTTGGGTGGCTGGGGAGTGAGAATCTTTTCTGGCTGCTTCTGTTTGCCCAAATGCCTGTTGGAGCTGTCAGTTTCTATAGAGATAGAAACAGGATTCCTGACAGTGTCTACTAGGCTGGGAATTGCAACCATGGCTACCAGGAGCAAACATGCAAAAGAAGTGTGGAATTATTTATCATTTGACATACTGAGGGGAGAGAGGAGTCAACTTATTGGTTTTTTATATTTTATATGTATTTTAGCTTTGGTTTCAATTGTTTTAATGATGCATTTTATTTGGTTTTAATGCTTTTTAAAAGGTGTTTTTATTATATACTAGCCACTTTGGTGTACTTGATGAGGGAGCAGGGTATAGATTCTGCAAATAAATGGCTGTACAACATAACTTCCAGTCAATACCCAGAAGTGATGTCATGTAACTGGTGTGATGGCAGCGCAACATTCTAGGATTCAAATAAAACTCTATGGTAAAACCAGAGTTTTGGCTGAATCCTAGAGCATCATACGAGCAACATGACGTCACTTCTGGGTATTGCTAGAAGTGATGTGCCATTGACATGACACCACATTTTTAAACATCTTCTGCCCTACCAGCCCTCAGTGGACCAGTGGGCAATGGAGGCATCTCATAGGACAATAATGCCAAAATACTAATTACTGAAATTACTCCAAAAGCTGTAAGAGGTTCTGTAATAAAGTTACACGAGGTATTATACAGCCACGATCAAAAGCTTTATAATGCGTAAATGAAAATGCAAGTTGGCCATAATGATAAAACTGACAGGAATCAAGTTACCATTAGTCCATGCAATCATTATTGTCTACACCTTATCCACATTGCAGTCCAGTTAGGACTTTCCTTGTTCATGTCAAAAAGGCCATAAAAGTTGTGCAACCCAGGTATTTCCATGAACACAAAATTAATAATCACAAATATCTTCTTGTGAAGACTATGCAGTGAGCATACAGTTAGGAAAAAATAACTTTTAATCTTCTCTGCAGGGATTTATCAGTGTGGACCCTGTCCTATAAATGCAATCAGAAAGGGAGAGGTGTATCTTCCTTATGATTCCAAGTTCGTGTTTGCTGAAGTGAATGCAGACAGGGTCTTTTGGCTTGTAAAGAATGTGGATGGTGAAAACAAATATGTCAAGCTGCGTGAAGAAACCAAAGTGATTGGGAAGAGCCTCAGCACCAAAGCAGTTGGGAAGAACACCCGCGAAGACATCACGATGCAGTACAAATTCCCAGAAGGTGACCAATATATTGAATGCTTTCTTTCAAATAGTAGAAAATAAAAGCAAGGCCTCAGGTCATGTGACAGACCTGACAGACAAAAGGTGTTTGTTTCATTGGAGCCATCTTGCACTAAGCTTGGATTGTTTCTAATAATAACACTGAGTGGGGCACTAATCTGTCTAGAAGCGTGGTATATAAGAACAGCTGTTGTTATTATTTAAAATGTGTGTGACTCTTTTCTTAAATGCGAATAGCTTGGTGATTGGACATCCTTTCTCCTACTCTCTACTCTTGTAATGCATATTTTAGTTTGGTGTTGGGTGTTAAAAGTCTATAGCATATCTGATATTGCTTGATACTTATGAAGATGTGATTTTCTTCTTCTGTGGTGTGTGAAGACTCCCTGGAATGGCATCCCACAATATCATGATGACATCATTTCTGGCCACACGTAATCGTAAATGACATCACAGTGCCACCAGATGTTCTAAAATTCACTTGAAACTCTGTCCAGTGAAATGGTGATGCCACTTCTGGTTATGCACCCAGAAATGACTTCACAACATCAGGGGACACCATTCCAGCCCCCACATTTCTTCCCAATTACTCATCAAAGCAAGAGTAGGCAAGAGGGAGCAAGAATGGGAAATCCATTGCCCCCACCAGGGAAATGGTAACCCTACTTATGAACTGACTTTTGAGCGCCTTTCTGGGATAGAAAGGCAGAATTATAAAGAACTAGTTTTGATCTCATGACCTCACATTAAGGATTCAAAGGAGGGTCAAGTTAGCAGCGTCTGATTTTCTTGATGTGTGTGTGTGGGAGGGGGCGAGTAGGGCAATCAGCCACCTGACAGCAAGCATTCTAAAACAGATAAGTGCCAGGAGAACACAAGATTGCCAGCCCGGTAATCTTGCTTGTTCATTGTTCTTGAGAGAAATTTTATAATGCCACAGGGCACTAATTTATATTACAAATGTGACATAAATTCTTAACTTCCACCAGTCTTAGAACCAAATTACATGTTAAATTTTACATGTGATTGCGAAGGGGGCTTCCCTCCATAAGGCAGCTACAAGTTCCCCATGGCAACTCAGGGGCCAAATTCAGATTGAGACCTCAGTGCATGGGGAGGGTCTGAAATAGCCCTGGGTGTGTTATTTGCCCTTGATGGGGCAATTGGTGCCTCCTGTCTGTTTGGGTTCAGAAAAATAGTGCCCCTCATCCCCCCCTTGCCATGGTCCCAACCAGAATCAGGCCCCTATGGCACTTGAGTTGCCACAGTGAACTTGCAACTGGTGTCCTGCTACAGGTCTCCATTGTCACCATGTGTAGTTTGGCCCTTAAAGACACAAGCTCTGATGCCTCTAATTGCCAATATACACAATCACAGTTGACATCTTGGTTAAGTGAAAAGCACTTGTCACAGACAGAACTTACTAATATCATGAACACCAACGGTATCGGGCAAGGTTATCAGGAGATAAATGTGTAACTTGATAACAGGAATGCTAACACAACGTTGGCTAGGAAAGTTCTAAACTGTCTGAATCAAGCAGATCTTGCCTCCCAATCCCTAAGTATTCTCACAAATTTAAGTGCTCACCTCACCTTGGCTTCCCCGTTCCTTGTTATTCCTTCTTGAAGAAGAAAAAAGGAATATGTGAACCAGTCCCAATATTATTTTCAATTCCTTGAGGAGGCACCCTAGGACATTGGCAGCCCACAAAAAAAGGATGTGGCCTCCTTTATAGCTAATCAGAACAATGAGGAGATGGGCCCACAGGTATCAGGCAAAAGATGAGTTCCCTATATGCCCCAGATTTCAACTCAGATTTAATGTCGTACAAAGTTCTCTGTAACTTGGTTAGATGTCAGTGGCATGTTTTATAGTAAATTCACAGGCTATGATCCTGTCTGTGTGGCTTATGGACCACCTTCTCGTTATGTTGACTGGTCACACAGAAAGCCACAGATTTTTCTGTGAGATTTCCAGCCCTCAAGGACAGTGAGAGGAGAAACCGGAAAAGAACAAACACCTACCCTGCTGTGATTTGTGGGGGAGGCCCACCGTCCCCTGTGACTCTCACTATATTTTATTTTGTTGGGGTGTTTGACAAGCAGAAATGCAGGAGTCTGTGCCTCACCTTTGAACGGTACAAGCCCAATGAACATGTGAACACGTGAAGCTGCCTTATACCGAATCAGTCCATTGGTCCATAAAGGTCAGCATAGTCTATTCAGACTGGGAGCAGCTCTCCATGGTCTGGGACCTGTCGTAGGCTAAGCAGATGCTCTACCCCTAAGCTGCAACTCCTCCTCATAGAGGAGGCTATTTTCCCCATACCAGCTACTAATGGTGAAAGGGTTGCTCAGATGGGAACATCTTGGAGGACTTTTGTTGTTTGAAAGAGTAAGCTTCCCCCCCCCCAATCCCCCTTAAGTAGCCTCAAGTCAGCTGGTTGATCAACAAAAACATATTAAAGCCCTCTACATTAGTTCTGGGATACATCTTTTTAAAAGTGTGCATCTCAAATATGATTTGTGAATGAGTTACCCGTGTATTATACAGGTATACTCATCAGAGAGCCAGATAATGTGGAATGGGCCTTAGTATGAAATTTTAATTACTCACCCATACCGTTTGAACGGAATACAGTATTTCACAGAGCTTGCTGGATATTCAGTTGGCGTTTCTATGCTTTAAGGTATGAGGGCTGGCCACGCGCTATCTACATTTGATAGACAGTGGATGAGTGTCTGATCATGGAGCTGAAAATTGGCATCAAGGTTTTCTGATGTTTTCCAGATTCTGCAGAGGAAAGGAAAGCTGTAGAAACCGCTTGCTCTTATTTAAATTCTACCAATCTGGGTTGCTGTGAAATCACACCTCCCCTCGAGCCACTTCAAGCTAACCTTCAGCTTGGGATAGAAGGCGAAACTGCCTTGTGGCCAGGGAATCCCATTGATCTGAATATCGTTGTAAAGAATGGATCTGCGGGCGCGTGGACTGTTGACCTTGCTGCCTCTTGTCAAATGGAGTCCTACACTGGAAAAGTTGAGGCCAGCCTTGCGACCATCAAGCAGACTGTCCAAACAGAAGGCAAGCCAGGTATGTGCAGTAAAACACCTGCAGAATCCATTTGCTCTTTATTCTTTAGAGGAGGAAGTCCTCTAATTTTGTCACTTTCTATATTATGAGCACAACTCTTTGAGCCACAGATTGCAGAGAGGGTGTGTTCACCGATGCATTTCCCTCTTTTGCATTCTGACCTCCCAGTATGTATTTGTGATCACATCAGAGAAGAGAGGGGAGCAGATCCTCTTCCCTAGCTGGAGATTTTTGGTCTAAGAATGACCTGTACAGGTCCATGGCCTTTGCTTTGCTGCCCTCTTCCCAGTTTTCCTGACAACTTCCCCTTGCAAGGAGGGGGCATCATCCCGAGCTATTTATATACAAGTCACCACGTTTCGCTCTTGTATTGTGTAATTTTGCTTGCTAGCTGGCTCTGCTTTGTATTTGGCAGTTATTCAGATCCCTCTGAGAATAGCACCTGAGACTTACATAAAAGCACTGATGGCAGTAGAAGATGAGCTTCAGGTCAAGATCAATATTATTGCAGAGGTTCAAGAAACGGGTGAGAAGCTTACGGAAGAGCTGGCATTAACTTTCCAATACCCACCTCTCAGAGTGGAGGTAAGGCATTAAGAAATAGCAGGTTACTGCTGAGATATCATATATTTGGAAAACCTGAAGGTAGAAGAAATGGGAAATGTGAATAAAATACGTATATGACTCTTAGAAGCTGGAAAAATCTCCATCGCTGTCCAAAACTCTGTAGATACTTAGGATTGCTCCTCTTTTTAGATAAACACTGTGGATTTTAAAGAGTGAATTTCACCCAAGGGTATTATCACACAAGAATCAATACCAGCTCTGGGGTTTATATAAATAAACATAATAATGGTGACCTTTGGACATCAACAATGGTGGCTGAGTCCCAGCTGAATTATCAGAAGGTTACACAAAAATGCTTGTGTTGCTGATTTGAATCAGATTCCAAATTACTCCATTTCTAAATTAGATTTGGATCAAAATGGAACATGATCCGTAGCAGAAAAGGTTAGACATTCCCATCCGTGCCAGAGAATGAATGGATCAATTCACATCAATATCCCTACCGTGCAGCTGACAGGGGGACCAAACTGGACCACACATAACACATATCATTGACTGATTTCAATATCAGTCGTAGCCCAGCTCCATGTACTAGAATAAAACAAGAGTTTGATCCAAGCAGCAGTGGAAGGGCAATAATAATAATAACATTTGATTTATATACCGCCCTTCAGGATAACTTAATGCCTACTCAGAGAGGTTTACAAAGTATGTCATTATTATCCCCACAACAAAACACCCTGTGAGGTGGGCACAATCTCTGGATGTGCCGTTTTACCCATGTGCAGTGGACCCACGTGCGGTGGACCAGTGTGCAAGATATTGCAAGATATGAGCTTGTTTAGGGCATACAGAGCTCTTGCAAGTCTGAAGAGAAGTACTTGAGAAGATGATACCAACAACAGACTTCCTGTGCCATCGGGTAAAGGGCTAGGATATGCGTACTGCTATCTGCCAGGGATACTTCTGGACCAGCAAGAGAGAAGCCCACATGGGTGATCGTCATGAAAAGTGGGGAGGAGGGAGAGAATTACTTCAACCTCTGTGATTTATCTTTAACAGTGGGAAAGAGACTCATTCTTATCCGGCTCAATCCCGTATGTTTTGCACCTCCAACGCCCATATGTGGATGCTGAGAGTTATGCATCAATTCTGCTGGTTCTGTTTACAGGTTACACATTTTTTCTATTTTCTGTAATCAACTTTGCTTTTCTGTTGATGCTTCTTTGTTCCACAGATGCCAGAAACTGCAAAGATTAATGAAGATTTTAAATGTGCATTCATTTTCAAGAATACACTGTCCATTCCCTTGGAAAACTGCAAATTGCATGTAGAAGGCTTGGGCATCTTTAGGATGGAAACATTTGATCAAGGGTACGTGCTCAAAAGGGCTGCTGTAGGCTGAATCAGATCTACAGAACCAGTGTTGTGAGGACAGTTTAGGGACCGATCAAGTTTTTATCTGATTGGCTTCATAGCTAATGATTCCATAGTAAATATTTTCTGTATTACAGAGAATTTTTTCTCCCTCTTCTGTATCATTCAGTGAAGTTGATAGGCAGTAAACAAAATTATTACAATTGGGGGAACTGGAAGGACTTATCGGGGCATCTCATGTTTTCCTCCCCCACTAATTTCCCGTTTCGCTTCTCTGAAAAGCCCCCATAGCCTCTCCCCAGTACCTGCTGCCTTCTTTCATTCCCATCCGCCTGCCAATCTACCTGTTATCTGCCCCAGTTTCAGCTTTCTTTCTCTTCCCCAGCAGCCTCTACCTGTGAAAACACTAGCCTGTTTGTGTGGTACCCGCTGCCAGGCCTGTCCCAGTTACGCACTGGGAAACCCACAAGGGATACCTCATTTTACCCTTTATTCCCTTTCCCACACTATTTCCTCTTTCCCCCTCTTGGGAACCTCCATATTGTCAACTTTCCCTGCTTCAGTCTCTCTTTCTCAACCAACAGCCAACCTGCCTTTATTTGTTCCCCTTGTCTTCAGCTTTCCCTCCTCCTCTTCCCTTGGCTACCTCTACTCAGGAAAACTATGGCCAATTTGTGCAGTGCTAGTCCCCAGGAGAGACCAGAACAGGCCCAATTGTGTAGTGGAGAGCCTGCAACAACTTGTGGGCACTTTGCCTTCCCCTGTATACCTCTCCCCCTATTTCCTCTTTCCCCTCTCCTAGCAACCCCCCATACTCTCACTTTTCCCTGCTTCCTTCTCCCTCACTCTCCCAACAACCAACCAAACTTTTATCTGTCCCCCATCTACAGCTATATTTATCATTTATTTACTTCACTGTGGATCCAAAGCAACTTACATCATTTTCCTCTTCTCCATTTTTTTGAACCCCATAAAGATGGAGGTCCTGCATCTCGGCCGTGGGTTGATGGGTTTGGGAATCTGGCTCCCAGCCCTTGATGGGGCACTGTTTGCGCCTGTGCCAATGGTAAGGAGTCTGGGCATAGTCTTGGATGCTTTCTTATCAGTGGAGGAACAGGTTGTGGCAGTTGCCAGATCTGCATTTTTCCACCTTCGTCAAATCAGGCAACTTACTTCCGACCTCTTGACTCATGACCTGACTGCAGCGATCCAGGCAATGGTTACCTCCAGATCAGATTACTACAACTCGCTCTAAGCAGGGGAACCCTTGGGTCTGATCCGGAAACTGCAACTGGTACAAAATGCAGCAGCTCATGTCCTTATGGGAGCTCTGTTTTGCGTCAGCGTCACTGGCTTCCAATGGAATTCCAGGTCAGGTTCAAGGTTTTAGTCTTAACTTACAAGGCCCTTAGTGGACTGGGACCCACATAACTGCAGAACCACCTCTTGTCATATGTTCCCCAGAGGGTGCTCCGCTTGGCCAATAAACACCTGCTGGTGATCTCTGCCCCCAAGGATGTTCACCTAGACTCCACCAGGGCCAGGACTTTTTCAGCCCTGGCACCAGCCTGGTGGAACTATCTGTCTGTGGAAACTAGGCTCCAGCGGGACCTGTTAAAATTCCACCCAGGCCTGCAAGACTGAGATATTCCACCAGGCTCATGGTAGTTAAGGAGAGTGAATTATCCAGCCAGCCTCCTGCTTGGGGAAGGGCATTTATTTATTTATTTGATTTATATCTCTCCCTCCCCACAAGTGGGCTCAGGGTGGTCACAATATCATAACAATAAATATTACATAAAATAACAATAAAATGCTGTAAAATACAGTATAAAAACAAGGAACACAAGTTCACAAGGACCTCCAAGATGCAGCTGTCAGTCACAAACTTGCTGTGGGGTAGGTATGATAGATCTAATGAAGACAGCAGTTGCAGAATAGACAAGGCAAGAGACCAGCAAGATAGTCCACCAACTCCTCAACCACAGTCATAGGCCTGGCAGAACATCTCCGTTTTGCAGGCCTGGCAGAACTGTAATAGGTCCCACAGGGCCCAGATCTCAACCGGCTCTCAACTGGGAGAGTGTTCTTTCAGGCCGTTGCCAGAGCCAAAAAGGCTCTGGCCCTGGTTAAGGCCAGGTGAACACCCTTGGGCCAGGGATCACCAGTAGATGTTGTTCTGCTGAGCATAACGCCCTCCAGGGAACATACAGGAAGAGATGGTCTGGCAGATATGCGGATCCCAGTTCGCAAAGGGCTTTGAAGGTTAAAGTCAGAGCCTGGCGCAGCATAGGCTGAATATGTGCCTAAATGAAGTACCCATAAGTACATGAGCCACTGCATTCTGGACCAGTTGCAGTTTCTGGGTCTGTTTCAAGGGTAGCCCTGTGTAGCGTGAGTTACAGTAGTCCAATCTGGAGGTGACCATCACATGGATCATTGTAGCTAAGTCATGGGTAGAGAGGTAGGGAGCAAGTTGCCTGACCTGCCGGAGATAGAAAAACGCAGATCAGACCACCAACGAGACCTGGGCCTCCACCGATGTAAGCATCAAAGATGCCCCCATTAAGGGCTGGGAGCCACATTCCCAAACCCAATAACCCACAGTCCAGATACAGGACCTCCGTCTTCATAGGGTTCAGCTTCAGTCAGTTCTGCTTCATCTACACAATCACAGCATCCAGTGCCCTGGCCAGAACCTCTGGGATGGTATCCAGCTGGCCGTCCATCAACTGATACAACTGGGTGTCATCAGCATACTGATGGCAACCCAGTCCAAAGCATCAGGCCAGCTGGGGAAGGGGGTGCATGTAGACGTTAAATAACATTAGGGAGAGAATTGCCCCTTGAGGAACTCCCCCTGCCTTTTACTGCTAGAAACCAAGGCTTGAAGGCTGACAATTGAGCTCCTCCCCTGAGTCTACTGTCCATTTAATCAGTTTGCCACCCTTACGCCACCGGGTCTGAATGCTCTGGGTTGTGCAATATTGAACACTGCATCGTGAATTGTTTTATTGTATTTGTAGTTTCTGCTAGATTTTATCTCATATTGTGGCTGTTTTATATGTATGAATATAATATGTTATTATCTGCTCTGAGCCCACTTGTGGGGAGAGCAGGCTACAAATTTAATAAAATAAATAATCCTCCCAACAACCCTGGGAAGGAGGTTAGGCTGAGTGTGTGTGACAGGCCCAAAGTCACCCAGTGAGCTTCCACAGCAGAGTGAGGATGTGAACCTGGGTCTACCAGCTCCTAATCTGAAACTTTAACTACTACAGCACACTGGCTATTATGGGGTTGGCTACTTTTGAACACTAAAGCAGCAGCCAGACCTGGGTGAGTAAAGTAGTTTGCATGCTGCCAAGTTGCCCATTTTTTGCTGCCAGGCCTGGCCCCAGTAAATCCTCCTGCAAAGGCCAAAACAACCCTGGAAAGGCCCTGTTCCCTCCCCTTCTTTTACTGATAGAAACCAGGGCTTGAAGGCTGACAATGCTGTTATATTTGCCTAGCAATGGCTACTGACAGCATTTATTTCTTAAAGCTACAGGCACAGCTTCTAGTATTTTGGAGGATTTTAACTCCCCGTTTTTAATTTAATTTTATTTTTAGAGTTCAGATTTTTCTGCAAACCTGGGGTTTGCAGAATTAGATACATTGATGATGTGGATTACTTGGTTTATGAAATTTACTGCCTCAAATTTGTTGTGATGAGCATTTCATTAGATGACCTTTAAAAGGGGATTAAACAAATATGTGGAAGAGACAGTTCAGTGGCTATTAACAGCTTGCCTCTGAATACCAGTTGCCAGGGGCCAACAGGATGTTGCCTTCAAGCCTTGTTTTGAGAGCTTCCCAGAGGCATCTGGTTTGCCTCTGTGAAAAACAGGATATTGTTACAGATGGACCTTTGGTCTCTTTGGGCAAGGCTTTTCTTATGCCCTCCTTTCACCACCACCCCCAACCCCATGGAAAAGTGAGCTACCTTGGTGAGTAATGTAATTTAGAATGAACATGTGTTTTAAAAAGCTCTTCTCCTAACTCAAATAAAATGGGTTCCCCAGGAACTGTATTTCCAAAAAAATTTAAAAACTTTGAATATTCTATTATTGTTCTCCCACATAACACATACTTGGCCTAAAAAGCCCTCGCAGTTTCAGAGTTTGCTAGCGCCCATGGGCTCATTGTACATAGATTTGGATCGGAGCTGTTGTCTCTGCAGCAGCAAGTACATTAACTGCTAACATATGCAAGAAATGTCTTTTTGTTGTTGTTTCCTTCTTAGGAATGTAGCACCTGGCAACATCTTTAAATCCAAAATCGTGTGTGCTCCGAGGAAAACAGGGATGAAAAAGATTGTGGCCAAACTCAACTCCACCCAAGTGAAAGGGATAACTGTGGAAAAGATTATTACCATCACTGAATAGGAGCAGTCCCCCAAGCCATCGCATGGTGGCAGTCAGAGGCTACCTATGAGCCTTATTGACAGTGCGTGCAGCTTTGATGAGGAACCAAAACAAGAGAGATGCTAAGAGAATTTAAGTGGCTTAAGGGTATAGCTGTTTTGATTCTAGCTAATGGGGATTTAATAGAGATTATTCAAATCTGCTCTTGCATGTTTATAGATTTGGCAGCTTAGGATAAGTAAGTCCATGTTTTGTGGAATTTGGAGTGGGCATAATATCTCTGGCTTGGGAGGGGCGGTGAGCTGGCTCTGTTTTCTTTTGCAAACAATTTCAGGCTTTGTGTGAGGCTAACAACATTAGCTCCTCCTTGGCCTTTGGGTTGACGTAATGGTGGCTTTACCAGCTGCTAATTCTGCTATTAGCATTTGTGTTGACAACACACTGTTTATTACAATGCTGCATGTAGCCTGCTTTATTTCATAGTGCAGGAATATGCAACCTTTGGTTCATTATGTTGTGAAGTTTACATGGAGTAGTTTATATTTTTGTGATTATAAGTATAATTTAGACATTAAATGCAAAATTGTAAAAGGAATGGTGTGATCCCTTTTCTCATGCATGCTGTTTCCTCACTGGCCCTTAGGCTGGTGAACATGCAACTCAATTCACGAGTTGAGTCATTACTCATTACCCACTACGAGACGCTCCTCCATAAATACATTGTCCCTTTCAAGAGGAGAGCTGATGCCCTGACTTCTGCCTGGCCTTTGTATCTTGCAGAAAATTCAGGCTAAGTGAATTCTCAAGAAGCTAGAGATGGCTTGCGCTGCATAACCAATGGCTTTGTGGTCTTTACTCTTTCTTTTGATTAGTGGAAGCTGAACAAAATCATGGTTTTTTGCATATTTTTACAGGCTACATAATTCTGCCTATCTGGGTATAGAATTAGCATCAAGTATGCACAGGAGTCCAGAAGTTTTCACCAGCAACCATGTCACACAAATCTTCAGAATCCCGTGTGTGTTTTTTTCTATGTTACCATTTATAATCACAGACATCTGTATTCTAACCATGGTTTATGCATCTGTTCCCAAGTGTAACTAATAAATTTTAAAGAGAAGTTGGGAGGTGGGGGGGGGGGGCGGGGGGAAGCAACAACCTCATGTCTTACCAGGGATAACCTATGGCATGACATAGACTTGCACTTCAGTAAATGTTTTCCCTTGGATGTCTCAGCAAAATGGCTTGGATTCCACCTAGATTTCCATGGATGCAGAGAGAGAGAGAGAAAGAGAGAGAGAGAGAGAGATGGCAGATCAAAAAATGTCCCAAAATGCTGCTCTTGGTGGCAGGAAACCCCCCAGAAAAGCATGGGGGGGGATTAGAGGTCTCCCCAGGGAGCAGGGGAATTGGTGAAAATCACACACACACCCTTTACAACTGCAGAAAGCTAGGTAAGAGCCAAACCAATGGACATTCCTCATCCTCAGTAGTGGTTTTATAAGACTGGCAATGAACTTCTGCTGGAATCAGGTTGACTTAGGACTTGGCACTTGCCTTCTTAGGTAGGCACATGACCTGGCACGTTCGCTCAAGTCATCGCTTGCTGGAAGTTCTTGCTGCATTGCTTCTTTTTCATGCTTGGATTGTAGAAGCAGATTTGGACGGTCTGCTTTACTAGCACCAGAGTCTGAATCATATGGGCTTTTAGATTGGTACAGCTTCTATGAAGCCTCTGGACATCTATGTGAGGTGTATGCATGCTTGGCAAAAATATGGTATGGACTGAGCTTATATTCTAAAATACTCAGCAAGGGAAATCACTGCAACCATTGGAAACATGAGAAGACAAGACTGAGATGAAAATATTGATTCTTTTAATAAGTACCGTTATTCTGTTAAAATCAGAAAATAAGATACAAAGAGCAAAAATAGAACATCAAGATTTGTAAATACATATACTCTTTAATTGCATAGAAGAGCTCCGATAAATTGCTCATGAAAACACAAAAACATCTGTCTTCCTATACACTAGGTCCCAGCACATTGTTTATTAAAGCCTTCGAGCTAGGGCGCTCTTCAGCCTACCAGGCTTCCAGAAAAGCTGCAGCTTATATTTAAGACACACCATTTTGTCAGAAAATAAAACAGCATGTTAACACAGGCTAATTGGTTGCATAACCACACAAGCATACAGGAGAGCATTTCCATCCCTCCCTCTAGCAAACAGCCACGGCTCTGCGCTTAGGCAAATACTTCTAAACCAAACATGGAGCTTTTTAAGGCAGGCTGTTCTGTTGGTTTCAATGAGGCTACTCACAATAGTAAGCAGTACACCTAGTAATGTAAACACTGGATCCCAGACACTGAGGCTATTTGGTTTGAAGTACCTTAACCGTCAGCCTGAAAGGTTATCTGACAAAGAGCAAAAAAGTCGTGAAACTCAGAAGCAGCACAATCAGAAGTTTGGTTAATATCAAGTTCATTTTGATATTTTTTTAAAGAAATTGTTTGGTCTGGTAGATAAAGCTTTAAAAAGAATGGTCTGGAACCAAATAAGGCACTTTTATTTAAATAGGGGAAGACACATCCTGCAAAGTGTTCTACCATAATCTCGATTTGGTTTACTCCTTTGCTCTTATGTTTCCATTTCATTGCCTTCCCCTCTCCCAGCTGTGCATAGAAAAGAGAGCAGAAGTGAAGAGAGCGAATGGAAAACCCACAACTGTAACTGACAAGTAAGGGGAAGGATCCCAGCTCCTCCTCTACCAATCATAAACCTATGCCACAAAACCATGAGGAGAAGCAGTCTGTTTCCTACCCCCTCACCTTAAAATAGGCAACATCATAGCAGAAATCTGTTTGTTGTCAGACAATCCTCTCTTGGCTTAAAGGGCAATTTGCTCCTTGGCAATGTGTCCTAATATATAATATTAAACACTTCTAAAGCACTTTTGATGATAGCTTTGTCCTTCTTATTTAACATATAATCACTGTTCTAATAGTTTTCCCTGGAAGCATATACCACTACAGGTCAATTTCAAAAGACCATTTTGAGGTGGTAAAAAAAAACACCCATTTTCTTACACAAAGAAAAAAAGAGAGTAATTAGCATTTATGTTGCTATTTCTAAACACATTACAAGCAGCAATAAATCACATATCTCTGAACTTTTTGCCCCACCTGACACATACAACAATAATGTTCTAAGTATGATCAGCACTTATGGAGGACAGATTACTGAAATGAATGTGATTTTTCCACTTAGACACCCAGCACACAAGCTAGGATCATAATCAGTAGTATGTATATCTCACATTCATTTCATATGTGAGTCAAACATACATTAATACATTGTGATCAATCTTGACAAATAGCTTATTTTACATATATGCTAATTTTATAAAAATACGCAAGTCCCAAACATAAGCATGGGATGGGGCGGGGGTGGGGATGGTGGTAAACTGCCATACAACAGGGGTATTGCAGAGAATACTTGGGATCAATCCATCAACTCTCTTTGGCCCAAGAACTGTATGATATTTACATGTTGTCTGAGTAACATTCATTAAGCAGGGACATTCAAATTTTCAGAAGCTTCACCTGGGCCTTCACCTCCCTCCCTGAAATCTGAATTAAACACTGACTTCTATAATACTTGGACAGCTACCTTTTAATCATTATACTTTATTTCCATTTATAACTATGAAAAATGTTTCTCCCTTTTCCAGCCTTTCTTCTTTTCTAGTATTATAATCACGGTTTAGATCCAAACAAATATTTACCTCAGGGGTGCCATGTTGTTTGAGTTTTACACGGGTTGGTTCCAGGGTGTTCATCCTGTGTTAAGAGTTAGAGCCAAGCTACAAGTGACGCCTGACACAGGTTGGACACTTGTCAGCTTCCCTCAAGTTTTAATGGGAAAGGTAGGCATCCTAGTCTTGCAGCTGTAATGGAGAGCCAAGCTGTAAAACCAGGATGCCTACATTTCCCATCAAAACTTGAGGTAAGCTGACAAGTGTCCAACCTGTGTAAGGCGTCACTTGTAGTTTGGCTCTCAGATGTAGTAGTAGGTTCTCCTCCCCATGAACACAGTGCCTGATTCAGATTGCAAGTGTTGTGTTCATGGGGGAAGGACTCCAACCTCCCCTCACACCATTTTCCCAACCTGAAACAGTCTGTAGAGGTGCTGTTTGGCCTGTTGGGGAAACCCATCAAGGTCCCTGATAAAGCAGGAGCCCATTCTGCCCCCGGTCCTTTGGTCTGCCCACTTATACCGACTGCAGTAAGGACAAAATGGAATCCTCCGGATTATTGTGGGGCAGAACAGAGAAGGAAAGGACAGGAGCAGCTACAGTTCGCTCCAGCTTTATGTGGGAGTTGAAAAGGACGTACACGGGATTACTTCCTCATTTGATTTCAGGCTAGTGGTATTTCTCCCTTCTAGGAATGCACACGATGCTTATGAAGATCTCTTAAGCCCCTTGCTGAGAACTGTTGGTAGCTTTTTAGTTTCCTCTAGGAAAGAGAGAAGTAGCCTTCATCCTTTCAAAATGCTATAGTTCCATATTTTAAATAAATTACAGATGTTTATAAATTTAAGGTTTTAAAGGCAATATATAGGCTAGAAAGCCAAAGGAGCACCCCTCCCATTGAACGGAAGCAACATGTTGTATCTCCCAAACTGTTTTTGATGCTTCAGTTAGCCAATTAAGGAGAGGGAAAGAGAAGAAAATCAAATATGAGGCCTGCCAGCAGAGTTGAAGAGGTCTCTGAATCCTGGCCCTTTTTGCACATGTCGCAGTTGAAGTGCTGAATAGGCCTGCTGATGTTCCACCATGTGATAAGAAGCTTAAGGCATGACTACCTCCTCTTTGACAGAGTACAGAAAAACACCCAGCCTTTAGGAAGAAGCTGAAAAGTCCACTTGTCTAACCTTAAAACATTTGTTTCCAGACAGATAATCTCCTCTTTTTCCAAGAATTTCTTGGGAATAAGTGGTGTCCTTGACACTAAGATTAATTGGTCCCCTTTGAAGGTACACAGGAGCATTTGGTCACGGCTTTTGCCATTCAAGTGTTTATCATCCAAGCCACAGTGATAATAACTGTGTTCCCCATTAGATCGTTTTTCAAAAAGCTGCACTGCAACTTTCAAGCTTATTCTAAGGCTATAGCCGCTGATTGTAGCAGCACCATCAGAATTCTAATTTTATAGACTGCACCAAACAGGCTACATATCTGTAAGACATTGAAATTTTTGATCACTGTCATTTGTAAGACATTAAAATTATTGATCATCCTTTCAAAAATCAGCATCCCAAATCCAGCTTTTTAACTACCATTATCAGAACATCATAGAATTATATCACAATTATTACCAGCTGTAATAAACAATCACCAATATTCAAAATGCTGGTTTGGCTGAAAAGGGGCAATTGAACTTAATCTCCGTAGTTCTTCTGATTAAAATTATTTGTTATTGGTATATATTATTGGTAGCAAAACCAACTATTTCTAACACAGTTGTGCTTCCCGGGGGACCATTTAGAGGAACACAAACCCTCTCAATTAATAGAGCAGGAATAAAAAGGATTTCCCTGGCCTCCCAGAATCACATTGCTGAACTTAAAGTTTTGTACTTGTTTTGATTTTCTTGGTCAATCTCCATATGCCATGAGATCAAAACAAAACACCAAACAGACCAGTCTGAGATGCGCTAAGCTTCGTGGTTCTCCTGGGAAACAACATAGTTATTGCATACTTTCAAAAAGGAAATGTTAACTTTATAAACGGTTTACGTTTCACAGGACGGTTACAGTAGCTCAGTTAAACTGTTGTCATCATCCATAGATGGACGTTGTGAGAATCTGGCTGCATTGCTTGTGTTTAGTATGGCCCTTGGCTACAGGGAACAATGTAGCCCCAGCGGCTTCATGCATCATGGTCCCTTAAAGCTAAGTCTCAAGTGCATAGATTTCAAAAGTATGCAGAAATTGTTAAGGGCACTTAGCATTATTCCTTTAACACACTTGCACAACAAACTCATGATCAGAAAGCTGTTCAAAAGCTTCCTGAGCCACCCTCTCAGATGGCGCAACTGTTGCTGTACCGGATGGCGGAGCCTTCTCGCAACTCAGGTCCGAACAAGGACTGAGCCACCGCAGAGAAAATTCACCCCCAAAAGCCAGTTTCATCCCTTCCCAGCCGACGACTCTTTCCCAAGTGGGCTCCTGTTTTTTAAGCCGCTCAATGCCCTGTAGGAGACAAAATAAGTTTTTTGTTACATTTAATACCATAGAACTTGGGACATGATGTGCCATATCATAAAATATTTTCAGTCAGGAAAGTTAACCTTCCTACAAAAAAGAAAAGGGTCAAGAACAGTCTTTATCCATATGGTCAAATGGTCAGGAAAATAACAGTTAAGTAAAACCTCTCAAGCAAAGAGTCACAAATAGTATACAGAGGGTCGATCAATATGGTCCCAGACAAGGACTTCATCATAACCATGCCTGTGGATATAACAGTTCTACACCTAGACTCACATCAGTATCTCCTAGTGAGTGCTACATTAAATAGCAGCCATTCTGCCTCTTCGGCACTCTGCTTCCAGGTTCTCTGGAAGAATAGTTTCTTCTCAGGCTGTCAAATCTTAGGTAATTTAATCAAGCTGCTTAAATTTGCAAAATGATAAAAAAAGCATTCCCTTGGTTTTGAGATGATAAGTGCATGAGTTACAACAGGACCACCTTAGGAGCCATTTCTTCCTCTCTAAGAGGAGAAGGAATGCCTTCTTTAAGATGGTGCCTGCAACCAATGGTTTTTATAAGAATTTTTATTTTAAAATATTAACAATTTGTGGAGGAAAAAATCTGCTGTCGTTTATTGGGGCACCTTTTAAAAGCAATCTATTTAATCAATTTAAC
Organism: Eublepharis macularius; assembly: GCF_028583425.1. Classification (NCBI taxonomy): domain Eukaryota; kingdom Metazoa; phylum Chordata; class Lepidosauria; order Squamata; family Eublepharidae; genus Eublepharis; species Eublepharis macularius. The sequence goes on from NC_072800.1 coordinate 33,198,335, forward strand.
ACTGCAGCCTTGGTTTCTACTTTACTGAAGAGATTTTTTAAAAAACTTTGCCATGATTGGTCATAACAATACACTCGCCTTCTCTTCCTCCGTTACTGGAGCTCTAAAAAACACCAAATTTGCACCATTTTTAATTGCTTTTACTGATGTGTTTGGCAGACTTTTTATTTCATGATCTCAGAAGCCAGAAAGTAACACAAAAGGTGTACACCCAGCCTACCCCCAACCAAGTACTTTTCATCGCATCTTGCTTATAGGCAAGTGGGTAAATGCATAGGATAAATTCCACATAGATTTTTTTTAAAAGCTTGTAGTTTGTAAGGAAAGGGCACATGGGAACAGTAAACACAAACGTACACACACAATCACAATAAGACCAGCAAGACACAGACATGACATGAAACACAGCAAGGTCTCTAGTCTAGACACACCTTTTCTCTTCTTAATGATGATGATGCCTTCTGTAAAATGCCAGTATTTGAATAGTGGTAGAAAGATTTTGTTTGAATGGGACATGCCTTCAGAGATTTATATACACTTTAACAGAAGTTTTCTTGAAAATGTTGAAATTCTAACAATTGCCCTTAAAATGATTGGAGACTAATGGCTGATAGGAAAACAGAACGCCCAAAAATTTCTGACTTTCACGGGGAGCCAAAGAGCAGAACCTGAGGAAGGCCACACGAAGAAAGTGTATGACAATAATCTTCACAACTGCCTGTCACTTTGCCACACGGTTCTACTGACCATCCTGTCTACCTTGGTTTAGCAGAGAGTGTGGAAAGCTAAGAAAGGCATGTGCAATAGCAGGGAAAACAGCCTGACCATAACCAATTTATATGCTAAGCGTACATAAGTGGAAGGCAGAGTTTAAGCACTTACAGTACATGAAAATAACAAATCTCACGCTTAACAAAAAATAAGACTTGTCAACAGGGATGCATGTCTTGCTTTTACTTATTCACAAACATAGCCCCAAGAGGCAGATCAGGATATCGATTATATTAAAAATCCTGATACATTTTCCCCCTTAAATGAATTGCTGTAGACAGTAGGAAGGAGCCTCTCTTTGCCTCTGAGGGGAAAAAGTAAAATATGAAATGGGCTTAGTATTGGTGAAGGTTATACATGACTGTTTACCAAGTGGTTAACACAGAAACTCAAGACAATGTGTCCACATGGACTGAATTGAGACAAAGGCTTTCTGTCTCATTACCAAAGCTAATTTCTCCACACCCACTACCCCTCTGCATACCCCACCATATTCAATCATGCCTGCCTTTGTCATTTACCAGCTATTATCATTTGGCTTCTGTAATCAATCTATTCTCCAAGGTATAAGGACAGATGGACTCACATTCTAGCTTCATTGGGCAGGGGGTTGGACTAGAAGGTCTGTATGGTCCCTTCCAACTCTGTGATTCTGTATCTGAAGAAGTGAGCTGTGGCTCACAAAAGCTTATACCCTACCACTAATTTTGTTAGTCTTATAGGTGCTGACTCTTGCCCTTTTCCACTGCTACAGAAACCCAGTGTTGCATGCTGTTAGAGTGCCAGACTGAGGGAAGACCCCAGTTCAGATCCCAACTCATGTCATGGAAGCTTGCTGGATGACCCTGAGTCAGTCACACACATTCAGCCTAACCTTCTACCTCACTCTGCTTGGAAACTTCCTCGGCCCAGTCACACACACTGCCTAACCTACCTCACAGTGGTACTGGGAGGATAAGACAGGAGTGGGAAACCGTGTATGCTGCCTTGAACTTCTTAGACAAAGGGAGGGATGAGTAGTTCTTCCTTCCTATGCTGCTCTTCCTTGAATGAGCTCAGAACAGCATACATGGTTCTCCCCTTCTAATTTTATGTTCACGGAAAGCCAGTGAAGTATAATAGGCTGAGAGGCCCAAAGGTCACTTTGTGGCATAGTAGCAATTTGAACCAGGGTCTCTCCCTGGCTATAGTCCAATGACAGCTACTGAAATCACACTGCCTCAAATATTAACCACTATGAAATGGAAACGATCACAAATACATTCAGGATCATGTGTTATTTAAAAGATTTTTTTGAAAGGAACATACGACTCCCTCTGTCCCTGGGGCCTTCCTGGGCTACTGATTTATTGGCACATAAAACTTAATGTCAACCACTCACACAGACTGGATTTTAATAAGTTCAACACCAAGTGGAAACAAGCGGGAAACTACCAAGATTATCTCTCTATCTCCAAAAGGGAGGTGAGATCAGAGAAACAGGAATCTATAGGTTGTGATTTTGATGACCTAGGGACAGATTAAAATTGAATAGTGTCAACCCATTACACAGACCTCATAAAAAGCAGCTTTTTTATTGCAAACCAAAACCCAGGATTGGAGGTAATCCGTAATTTTTAAGCAATATATTATGGAAAGGTACCAGGGGAAGATTTAAATGCATTTCAGTAAGCGCTTTCACTAGAGATTTTGCCTTCACACTAGATTTTGCCTAAAATTGTCACCATACGGTCATTTGATTATGGAGAATACAACCATTGCTGCTGTTCTCAGATATAGAAGATAATGTTATTCTTGGCATTAGGCTGCCCAATGTGGACTGATAAAGTGCTACTGATACGCTCACAGAGCAACAGGGCTTTTTTTCTGGGTAAAGAGGTGGCGGAACTCAGGACCGCACAATGACGTCACTTTGGGTCTCCTGGAACAAGTTTTTTTTTTTTAAGTTTAAATCACCCTTGGCGAAAATGGTCACATAGCCGGTGGCCCCTCCTCCTGATCTCGACAGAGGGGAGCTGTCGCAGAGGGCAATCTAAACTCCCCTCTGTCTGGAGATCAGGGGGCGGGGCCACTGGCCATGTGACCATTTTCAAGAGGTGCCAGAACTCCATTCCACTGCGTTCCAGCTGAAAAGCCCTGCAGAGCAGTGGTCACATCCCGTGGCATATTTGGGAATATCCTGCACGGCTATTTTAAAATGACTTGTAATGTGGTCCTTTCCCTGATTATTTCTAAACAGAGGAGGACTGCAAAGAAGAAATGGGATTAAGAAATGTTTGATTAAAGGGCCAATTACACTAACGGATAAAAGGGATGATGAGCTCAGTTGAGGGAGGGCTGCTTGTGAGCATGCACTTAAAAATTCCAGTTCTTTTGTTGTACAACAGTCTAACAGCATGACTGACAGAGCAATTAAAAATTACAGGGAACTGATGGGGTTTCAAAGATCAGGAAATGAATAAGGAGCTGGTTGCTCTAATGGGGGAAGAGATGTGAGATCTTCAATTATTGAGGGAATTTTGCTTGTAAGGTTCAGGTCCATTAGTATGTAAAACTGCAACCAGCAGATCAGTAAAAGAAAGCCTCCTTGAGCAGTGCAGGGCAAAACTGCCTCAGATTGATTAGCACGTTGAACTTCTCACAGCAGGGGGAGGCGCACAATTCAAGTATCTTCTGCAGTTGCCCATCAAGGATTTACTTATTTGCAAAATGAATGGATAGAAAGTCCTCCTATATTACTCAGCAGCAGAGAGAGGGGCACGATTCCCTTCCTGGAGACAACCCAAGAGGGTTTCATAATGTGCACCCACTTTTGGATTTTTCATGGGAATGGTTACTGTAGGGTTGCAAGGGGAATATTAAGTGTGTAGAAACCACTTGATAGTTCTGCTTCCATTTGACAACAGAAGAGCAATGCAACAGTTGTGCGGAAAGATTCTGATATGGAAAGGACCAGTGAGAAGGGCAGAATAACCTATAAAAACTGATAGCGAATGCCAACTTCATATTGATTCAGTGGGTTGCTCTAACTGAAGGAAAAACTTAACGTCATCTACTGAATCTCTTGCAATCCCAATTATTTGTTTTATATTTTTTTAAAAAAATAGTTACATAGCCTACTCCAAACAATTCCCAAAACGTAAGACAAGCCACTACAACAGCCAAGAAGCAAATTGGGAGTTTTGTTTGCTGAAGTAACGTTATGCTGAAAGACATTCACCAGCCCTGCTCCACAAAGAATTGGGCAGGTACAATTTGCACATTTTTGGTGGCATTCACAAGGTGGCATTTTCACAGGGATTTTTTAAAAATTTGCATCTGGAACTGTGTCAAACTCTTGTGAATGCTCCAACACTTTACAATAACTCCTCCTACACCTTGGGAAATTTATCATTTTTGTTTTGCTTTTTCCAACACACATTAATCTTGGGGGAGGGGGTATAATTCGTGAGTATGCTATACAAGTTACTTCCAGCAATATGTCACGTTCCAGTTTTTGTTGCAAGCAAGTTAAGTGGATGAATGTGCACCACAACAGAAGTTTCTGATGAAGTCCTGCTTCCAAACACACCATCTCAAATGTAGGGATTTTTATTCTACTATTCATAATATATTCCTTCCAGTTTATCCATCTGTAAAATCAAATGACTGACAAAAGGATACAAAATTATTTTCAAAACAGATTTTCAAACAACTCAAAGAAAAATTATAGGTTTAGTTAAATACTACTTTGAAAAACTTAAGAAAATGATTATTCATAGATAGGGAGCCCAAATGCATACTTTAATGTACAACATCCGTTATTTAGACTAAATGTACATATAAAAAAATGGCTTGATTTAAACAGTAAAATATAGATCAAATTGCAAAATAGTAAATATAGGCTGAAATTGTGTATAGACAGACACACACACACGCGCGGCGCGCATGTGTTAACAATTGATGCATCAGACAAAATGGGCTTTGGCTTATATCACAGTTCACGTTAATTATTAAAGTGCCCCAAGAATCTGTTTTAACAGCAACAATTGCAATACTTCAGATTAAAATCCACAGGCTATTATATTGAATATTTGACCATCATGTCCCACCAGTCATACCCAAGTGCTTGCTGGAACACATCTCTAAGGCTGCAATTCTGTGCACACTTACTTGGGAGCAACCCTCTGTTTAGAAATGCATTTTTAGGCACAGACTCAATTTCTCAGCAGAATATATAGGGGCAGGGAGGAACCTTTTTTCCTATCATCATCTAGCAACTTTCTCAGATGCCAGGGCATATCATCTATTACGTATCAAGGGGAAATGGGTGAAAACTAGAAACAGTATAATATGGTCACAGCTATTGTAACTCAGTATTGTATCAAAGATGATGATTGCATCATGCTGAAATTCAAGGCCATGGTGAAATCTGTGGAATATATGGCAACTTGACTTGTTCCTTGGGTGAAACTGGAGTAAGGATGTGAAAGATTTGAATCGTTTACAGAATCCTACAAACAACAACAAAAATGTATTCTTACCAAAAATAAAATCTTGGCCAAGATTAGCAAAGCTAAAATCCTATTCATGACTACTTTGGATTAATTTTCAATGAACTCAACAAAACTTACTTCTGTATCAACATTATGTAGGGTGGGGCTGAAAAAGAGCCCTTTCTTCTTTCCCAACTGCTAAAAAGCACATGATTTCTAAAAGCCATCTTTTCCCCAAAGAAATTTCTACTATTAAGCATACAGTGAGCCCCGTTAATCCACTGTGTGCATTTCTACTGCAGAATTGGTTTAAAATACAACCATAGATGTTGGGTTAGATTGATTTAGGCCCCAAAATAGCTACTTACTCACTGGATAGTCAAGAACTCATTTAAAAGTGAGTGAAATAGCCAATGGTACGTTATTGATTGTAAACATTTGCTCCATTATTTTCAACCCAAATTCTAATGATTCAGTCTGTCCTTTTATTATCTGGCTGCAAATGAAATTTAAAGAGGTTACTTCCCCCCGCCCCCAAAAAGACAAAGAAACAGTGTTCAGAAAAGGTTTATTGCATTTGGGTTTTTTTTCCATATGGAAGCATTGACAGAATTGAAAAGATGCAGCATTCACATTATTTTCAAAACGAGACAGACCTATTAGCCTCCAATGCCCGCCCCCCTACCCCATGGCTTCAATTTAGTTGAAAGAATAAATTCAGGAGCACAGCTAATTTGCAGTTCTATGTTTTGCGGGGGTTTTCAGCAAATTACTCTGATGGTTCCCATTCAATAGGTAATACTGCTACCTCCACCCTTGCGATCTAAAATATGTAGCAAAATCCCTGCCCAGATACAAAAGCATTATAGACTCAGTAAGTTTGCGTATCATCAGATTTACCTGTTTTTGTTTTAGACCGAATGCCCTCTCTATACTTCCTACTTTCTGGTTCATACTATGCACAAAGTTTGCCATCCATATAGTCATGACAGAAGGCATGCATGAACCATTAACACTTGACATTTTCCCCAATGTAAAATATATAATATATATAAATATAAAGGAGAATAAACATTTACAGAGCTATAAAAGACTGGTAATGCTAAGGGAAGGGAGACAATGCTGACATATCTATAGAAACTTTCTGTGCTTAGGTTTTTTTTAAGTCTGAGCCTGCAAGTTGCTTCTACATATGAACACTGTTCATTTGTATCCCTCTTTTTTATTTTGTTTAAACCAACAGATATTATCTTGCTATTCTACACATTTAACTCAAGATTTCTTCCTCCATTCCCAACAGTAAGGCATTAAAATCCACACACGCAAAACATTCCATCATTTAACCCAAGAAGACAGCAGTTCCTCCTAACCAGGAAAAGCTATGGTACTAAACAATGCATGGAAGATAGGATCCCGTTTTTTGTAACTGGGAGCGTCCAAAGTAAGATGGTGTTTTAAACGTTAATGAAAAGCAATGTCATTTTGAACTGACCCTTTTGCAATGTGATACGCCTTCCATCTTTGAGTTCTTAACCAGTGATGCTTAAACGTGCGAGGGGGGGGGGCCATAAAGAAAGAGACCAACTGGCCACTAAAAGTATCATCTGCCTTCAAGAAAACTATGTCTATGCAGGAAGATGGGATTGTTGGCACAGACTGTCGCTCAGATGTCAATCACAGTATAAGACTACTCAGTCAATACAGGCGAGTTCAGAGAAAAGAGATTCCCCTTTACATTAGTTATGTCATACAGAAAGCAGACAGGGGGGAAAAAACAGGCCAGTAAAGTTAAGTTAAAAAAAATAAAAAAAGCTTTAGCCACCAGAACGAAAGAGAATTACCGAATTTTTTTCAGAATACAAGGGTGTTTTTTTTCCTCTGCAGTGTTCAGCCATTGAATAGGCCTTTTTAATATATAAAAAAGATTCTGCCTTTTCATTTGAAACATTCATGAAAAATGACTGTAGTGCTGTAAATGCAGTTTTGTTTTAGTGGAAATGCTGTTCAGGAATTCTTAGACCACATACTGATATGGGTCTGCCTTCCCTTGGTCTGGAGTAGCAAATGGGCTAAGCCAAACTATAGAGAACGGATGGCCAAATACTGCTTTCATGTTCATCCATTTTGTTTTTTTAGCCCATCTTCTCTCTTCTTTTTTCAATTGTTCTATTCCCTGAAAACAGAAATATGACATTTTCAGTCAGGAACTTATTTTTGGGAGTTCTGGTTTCGGGGAAAAGGACCCCTCTTAAGCTACCCTTCAGCAACTGGTTGGAACAGGAAATAACCAGATTCATTTCCTGAACATCTCCCTCATTTTTCAAAAGTGTAAAAATAAGAAAAGTCCCCCGTACCTATACAATTTATAAATAGAGCTGACAGAAAAATCATACAAATGCTCGTGTAATTTTTGGAGAAAGTGAAAATGCCTTCATCTCAAGAAGTGCTCGATGAGGCAGTCTTACATTTGTATGAAGAGACCCCATTATTCTCCCCTACCCCCCTCCTCCAATAGCTGCCAGGGTCTGCAATAGCAGCTCAAGTAGTAGTCCAGCTTCAAATATGGCTTTTGCAGTTCCATAGAAGCTTCAGATTGGGCAAACAGAGGCTGACAGCAGGGAAAAGAACTGGAGGGTAAAGTATAAGCATGTCAGTGGGTGAGAAAAGAATAACATTGTTAGTGAAGGTTAGAGAGAGTGCAAACACAGGTCCTTTGAACAGGAGATTGTAAGTTAATTCCTTCAGTGTTATAGCATTTGCATTCAAAAGACTCATTCACAAATATACAGTTTTCATAGTGACAAATAAGAAAAAGCAAGCACTGAGAAACTTATTTTTTACACAAGCTAGCTTAGGAAAACCTCCACTCTTTGGGGCAAGTTTTTTCACAATGACACAAAAAATACAGAAACAACAGAGTACGTTGCATTGTTGTTGTTGATCTAAACATTTAATGAAACTAGAAACTGTAGGAGGAACGAATTGCTGTAGGCTGAAATACCAGACCCGCCCCCCTCAATAAAATGGTACCAAGAACATACTATACTTTCCCCTCCCCAACCAGAAGGAAGTAAAAAAACAGAGACATGGCCAAAACTGATATGAAATATAACTGGTATGAAATATATATGGTGGTGAACCATGTGAGAACAGACTACAGCCGTATTGAATTCAACATACATGCAAGAAGGAAACAACTAGAATTTCTAAGAAGGTTGGATTTAATTTTGGATGAAGGAATCTTTGAACAGGGAGGGGATAAGTTAAAAAGGAAGTCCTATGGGAAAGTCTGGAAAATCAATACCCTTCTGGAACCTTGAAATTTGAATAATGAAAATACTGTACAAATAAGAAAACTAAAACATATATATACACATGAGCACCAGTAAAACAGTAAATTGATCAAGTAACAAAGAAATTGGAGAAGCAAAGTATTCAAGGCACAAACAAAGGCAACCAACGTTTCTTTATACACACCACGAGAAGGAAACCAGAAAACAAGCAGTGCAATTCTAAAGGGACTTAAGCCCTTCTAAGTCCATGGGCTGAGAAGTGTGCAACGCTGCTTAGGATTGTATTGAAAGTTCAGACGATGACTGAAGGAAGGCAGACAGGCTGCAAAGAAGTCAAATTAATTTTACACTGGCCATCACTGTGAGATATGTGACTCATGATGGGGGGGGACTTTAGAACAGCTATATTAAATAGAGGTAACAAAGGCAAATGGCTTACAGTTTGCAAAGGTTCTAGGGCTAGATGATATTCATACGGGAGTCCTTAAAGAAATCAAAATATTAAATATGTGATCTTATTTTTTCACAAAAACCAGCTTCCTCAGCAGAATATCAGAAGAGAGCAATTGTAAACCCAATATTTACACAGGAATATGAGAGGCAACAAAAGGCAGGCAATGGCAAATCACCTCTGTTAATCTCTTGCCATGAGAATCCTGCCAGGGGTCGCCATGAGTTGGCAATGACTTGAGGGCACTCTCTACTACTATGGAGGGAGAAGAGCCAGGACAATCTCTAAATGGCTGAAAGTGTTGTAATTATTAGAATTATTAGATGCATGGAAGAGCCAACAGGGTTCCTACAAATGATTTTTTTTGTGTCTACAGCCATGTAGGTAAGCTGGTAGATGCCACACACCTGGACTCCCCAAAAGCTTCTGATAGCTCCTTTACGAAAGGAGCCTGGCATAAGCAGCAGCCATGGGATTAGACATCTGAAGCTGTTACGGATTCTTAACAGGAAGCAACATTTTCACAATGTAAGGATCTGCCAAAGATCTATATTAGGACCAGCACTCTAACTGAAGTGATCTGAAGTCAGGCAAGAGATGCAAAATCAGAAGATGTGAAATTATTCAAGATGGTAAAAACCCAAGCGGACCACGAAGAACTTCAGAAGACAACTCTCTAAATAGTTAGGTGGTCAAACAAACAATTCAAATGTTGTAGGGTTCTATGACACTTTTCAGCAAAAAAATCCCAACTTCATAACCATACTGGTGGTAGCTAAATTGGCTGTGACTGCCATAGTGGACAGTTCCCGGAAAGCACCAACTCAGTGTGTAGTGAGAAAAAAGCAAACTCATAATGAGGAATTATTAGAAAAAGAATGAAACTAAAACTGCTAGCATCATGTCTCTCGCAGAAGTGTATGTCACAGCCACATATGAAATACTGTATACAGGTCAGAGGGCCCTAGCTGTAAAAGGATATTATAACACTTGAAACAAAAGCAACGCACTGTTGAAGCACCTCTCACATGAAGTTTTAAAAATTCCATTCACTTTACGTTCAGAAAAGGGGACACATTCTGAAGGTTTATAAGATTATAAATGGCAGGGAGAGATTTTTTTCTCCTTCTGTGGTTAACCAATAAAATTGATCAGTAGCAAGCTCAGAATAGACAAAATACTATTTCACACAACCCTTAAGGCCTTTACTGCTACAGCATATGGTGATGAACACTTGCTTTTAAAGAGTGTTAGACAAATTTGTGGAGAAGGGGCAGATCAATAGCTGTTAGCTTCATTGTTTCAATGGAACCTCCATGTTTACAGGCAGTTTCTATCCCAACCCCCTTGAATACTAGTAGCTGAAAAATACAACAGAAGAGCGTTACTGCCTCCGTGTTCTCTTGTGAGCATTGCCAGAGGCATCTGGACTGGCCTTTCTTAGAAACCAAATGATAGGCTAGGGATATCCTTGGTATAGTCCAACAGGATCTTTTTTGTACCTTCATGCCTGCCTTAGCATGTAACTCCTGTCACAAAGCATTAGGAAACAGTTTTATATACCTCTCTATTACATGAGGCCACTTGCACAAATGACTCAGAGAACAGCATCCACACAAGGAACTAAACCATAGCCATCTGCAAATATTCCACCATGAACGTCAACTCAATATGAACCATTTGCAATGGGGGCTCCCTGTGGTAACTGATGTGGGTGACGTCTTCATTAGCAGAAATGAACAGTGCAATAGAATAGAAGGCTGGGTAGAATGTTGCCCTCTAATCCATTTCTTCCCAGCTTCAGGTGCTCATAGCAAGTTTGACATGTCTTGCTTTTAGCCCTCAGGCTACTTAGTCACACTAGTATCTAGGAGACTCGAATGTGAGTTCCCCATATTGCCATGAAAGCTTGCTTCCACATCTTGGGCCAGTCACATACTTTCAGCCTAACCTACTTCAAAGGGCTGTAGCGAGGATAAAATGGAGGAAAGGAGAACACTGTAAGCTGCTTTGGATCCCCAAAATAAAAATTAGCCATCTTCTCGCAATGGCGTCCTAAGCAAAGTTGCACCATTTAAAGCCCATCAGTCAATTCTGCTTAGGATTGCAGAGCTAGCAAACTCAACTTAGATGAATGACCTTCATTTTTTTGAAGTGATAGGGAAATGAGATTCAACTGCTGATACTGCATTTAGCCAAATACAAACTCACTGGTATAAAGCAATTTGCTGCAGAAAGAAAATACAGCCTCTTCTTCCCACAGAGATGGCAGCAATGGGTGATCAAATAATTGGCAAGTTGCTAAAGCACCTTTGAAGAAGGTACTAAACATACCTTCAATCTCCAGCCCATCCCCTGAGACCCACTACTGAGCTGCTACTTGGAGCTGTATCCTGAAATTATTTTAAGAATGAAAAGCCAACAAATAAAATAAGTGGGGCATTTCCTGTGATTCCATTATGTATCTTGTTTGTATGCTGGGTCATAGCTTTGACTTTTGAAGCAGTATATTTCCAGAATATCATCCAAGATAAGATGGGTAGGTTCCATTTTGGAAGACCTAAACTTAGAGGGGCAAACAATTATGTCTGAATGCTTTTCAAGCATCCCTCTTCCGGTCACATACAACAAAATTTCTTAAAAGATGCTCGGTCCTCTTACATCTTTAGCCAGTCAGACTCCTTTCAAGTGTTCTTATCAAAGCCTGCAATACGACCAAGTACTTATTACCAAGTAAGGTCCAAACACGTTTCCTTGTTCTCTGTAAAATCTTCATGGTTGTTAAGATTTCCTTTTTCTGTAGCTGGCTACTGCAGTGATAGTCACGTACACGTATAAGATGCAGTTCTTCCACTGCTAAATATAAACTGCACTTGCATAAAAATACTGTTTTTCCACATTTATCAACATGTAAAGGTGTGAAGAAAAATATTATTGCAAATCAAGACCTTGGAAAGATGCCTCCATGGAACATTTCATGGGAATTTTGAGAGAGATTCTCTATTGTATGGGGTGAAGGAACAGAAGGCAATCCTCACTCAAAAGTGTTGTATATAAATGTCACAGAGAGAGAGAATCTCTCATGCATATCTGATATATGCTTGGTCAGCATTTGATGTTTCTCATCACATGTTCAAAGATAATTTCCCTGTGTTGGCACTGTATTTTACAGTTATATAATATTCCTTTTTAAAAAGTTTACTGCTTTTCTGTGTGGCTAAGATCCTTTCTATGTGTCTAAGATATATATTTGAAATAAGGTACACATAAAAAGCAAGAGACGAGGAAAAACTTACCGTTTCATCAGTGCAGATGGAGTGTACCTGCGTTCCAAACATTACAGATGTGAAGATGAGAAAGAGGAGAGCCTCAAAACACAAGAGAATAAGAAGGATCACAGTAGTCGGTGGAGAGAAAGAACTGCACTCTGTGAAAACATAATGTGACATGAGTATTCTACAGGAAGAGAGTAAATGGAATAAAGTATGTAGAGGTAGCTGGTATGTAAAAAGTTCATACAAGGCACAGCAAAATCTCAGCAGCATGAATTGGTGGACAAAGTGGGGTTAACCAGGGACAAAGTTTTAGTGTTAACTTTTATTTTGTTTATGCAAAAGAAAGGGGGTTATAAGGCAAATATGTTTAATTTGCATAATTAAACAGAAAGCAAGCCTTTTCTGGTATAGGTTGCTTCGTACAGAATTTTGGGGGAAACAGAAGCAGATTTGACCACGTGTGCCATCCCTGAAAATTCTAGCTTTAGGATTGCATTCCTAACAGGGGCATGATTGTAAAAAGAGCCTACTTTAAAAAAAAAAAATCTGTTTGGCTGCCACATCTAGCACACACCAGTTTGTGTAGAGAGTTATTTCCAAAGATGCATGCAAGATATTAAGAGGCAATCATTAGTAGATATACACACTCAAAAAATGGTATTTTTCAGACTCAGGTATCAGGAAGGCCATAAATATTAGTATTCTGGATATTCAAATACTTTCATACTGGCTTTCTATTCAGATTCAAGTTTTTGGGTGGGATCCTGAAATTAATCGGGTCTGTTATTCTCTATGGGGGGGAACTTTGGGGGGACTGGAGTAGCTGCTTTAAGACAAATGACACCAAAACTGCAGCACAGCGACTGCTGCCTGTCCACTGAAGACCCACTAAGTTTCAAGTGGATTGAGTCAAGAGAGGTCCAATGCTATGGTCCCCAGCTACTTGCTGTTGTTTTCCACGAAGGAGGGAATCCCATACTTTTTCTAGGACAAAGAAGCCAATAGCCAAACATACAAGAGCAACCACTGGCCCAAAGCCTCCCAATGCAAACAAAATCAACAAAGCTCAACAGAATCAACTTCAAACTAGAGAATCCCAGCAGAACCAACCTGGCACTTTTTAGAAACCAACAGAAAACTCCACTAAACGACTCCTCCAAAAAACATAACATTATAAAACTCAGATGCTTCATGAGTTAGAGACCATATACTTCATCACCATGTTCTCTTACAAACTCTCTGTTACCTTAAGTATGTGCTCCTGTGTGCTACCCGTGGGTAGTTGTATGTTGTCTAATGTCAGTTCTAGAATTACTTATGTTCTGTTTCAGCATTTCTTCAACTTATATTAGATTCTTGCTAATGCTATGTCTTTGTAAACTTGTATTTATTTACTCTATGGCATTGTTTACGGAAATGTCCTTGATATTGACTGTACTAATCTTGCACTGCGTAAACCACCTTGAGTCTCAGTGAGAAAGGCAGACTATAAATGACATAAATAAATAAAAATAAAACCAGATCAATGCCAAAGGAAAATATAAACTTTTCAAAACAGCAAAGCTACAATCTGGAACCCCACCTCACCCCACCCCCACCCCAGCACACTACTAGAACTAACCCTTAAAAATTAAAAGTGTAAAAACCTTTTTTTAAAACTAAAAACAGCATAAATGTAAGTCCAGTAGCAGGTATCTGACAAAGGCAGCTTTGAGTCTCGAAAGCTCATCCTCCGAAACTCTTGTTGGTTTTAAAGTGCCACTGGACTCAAATCCTGTTTTTCTACTGCAAACCAACCTACCTATCTTAAATTACAAAGGCTCACAGCTTAGCATGAGACTGTTATAGGCTGCTATGGACTAAATCCATGAGCTCAAGTCCTGTATTGAGAAGAATTTTTCAAAGCCTTTTAAAGAGTTAAATCAGATAGGAAGGACAATTCTTCTGATGCGTTAGCTTTCAAGAGGTAGGAAAAGTTTAGTGTGTGGGTATGTTAAAATATGCAATTCTGTATGTGTATATTTAAGGTGGTACAGTCCTGTGCAGGCCCTTGCCAATGTGTGAATGGTCACAGGACAACGTTCCGGAAATCAAGATAGGGGAAGTTTGCAGGGCCAGCCAAAAATATTCCATGTCTTCTGAGACAGGACCTTGGTTCTGAGGTTTCTCAATGTGGAGATTGCAACCATACTGGGATTGTTGAAAAAGAGAAGAATGAAACTCACATCGCTGTAAGCCTATCTCAAACTGAATCCAATTAATTTGAAAGCATTCCATTAATCAGTACTCACTTGTCCAATCTTCTTCAAAACAATATAGGAAGTGAAATCCAACCATGATCAGGGCATGCAGGGAAATCAGTGCTATATACATCTGAAATAAAATACATTTTGAACTGTTGAGAAATATTGCTTTGAAAACTGTTATCTTTATGTGCAATATGAGCAAAAATGTAGTGCAATATCGGCTAATTATGCGTTTTTAGAAGTAACTGTCTTGCAAGAGGTTGGATCTGATGAACCATAAGAAGGATGCTCAAAGAAGCATATCTTCCCTTCCTTCTCTTTCCCACAGTAGCCCCTAAAGTTGATGCTGGGGTTTAAGAAAGCCCTGTTGATTAACTAGGAAACCACAGTGGGGGGTGGGGGGGGGGAGGCACAAATTGGATAAGACTGCCCCAGCTTCCTCTACCACCAGTAATTGATTAACCTGACCTAAGCGAATTAAAATTAAGTAAGCATCTCCCATTTATAGCCATATGTTTTTAATGAAACTATACAGTGGATGTTTCCATGGAAGAGTATACTGTTCCATACCAAAGTTAACAGCAATGTAATCACACTCCCAACTCCTGCTAAGTTTCCTGTGCTACCTTCTTAAGACTAAGGAAATACTTCATTATGAAAAATTGTATACTTAAGCTGGAGAAAGGCAATACTCAGAGAGTTTAATATAACATTTTGTCAAAGATGGTGTGCCAATTTTTTGCTGCAGCTGAAATCCAAGATGGCATTTAGGTCAGACAAACATTATTCTAGTCCCCATGATTAAAGATTCCCTTATCTTCAGCCTCATCTCCTAAATTACTTCAACTAGAGAATGAATAGGCCTATGCATATCCAGTGGAAAAGTACCTGCAGTAAACTGACTGAATGAACAAGAGGTCCATTTTCCCTAACAATACTGAATTATGTGATAAGAGCAGGGGGGGGGGAGAGGAAATCTACTCTTTCACAATGTATGTCATATGATTGGAGTAAATTAAGTGTTCCCCATCTTATTTCAAGTCAGATGAGAGCCTTTTTAACATGGTTAATGTTTGCATCTAGAGACCAATTACCAAATCTGCAACAATATGGAGTAATGTTAGCAAATTATTTTGCTTTGTCAGAACTAGATATGGAAAGAGACAGAGGCAATTTCATCTTACTCTCCATTCCTAAGGTAATACCACGAACAGGTAAGATCATTACTAGCCTGACACTCCAACTCTTCCAAACACAAATTTATTTTTATTTGAATTTACTTCATCTATACACTGCCTTTTCTCTACAATGGGGACGCAAAGTGCCTTACATTATTCTCTTCCCTTCCATTTTATCCTCACAACTCTGTGAAGTAGGTTAGGTTGAGGGTGTGTGACTGGCCCAAGGTCACCCAGTGAGCTGCCATGGCAGAGTGGGGGATCGAACCTGGGCCTCCAGGATTCTAGTCCAACATTCTAACCACTACACCACGCTGGCTTTTTAATCAACTTATGCAGTCTTGAACAGTAGTGTTAAGTGTTACAACAGCAGCGTTATGCATGCCACCAGGGAACAGTACCAACTGACTGGAGAAAGAGAAGCGAATCACACTCTATTGTGGAAGGGGAAAAAATCTCCAGTCAACACACGCACGCACGCGCGCACGCGCGCACGCGCGCACCCAGGGTTTCTAGCCTCTTTGTATTTTCTTGACACATTTTAAAGTTTAAAAAAACAGTATAATTGGACCCCTCCTGTTCTTTTCTTGCTATATAATGAGTAAATTGGGGTTTTTTTACTCCATTAAAACAGCCCAACTACTTTGGCAGACGTGGAGAAAGAGACACACATTCTTTGTTAAAAATCAAACTAACAAACGTGCTGGTCTCTACTATTACAAATTTAAAATAGATGACTTAAGACTATGATAACACACCCTTTAGATGGTTTAATGTTATTCTTCAGTTACATTACTCAAATATGTTGCAATGTTAACTGTCTCTCTTTCCACCAGCAGAAATTCCATTGCAATTATTTTCAAAAACTCAACTTAAGACATTGAGCAAGTCCCACTTGAAGTTTCAGTGCCCTGATCTGAATAAGGTTGAAAAGAAATGCTGAGTGAGCTACTTACCGTAAACAGTACAAAGTACTTTTGGTTATTCTCTCCTACACAGTTGTTAACCCACGGACAGTGGTGATCCATTTTTCGAATACATCTCTTACAAACACTAGGGGGAATAAAGATAATACACTTCATAACTTGATATGGAATCCCATCCACTTAGGAAATTCAAGCCTTTTAGCAATACCACACCATGGGGAAAATATTGCTCCTTGCCAAAAACTGTCATGGCTTTCGAATTACCTAAATTGAGGTTTCTTTCTTTTTTTTTTTTTTACACACAACGTTCTCCATAATTGAAGATATATCTGCTCCGTTAAGAGTAGCATTAATAAGTGATAGACTCTGAAGTAATGCCTTTGAACGGCTCAGACACCTGTGTTTTGATTGCAACAGTTTGAGTACCTCTCAGAGAAATACCCTTAGACTATACATATGGCCCGGCCTCTGTTAACGATGCTTATAAAATTCTCGCACAAAAGAGACCCTTGCGCACACATGCACACGCACGCACACCCTGGCATGTTGAGGTTCCATATTAATGGAAATAGTTATGAGAGAAGAACTTACAGTGTCAAAATCCGTGGTCCTTTTGCAGATTTATTTCAGAATATTAAAAAAATATACTCCCTTGTATACCAATGTATGCATTTAAAAATATTAATTTCCTTGATTTTAAGCTGCAAAAGAATACAACTGTAATCTTGTGCAACACAAAAACAAATCAAAAAGAGTCCAGTAGCACCTTTAAGACTAACCAATTTTATTATAGCATAAGCTTATGCTATAATAAAATTGGTTAGTCTTAAAGGTGCTACTGGACTCTTTTTGATTTTGCTACTACAGACTAACACGGCTAACTCCTCTGAACAAAAACAAATGAACCTCTTTGTTTGCAAAAAAAGTATATTAAAAAAATTCCAGCACACAAGGACTTTCATTTTGTTGTTGCTGTTCATTTATCTTGCAAAAGTGTACAATTGTAGTTCTTCCAACATTAAAACAATAAATTTAACAAAAGGGTTCACAATGAAACATTTTTTCTCCTTCTCTTGTTTGTACAGCGCGCAGGAATGCTGTCACACTTCTGGAGGAAAGGCAACAACAAATAAAAATTCTCTTTCAGGAAAGCAATTTTTTTTAAAAAAAAAATTAAAAATCTTGAAGTAATAATTTTTTTTCTTGTACAAAATCTTCTATTAACTTTCCAAGATTCTCCTTCCATCCCAGAGCATAACTGAGCAGAAACCAAGGCATAACTGAATTAGGGAACAAGAAGGGAGCCATCCTCTGAGAAGCCATTCCTCCCTAACTACCACAAGCAGCAGAAAAAGGGGACAGAAACTGAAAGCAACAGAACGGACCGTCGCATTTCAGGCTGTGCAAGTGGCTGACAGACGTCATTTGCCATGTTACCCTCTGTTTTAAAAAAAGTCTCTATGCAAGTAGAAAACACGCCCATTAAGAAGTGCAGCCTTCTCTCTGTGGTGCTCGTTTTCTAGTTCTGTTGAGGGTTTTTGATTTATTTTTCCCCAAATGGAGGCATCCACCTGCACTTTGTTGAACGCGCACACCAGACTGTTCTGCCCTTTCACTTTACTTGTGCCACATTGTGTCTCATTTATCCTTTTCATCCACGTTGCTCTCTTTGTGTTACAAAGAAATATGTGTGAAAATTAGCACAGGAATAAAGAGGGATGGGACAGACTTCCTTCATCAACAGACCCACTGATGAAGAAAGGATCCAAGCCGCCCCTTGACATAATAGGCCATGGCTTGAAGTGCCTTGGAAAATCCCAGCTGACATTCATCTGAAGGGCAAAGGAAAGCAGGGGGAAAGTCTCATAATAAAAATAAACCACCACAGACTGGGTCATCACAATACCCACAATTAGCCCTCAGTGCACAGAGAAAAGAAAGCAACTCCGATGTCATCAACATGATAGATAACAAGAGGGGATCATTCTGTACCTGCAATGATGTGCTCTGTCGGGTTTGATGCTACAGCATTTTGGACACTTGTATACCACTTGGCCTGGCTTTAGCTGTAAACTCTCTATAAACTCTTTTGTAGCATTACCTTTGGGCACTGCACCCTGGAAAATAAAACAGAAGGCATTTCAGAACACTCACTTTGAATGAGAACGTTCAGCATTAGAGAATCTCTGTATTCAGGGGATCAGCACAGCCTCAGAGCCAAGCTACAAGTGATTCCTTACACAGGTTGGACACTTGTCAGCTTCCCTCAAGTTTTGATGGGGAATGTAGGAATCCTGGTCTTGCAGCTTACAGAAGTTTACAGAGCGGCAGTCTATGGGAGGGAGAACATGCTGTCGGGAGGGGAGTGCAGGCGTTGGGCTCTTGCCAGGCGCCCCCCCCCTTCCCCTCCGCTGTGTGTGTGCATGGGAAGGGGGTTCTGTAAACTTTAATTAAATGGAGAGCCAAGCTGTAAGACCAGGATGCCTATATTTCCCATCAAAACTTGAGGTAAGCTGACAAGTGTCCAACCTGTGTCAGGCGTCACTTGTAGCTTGGCTCTAAGTCTCTTCTACACAGCATTAGACTTTTGTAAATTGAATGCACATACTGAGTCAGACCCCTGGTCTACTCAGCATGTATACTGTCTACTATGGCTCGTGGCAGCTTTCCAGGGTCTCATCATCTACTGCCTGCCATCTTTTTAAAACTGGAGATGCTGGGGACTGAAACTGGGGCCTTCTATCTGCCAAGGAGAGGCTCCACCACTGAGCCATGACCTCAATTAAGAACTGTTGTGAAAGAGCTGGGAACCTTTAAGAGATTTCTTATCACATGCAGCACAACAGCAAACCATCTCCATGAAGAAGAAAACATGACAATGCAACAAATGTACATCACCACCAGATCTAATACAAACTGCCTGGTCCCCTCACACATGATGAGAGGAAGCCAGCCACATACAATGTCAGGGTCTCTACAGGCTTGGGGAGTAGGGACTTGCCAATTAAAAGAACTTTATTAACGTGAAAGGGGGAAAACCTCAAAACAGTCTTTATGTGGTCTGAAAATGATGCAAAAGGGGCAGAATATTGAGGGCCATTGAATTAAAGGTGGGGGTGGGATCAGCCTGATCATGTCTCTGAGAGTTTAGAGAATCCTGAAGGGAGAAGTTTTGAGGGGAATGTATTTCCAAATCGCTCCTCTTCTTCCTTCCTCAAAGACCACCATCTTGTTCCTCCTCCATGAACAGGACTAAATAGTATGGGTTAAACTATACGGGCATAGACTTGAGGTAAACATTAGAAAGTTGGAGCTTCTCAGTTATAACAGCAGTACATTAATTGCTCAAATGTGTAGGGAGGCTGAACCACTTCCTTCTCTGGAGGCTTTCCCTGCCCTTTAACCTTGTGCCTCAATGAACTTAAGAAGTTCTGTAATTGCGCAACATGACCTTCCAACAGTTAATGGGGGAAGCCTTACATATAACACAATATCAAAACGTTTTACATTAAAAAATAGTTTCTTAAAAAAACCCACAATGTCTTTGCATTTTATTAACTGCCTTTTTTAACAGAATATGGTTCATAGTTAAGGGGAGCTACTTTGCAATTAAATTATCTCAGGGAAAAAAAATCTGTAACCCTATCTACGAGATTGCAAAATCGCCTTCCCAAGACAGTGCTTCACCCATGAGGCATCAATAGTATAGAAACAATCTTTACTGGTATTTGTAGATATACATCTGGTATTTAGATAAAGAAAGATGGTTGAAATCTGTGAGAACAACTTTTACTTATTGGATAATCAATGAACCCACTGTATACCTCTTTGCTTGTTTGGTGCCATTCACAGAACTTAGGCAGAGATTGTGAAAAACTGGAATTCCTGTCTGCTTGTACAACTGAAACTGAGGGAACCAAGAAAGTTAAGCACCAGTGCAAGTCCAGCCATACAGTGAAAAAGCCAGGGCATGTCTCATTTAATCAAATGACAGCAAGCTCAAAACACCAGCTCTACAGCCTCAGGGGGAAAAAACATGGCTACCTAAATAAAACAGCCGTACAAAGTTATGAAGTTGAAAAGTCAGCAAGGAGTTGTGGTTCTGCGCTCAATGCAGTGACTTCTTGAGGAAAAAGTTTGCTCCATTGAGGCCAAAGAAGTTAAAGCTCCATACTAAGCAATTTTAGGAAAGGGGCTGAAAATGAAAAGGCCAGTATGATAACACCATCTTTTTACAATCTATGGGCCAAGCTACAAGTGACAAATGACACAAGTTGGACACTTGTCAGCTTCCCTCAAGTTTTGATGGGAATTGTAGGTGTTCTCGTCTTGCAGCTTGGCTCTCTGACTGCTGTCCAATGGACTTTTCAACTGTCACTTGTCCAACATTCTGCCAAGCTGCCTACATTTCCCATCAAAACTTGAGGGAAGCTGACAAGTGTCCAACCTGTGTCATTCGTCTCTTGTAGTTTGGCCCTATGATGCAGCTGCACTTGCAATACTGTGCACAGCTCTGGTTGCCCCATCTTTTCACAGGAGGAAGAGTCACAGAACAAAAGCCACCAAAATGGTGGTGGGCTGGAGCATTTTCCCTACATGCAAATGTGTCCAGTGCTTTTTCTTTCAAGGGGAAAGACAACTGGGAGGGGAAGGAGGCATACTACACAAGGGCTTTTTTTCTGTGATAGATTTAAGTCCACTCAACAGACGACCCAGTGAAATAAGGGCCGTGAGATCTCTGTTGTTTAAGAAAAGATGCAGAGTAGACTTTTAAAGAAAACATTTGGGTAAGTTTCTGAGATTTTATTCTTTTTATAATGTTTGTATCCTCTTGTTCATGTGATTAAATTTATTTATTTACTTCATTTGAACTCCACTTTTCTCCCCAACAGGAATCCAAAGTGGCTTACAATATTCTTTCCTTCTCCATTTTATCCTCAAAACAACCTCATGAGGTACGTGTAAGGCTGAGTGTGTGCGATTGGCCCCAAGTTACCCAGCAAGCTTCCATGGCAGACTGGGGGTTCAAACTTGGGTCTCCAGATCCTCTAACTACGACACCACTCTGGGTGATAGTTTTTGTTGTATTCTGCTTTTCCTGTCACTCAGAGTTTCTCAGGTTTATAAAATTATGACTATGAATGACAGTGGAAAGAGAGCACTCTCTCCAACTTCTGTAACACTAGAACTCGAAATCAACCCAAAAAGTTGATGGGTGGCAGAGAGAGAACAGATAAAAGAAAGTAAAGTACTTCTTCACACAACATGTAATTAACTTGTGGAATTCATTGCCACAAGATGCAAGAACCATAGGCTTGGGGGCTTTAAAAGAAGGCTAAACAAATTCACGGACGAGGGGGCCTAACTGCAGCATTTAGACACAAAGGCAAACAGAAAGTTCCAGGTTCAGAATATCACTGAATCTTTGTTGCCGGGGTTAGCTGTAAGGGTCTTCACAGCCTAGAAATGGGCTTCCAAGGTGCTTTGGAGGAAACAGTATGCTGGATTAGATGGGGATTTTGTCTGATTTTTACTTTCTTAGAAAGTAAAAGTGAACCTGTCTTTGGATCCTATGACTTTCTTCCCTCAAGTCTTCTTCTATCAGAAAAAACTTCCTTCAACAAAGGGTTTTATTTTTCACTAGTGGAAGTTTTCCCCTCTTGAAGGAAGACTTAGTAGAAGAAGGTCATAGTATCTACAGTCTGAAGCCCAATTTCTATGCTCATTTAGCACTCCTTGAAAATGACATGGAAGACTTTTTTGTGCAGTTATGCAATTTTAATAGCATTGCAAAATATGAAGGGGAAAAAAGCATGGGAATGGTGTGGCTGAAACTGCCAAAAGGAAAACAAGAATCTGCTTAATATAAACTGCCGCTGCATCATGTAGTGGCATTTTTAAACGCCAACTAAGGCGAATGCAAGTACTTCCAATTCCTCCACATTAAACAACTCCATCTACCTGCAGAGAAAGAAACATCTGATCCAGAACATCCATAGCTAACGGCAATTTTTATGAGTGTAGCAGATGTACATTGCCTCCAGTAAGCAGCACCTATAACTATGGGTGCACTGAGATAATAATCCTAAGTGGGGTTTACTCCCAGAAAAGGATTCTTAGAACTGTCTTGAGAACAATTTTAACTGGGGCCTAACTGACCCCGGGATCCTTTGAATGAAACCTTCACTCACACAAAACACAAGATTGGAAAACCCTTTGGAACAACTGACCCCTTTACGGTAGTAGTGAATGCATGCAGCATGAAGTGGTCCAGGTTATGGAGGAAATTTTTACATATTTTGTCATCGCTGACCCCAAAGAACTAAGCAACGAAGGCACAGTGTGCTTAACGAAATGGAAAATTCCCATCAACTTGACCAGATAACATTTCTCCCTTTTTCTTCTCTACTACTATTTAAATATTTAAGCCCCAAAATAACACTGTTCAAGGGGGGGAAACTCAGATCCTTTAAACAAAGAATTCAAAGTCAACACTAACAGGAAGAAAATCTACTTATTTAGCAAAATTTTAAAACCATATCCACTTTGTTTTATAGTTAACACACACATGGTTAACATTTTTGCACTAATAACTAATAACTAGTCCTAACGTGAAAAGTAAGCATTTTTAAAGCAAACATTTTTATTCATAATCCAATTAAGTTGTAGTGATACTTGTCTGCAGAGAAAAGCACGCGAGACTGGTTTTTCCAGCTTTTCCGTTTTCCAGGCCATGACATGTCATTCATTGTGTATGTATTGCTGATGGCGGGGGGGGGGGAACACTCTTCACCTACACTGTCCCTCTTTTCTTATAAAAATAAAAACCCAGGATCCCCACAGAATCAGGTTTGCAGCTCCATTTGACAACACATTACTAATAATCAGAACACAACGGTTGTTCACTCTTTTCAGGGCACTGTGCAACACTGGCCAAGCAGAAATCCAAACATGCTCAAGTCTGTAATGCCATCCCAAGAACAAACAGCTAATTCTTAACCATCACAAACAGCTAACATACAAAATGTCCAGTAGCAACTGTTATATGTTGGACAGCCCTACAGAGCAATTTCCACTTAGATATTGGCTGGCATACATAAAAGAGATTAATCCCTCGTGTTCTCTTATGCCAATCATAACTCCTTAACATATTAATGTACTGCAATATGTGGTAAAAAAGAAAAGAAAAAGCAGCTGTGCTTTAAAAAAAATGTCACTCAAGGAAGGTATGTTACTGGAAACACTGCCATTTGGCCAAACTTGGCATCCCTACAATATCTTATTTGATGCTAAATTACCCTAAAAGAACAATTTATTTGCTGCCTTTCCACCTAGATTTATGCTGCAATCCATAGCAGAGTTACTCCAGACTAAGCCCATTGATTTCAATGGGCTTAGACTGGAATAACTCTGCTATGGAGTGCACTGTTAAAGAGCCCTAAAGGCAGAGATCAATCCAAAATAGTAATCTCTCTCTCTCTCTCTCTCTCACACACACACACACACACACACACACACACACACACACACACACACACACACACACACAATTAAAAACAATTAAACAAACAACAAAACAAATAAAGAGAAATGATGCACTGACCGGATCTGTTAGCATAGCTCGCATATGGGAAGCCAGAGCCAGGAATGCCAATGTGTTGAAAACTACTCCATTGATCGCACTGTAAATATAGTCTCTTGACGGAATCAGCATAACAAGGAGGACTACAAAGTCTGCGTAGAAGACCAGAAACCAAGTGACGACTGCACAGGCGATACCACAGCCATCTCGAATAAACCACATTGTTCCTGAGGAACTGCGGGTAGGAGGTGGAATGCACTTATCCGGCTGGAGGTATTCTGGTTTTCTCTCAATATCTCTGAAGCGGTGGACCGGAGAAATCATCATAGGCTATAATGTCCATTCTTGGATCTGAAAAAGAAGGAAAATAAAAAATGATCCACCGCTTTACAAACTTAATTGAGGAGCTTCCCTCTCAACATGCATCTCGTGGGGGAGAATTCCAGACTGCAGAAAAAGGGAGGTAAAAAAAAGGGGGGGAGGGGGTCAGAAAACAAGAAAAGAATGTATGTTATAAAAACCATACATCTACTATCAAATTGAATTTGTATGGATATAACCTTATGGATACTTTAATCCATGGTTTGGAGGATTGCTAACAATCTCTTGACTGTGTGCTCCCTCCTCTCACGTGCTGATATTTTCTCACTCCTTTCTCATCCCTCAGAAACCAGTTTACCACTACACATTAAAAACAATTATGGTTTGTTCAAATTACAGCCCACCAGGAAATCAGAATTACAAACTATAGTTTGATCACACATTGCATTTCTGGTTTGCAGGCAAAAAACTATAGTTTGCTCTGCTTGCATGTGAACCACTACTATTTGAAAAGAAAGAGGAAGGAAATCCAAGCATGCAAGGGGCAGGGGATAGTTAAGTGGTTGGGTAGCAAATCAGCATTCCGTTGGTTCAAATCCTACTACTGCCTTCAGCACAGTAGGTGGCCTTGGTTAAGCCACTCCTCTCAGCCCCAGCTCCCCAGCTGTATTGCGAGGATAATAGTAACACTGACTTTGTTCACTGCTCTGAGTGGGGCACTAATCTTTCTAGAAGAGTAGTATATAAGTGTAGTTATTATTATTAGCTATAAACATGTGTGAATTGAGCCAACATGATCAATTTTGAATTTGAACACCAGGAATGATTTAAAATCTCAATATTTCATAGCTATATCAGGGAATTAAAAGAATATTGTTAACTAAATGAGTTTGTCTAGGAATGCCACGAGTTCTTCTTACTCGACCAGCACACACCTGAGAATGAATTGTAATTCTCTAGCCATTTTGGAGACTGATAAGCGGAAAAATAAAAACATATAATTAAAGGCTATTAAGATGCTTATCAAATGGCTCAGCCACAGTCTAGAACACAAATGTAACCTAAAATATTTTTCACACACAATTTATTCAAGTGGTTCTTAACCTCTAATCCAGTAACATCAACACCAAAACTTTGTCATCAAATACACTGCCCCCCCACAAGCCACACACCTCAATGTTACGTTTGATTCCCTTTACTGTGTGCCATTTTAAGAGTATGGACAAAAATCTAGAATCTGGTTCTCAGGGCAGGGTGAACAGTATAAAACTACCCTCCTCCACTGGCTGTCGGAAGCCATTCTAAGACCAAACAAATGTTTTAAAACTCCCTAATGAAAAATGATACATACATGCTCACTATTTCACATAAAACTAGTATCGAAGCATATGGAAGAATTACTCAGAAATTCAGTCTTTATTCCCCACCCCCACCTCCCGATTAAGCCTACTGAATGTAAAAACCACCATTCCATATAGTCCTTTGTGAAGATTTTATCCCTGATGAGTGAATGGGTTCAACTTACATTGTGGGATGCAGAGGATAAGCCTACCCCTACTACCAGGCACCCAGTATGGAGCAGAAGCCAAGATCAAAAGATAGCTCTGCACTATTTCAGCTTTGCCTGTCCCTGCATGTGGAAAAGAAAGAGCCCTACCTGCAGCCAGCAAGACTGAAACTTCCTTCTCATTCGTCACCCAACTACTCTACCTGAGCCTCACAGGGTCCTACCAGCAGCTCCTTTTCCTCAGCTTCTACCATCGGAGCCAATATGTCTCAGGGCTCAGGAGTCTGTACTATTCTATTTGAAATGTCATTCCTCCTGGAACAGGCTCTGCATCCACACGTGTCGAGCTTTTGGCTTTGCCTCTCAGCCAGAGGAACAATCAGAGAAGCCTTTGCACAGCCAAGGTACAGTGAGGCAAAAGCAATGTGTGCAAAGCAAAGCTTCTCCCCATTATTCTAGCCATCAAAAATAATCTTGACTTCAGCCATTCAATATCAGTGTCTTCCCACAGCCTAACTCTGCATTCACCTCCCCCAAAGTATGTTTTCACATACAGGAGTAGCTTCGGGGAGCCCACCTGCAATGATCTTTAATATGGGATCACTTTGTGGCTTGGGGGGAAAAAAAGCACTACAGCCCAGTTTGTTTTCCTTCTATAAAACTGAAGTACTGGACTGGTTATTTACCAACTGCAGAGCTTGGAGGATGACAGATCTAAGATACTGGGGCTGAGCACTTCGAGCCTGCAAAACAGAGAAGTCTCTAATCAAATTATGCATTCACAAAGAGCAAAGCCTTTTCTTTCCTCTTCTTACTGGAGAGAAATATAAACCTTGGCAGGAGAGCTACTGCTAGTACTTTGATCTTTGGAACACAGTCTCTGTTGAAAACTAGCCTCTGGGTAGAAGCAGTAAACTTTTCAGGGATATTTCAACACTAAGCAGTTATGGAGGACAAATATTTACAGTAATTGAAAGTAGCCAAAAGATGACTGAAATAACAATTCACTTTTAAAACTGGAATCATTGCAGACCCTTTCAACCTGACAACTACCAAGCACTAAGCCACTGATAATATCTACATGAACTGTTAACAACTATGGAGGGGATTCAGAATGCCCTTCCTTATGCGGGCAAACAGATACCATTAGATCTAACTCACTACCAGCACTATTCACAAGAAATAGAATCACTATTCAAAAAATGAACCCCCCAAATTTTTATACACCCTGTCTGCTAAGCTTACTCAGGAGTCCTTGGTAAGGGAAGTACTTTGTCAAAAGCCTTTTAGAAGTTCAAGCCATGTGCCTGGTGGAACAGCTCTGTCTTACAGGCCCAGTGAAAAGATAGTAGGTCTTGCCAGGCGCTGGTCTCAGTAGACGTAGCATTCCACCAGGTGGGAGCCAGGACCGAAAAGGCCCTGGCTCTGGTCGAGGCTAAGCGGGCCTCCTTGTGGCCAGGGGCCACCAACAGCTGTTTATCTCCTGATTGGAGTGTCCTCCAGGGAATATATGGGGAGGGACGGTCCTGTAGATAAATAAATTGTCCAGCATGTTTGAACAATAGTCGTTATCAGAGGCAACAAGCAAACTCCTTTATCAAGAGTTGTTGATTCATGCTGGAGATACATACTGGATACAGAACTTACAAAAAGTGTGCCTGATTAAGACACTTGTTGAATTGCTCAATACATTTTAACAGCATCAGTAAATTCTTTTGCCAGAGGTTCACCTTACTTTACTGGATGATTCTGAATCCTTAACAGGCTGCACCAAATCACAAAGCACCTCCGCTTTGTTGATTGCAGAGACCTGTCAACAGTTTAAAGCTGGCCTATTTATGTATGCATAAGTGTATGTGTATAAAAGACTGTGGGGGATCACTGGAAAAGCATTTAAACAGCTTATACATCAGACCAGGGATGCCTAACTTTCCCCTCAGCCAAAACCAACGGGTAGTTTTGGATCTGAACATGAAGTCATCGCCAACTCTAGCAACTTGATCTGAGAGGGACTAGATTGTCAAGCTGAAAACTTTGTCAAGTCGCTGCTTAGCGGATGCCTCTCCCATCAGAACAGGGCTGTGGGACTATAACCTCCTTCCCAGTGGGAGAGGTGCATTTGTAGCCAGTTCTGAATCAACACCTTGCACATTCCTTTTAACTTGGCTAACACTGCTCTCATAGAGTGCACCATCTGGTGCAAAAGCAAAGTGTGAGGTGGGTGATGATATCCTGAAACCCACACTGTTGCATGCTGTTCAGATTTTTGCTGCAGATGTTTATGCTGCTCTCTTTGCTTACACGCTTTCTGAACTTGGAAATGTATGGGTTGATGGCTTAGTCCTAAAGTGTACTTAATAAAATCCTGGTTTCTAATTAGTTTGCTGTTTGATGAAGGTACATTTGCCCCTTCAGCAATGGGAGGTCCAGGTCACATGTGTGTGCACACACTCATTTGTTTCAGTGAAAGGAACACCACTCATGCAACTGGATCCATTCTGGATATTAGAAATGTCTTGCTCTTTGGTTTTAATATTCCCAAAGCCACCACTATTTTTCATTCATTGCTTTGTAATTTGAATCTTCTCCAAATGGCCTAGTTATTTATAGCCTAATTAACACACTGTCTGCTCCAAATTGCTGTTTCTTAGCTGCATTTTTTAGTAGACTCAGATAAGCATCAGCTTGCGTGTCTATGGAATATTTCATATTTTTGGTATGAAAATTCAGGTGAGGAAAACTTGTGCAAGTCAAAAAAATGGTTTTCATATTTAAGACTAATCGGTGCAATTCACTAATTCCAAGATCAATAAGGTATTAGGATTCTGATGATAATGCTACCCACTAACCCTTTAATGGATATATTTTCTTTTATTTTCTGTTAAAAAAAACCTATTTTGCTTGTACTTCACAGAATTAAGAACTATTTCATATTAAAGGTTTCCCTAGCTCTACAACAGCCAACATTTAAAGTATGCACTGAACACACCCACCCACCCATAAGAAGCAATGACCAGATGTGGCTCACAGCTACATTGCTGCATATTTTTCAATATGTGCAAAAATCACTTGGTCAAAATGTGGCTAGACAGCAGTGTAAAATCCAGGATGTACTTTTTGCCATAAGAGCAGGTTCTTTGGAGAAGCCGCATATACCTTTTCTAAATAAATAAAAATGACACGGAACAGCCAAAACCAGGATACTTTAGCATGACATGTACACTTTGGATCATATGATTCTTGGACATAACAGGTAGACTGGGATGGATCATCGTGGTCTGAATTCAGCCAAGAGAAACAAGAGTCAAGAAACAGGTCAGTGCAACAAGTTCAACAGCTCGTTAGTCATTGATGCAACTAACAATTCCATCACTTGAGAGGCAGAGCAGAAGCTCTGCATGCGCCCATAAAACACTACAAAGTAGGGTGGATGCCTTCATAAACACTGCAGAAGGAGCAAACAACAATATAGTTCAAACCTGTTATGACTTTTGTTCTTAACAGCAGCCCTGCTGGATCAGCACAGAAGGTCCACACAGCCCAGAATCCTGTTTCCGACAGACAGATCTGGGAATCACACAAGCCGGGTATGAAAAGCCTGCCCCATACAACTAAGCAGGAAGTATCCAGAGGCATAAACAGTATCAAGTTTTTCTAATGCCTAATACCTAATTTAATACCTAAACCAAAAGGTTCACATTTATTTAATCACCTCTATCGAATTTTAGATGCTCTCTCTTTTCAAGAAGAAAAAGAGATCAGGTTTGGGTATCTGTCTAGTATCTTCCACAGTGAAGACCAATGAAGACAATTTAACTTCTCTGCAACTTCCTTTAGCCTCCTTTGGCAGTGCTTTGTTACCTGCCTATCCCTGTTGCTCTCCTGGCTGGCTTGCTACTTCTTAAATATGTAAAAAGTAACATGTGTATAGTAATTTGCTCCTTTCCTCTTTGTCAACTTGCATTAGTTTTGACAAGATTTATGTGCCTTTTCATTATCTTCTTTGGGCAAAAACTCACACTTTTAAAACAGAAGCCATCTTAACTAGTGTAACTGCTTTTGACTTTGCCAATAATAGTTCTCCAAAGCACTATATAAAATAGCAACCAGGAGACCCAAATCTCAGTTGAGAAGGCAACAAGGCTATACTTCATTACCCTCATGTTGTGCACACTTAGAACACAGATATGGGGATCTGCAGTCATGAAGATTCTATGAAAACAATCAGCATCATAGAAAAGAAACAACACCATTCCAGCATTTTTTTCTCATCCTGCTCAGAACCATTTATAGGTATCCCCCTAGGACAGAGACACCAGCCGTGATCCTCCCTTCCTCCAGCTAGGAACGCAAGGACGATGCACTACACACAGCTAAGCATGGGAGTCATTTATGTTCTCTGCATAAAACTTGGACTGCTGCAAACCTCCCCCCATACCATCACTCAGGCAACATCTCTCTTGTGTATTTGGCCCAACAACCCTCTCTCCCGAGCAGCCTCACAGAACAGCCCCCAAATACAGCAGACAATCTCAGTGCAGTTCTGTCTAAGGGATGGGTGAGCACTGACTAAGTGGCTGCACTATGTGCCCCCATAGCTCGTCTCTACAGTGTGGGGACTCCTGGGGGAGGGGCAGAGATAGAGGAACTGGGGAAGCCACTCTCAAATCAACAGCAGAGTGCTTGAACCATGTGCTCTTTGTTAGTACTGCTGTGTCTCTTTTTAGCCCTTAACAGGCAGTCCTCCAACGGGGCAAAGGTAACGAGAGACTTCATTCACAGCTCAGAACCACTTACCTGCTGAAACATAAAATACATGGATATCTTGCTGTTCTGCTGGGTGGTTCCTAACTCTCTGGTTCTAGACTCACTCCCACACCACTGGAAGCTGCTTAATGGGATGTTGTTTGCCCAGCACAGCTGTACTTACTGTTGGCACACATTGATACAGACAGCTTAACTTGAGATTCTTTGATACAGACAGCTTAACTTGAGATCTGTCCCTGCAGCTTTCAAAGGCACAAAAGCCTTGCTGCTCCAAGACAGAGGGCAACCCATCTATGTAACATATTCAGAACTCCCTTCCTGATGTTTTTCAATAAATGTGTTGATCATTTCACAGCTGCATCTCTCTTAATGGGGCTGTTTTTTGTAACTTGTAAGTTTTAGAGTGAATATAATTTTTTTTTGTTTTAAGATTCATGTTTTCTCCTATACATAGCCTGTTTGATGTATAATATCCAAAATGTGTCCAGGGATTTTTGGTTCTGGATATACTTTTACCTGCTCAGTGATTACTGACTTTTTACTAAGTTCCTTAATTCTGCTTTTTAATAGAAAATTATTGTTCTTGTTTTTTAATCACATTCTTATAGACACCCCTGAAAAAGCATATGCATAACATGTAGGGCCAACTACAACTGAATAAAATGATTTTTCTTTCCAATACACCATTGCGCTCTCTCCCTCTGACAAAGGGCGCTTTGGCTCTAGAAAGCTCATATGCTGGAAATCTAGCTGGTCTTTTAAGGTGCTACTGGACCTGGATCTTGCTCTTCCATTGCAGATCAACACAGCTATCTGCATAAAACACACTCTCTTTCTCTCTCTGCCTTTAGTGGTCTCTTCTCCTGTATATAGAGATTTGTCTATCTGCTTCTTACCAACCTCAGCTGTCTTCAGAATGAGATTTGTACTGAGGGTGCGGTGGGGCCGAGAGGGTACTTCAATGTTTGCCCAATTATGCTCTAGCAAGGGAGAAAGACTTATTTATTTCTGCTTACATTCTTTATAGTCCACCTTTGTCACTAAGACTCGAGGCGGATTACCCAGTACAAATCAACACAATCAATGGCTCATACATTCAGTAACAGCGCAATAGGGTATGGATTGCAGAAATTTAAACACAAACAGAAATCCAAACACAGAACTGAAACAAAGCACAAGCAATTAGACAGTGTATTATATGACTCAGAAGCTCTCCAGTAGTATAGTATAGGTCGCACCCTCTGTCCCTTAACCAAAGCATCTCTCTAAACTTTCCCCTTACTGTACAGCTCTCTTACCTGTGTAAAAAAGCCCTCCTGAACAATTCAGTTTTGCACAGTTTGCTGAAATCCAGGAGAGTGGGACACCCCCTCCCCCAACCTCAGCAGGCAGGCTGAGCAGACTTGTCAGGGTTCACAATCTACCCATTACTGCTGGTGTATGATTACTCATGCAGCCTGCATGACAGGGAAGACAGATGGAAAGCAAGGGTTGCTGGGATGAATAGTAGCAGGCAGCAGAAATGAACCTCCTGAATGCAATAAAAGGGTGGATGCATGGAAAGATGCTAAACAAAGTAACTGGAGTCTGAGTCAGCCAATCAACGTGAAGGGTCCATCCTCAGTGACTGGGTGTGAAAAATCTCAGCTGCACTTGGGACTTATTCCAGGGCTGCCCTATGCACAACTTGTACCAGGGTTTCATGCATATTAATTCTGTACTTTTCCACAATGCACTTTCTCTCTCTATACACACACGCATGCAAGAACACACACACACACGGCTGGTTTTGACACCTGAGCTAATGGGCTTCCATATATGTGTGTGTACATATGACTGGTTTCAACATCTGGGCTCCCTGTGTACTGAACTGGGCGTACGGTTAGAACAATAACCTGCAGTGAGTTATAGCTTCAAGTCCTGCCTCCTCCTCCTCCTCTTCCAGCTTTTCTGCCAATCAGCTTGTTGCTGATCAAAATTTGAGCGTTGCCTTATTCCCAGATTCCCCCTTGGTGGGACCTGAATGCCCCCCGCCCTGTCCCTTGCCTGAGTGCTTTTCTGGCGTGTATGGTAAGAGGATGACAGGAATTCCTTCTGTGCCTATTCTATGTTCTCTTGCTGCTGGGCAAGCATCAGTGCTCCTTGGGGCATTCTTGAACTGGAACTGGAACTTGAACTGTTGCCTGGGAGAGACCGTGGTCTTCCTGCGGGATTTTCTTTAACAAACAAGCTGTAGAGGTATCTGGGTGCCAAAGCTGAAGTGACCATTTTATTTAGATATTTATATCCTACCCATCTCCCTAACTGGACCCTATGTTTACAACATAGTGCAGTTGGATCTTTTTTACTAATTTCTTTTCTCTATTGACAGAGTACAGGTTACCAGCTAGGTATATCACAGCTGCATTGCATCACCGTTGATCACATATGTATCAATATTCAGGATTTAGGACTGAGTTTCCTGCACTCTATGACTCAAGCTACCAGCAATCAGGTTCATACAGTTTTTCTCGTTGCAATTTAAACTCAGTTGTGAAATACAACCGGTTCAGAAGTTGGCAGCAGAATGGAATCTGCAAACAGAACGAAGGACGGGTTCACTGTGAAATTACGCATTTCAGTGTGACACCTTACATGGTATTATTATAGTAAACAGGATTTTGAAGACCATTGCCAGTGGCTGGGTGTTATAAGCAGTTTTAAACTATTTCAGTCAATTGGACAGAACAAAAAAAATTCTCAGAATACCATTGCAGAAAGGCTCAAATATCAGTATTCAAGTCTGGGCTTTGTTTTGTCTTATGGTACTAGACCAAAAAGGAGACAGTGAATCTAAGTGTTCAGACAAATATGAACAAGACTGGAATTCTGTACCTTCAAGATGTGTGTACTCTTAGGAGTAATTATCCCCAGACATCTTGGAAACAGCTCCTCCAAAAATATCAAGGCAGCAAATCAAACTATGTAAAAATTGGAGGAAGACACTGCTTACGCTAACAAAATTGAATTAATTGTCATTGGGGAAAATTAAAAGTACCGTGCAAATTACAGAAACATAATTATCTTTAAAGACTCTAAGTATAGAAAGATGCTAAAGGATTTTCCTTGCTCTTGACCAACATTACCTTTTCGTATTTGTGATGACAAAGTTATCTTTATTACTTTGACTGGTCCCAAGATAACATTTGTAAATAAAATCCATTCTCAGCAAATAATCTTGTGACAAATCCATTCTCAGCAAATAATCTCGTGACAATAGACAGAACATATATGTTATTGCACGGTGACTAGTTTAAACAAAAGACGTATATTTCTGAAGTGCTTGAGCTGAAATATTAATAAGTGAAATTGCCTAAGGAAAAACCTAGGTGGGAATCTTTGAAATTCAAAGTCAAGCTTCATCTCTCTCTCCACATTAGCATTTTCACCGTGCAGACTGCACAGGAAAAATGGTTATTAATTTGGCAAGCTATAAGGAATTGTTCCACTGAAAAAGAAATCACAAGTCCCACTTGTATATATCTACAGCAGAAAAAAAATTGATGGAAATCTAGAAAGAGAACTAGTTTTATTACACAGTAACACAAATATTTCATTTCTGCAATGTATAGGACACAGCTTGATCTTAATTCTGCTACATTTGCTAAGTCTCAGTTGCAATGCATTTCAAGTATATTAAACCAGGTGTGCAGCTCAAGTCATCGGGATAAATTTTCAGAACTAGAACTGAATTTTATTTGTGCCAAATTTTAACCCTAAGAGTCTGCCTGCCTGACAAGAAAGAGTTTGAAGAGAGCAACTAATATCTTCAAAACACTCTGTGAATTATTCAATTACTTTCTAAGAACGCGTAGGGCAGTAATAAGTGTGATTAATTGCAAACTAGAGCTATCTACCATCTTGTCCTCCACATAACAGAGTACTTCATTCTGAACCCAGAACAATCTCATTCAACATGTATATATTGGCCCACACGAACATATATACTAAGTATATATAACTACAAGTTGAAGTACCTTTGAGAACTGAAAACAGGGAAAATCAAAGATAATGGAAATATAAAGTATATCCTGGCAACTGGAGTGCTAATCATATATCAACATAATAAACAGCGAAATGGGAAGCAATTTACCCTTTGTGGTGAAATGATCTTTATGCAAGCCATGAGATACTAAAATCTGTTGCAATATCACATAGTAACTATCCTTTAAAACTACTATTCAGGTGCATCAGCTGTAAAATGAGAGCTGAAATACCTAAGGAGGCGAAGCACTTGTCCAGGACACAGTTTCTGCACTATTCACTCAAGCAAGAGCTCGAGGGGAGGGCATACTACACAAGGCTGAGGTTTGTGCAATTGTATGCATTTTCTACTTAGCTTTGTATACCAAACCTGCTGGTCTCCTATTTGGACCGATACAAAGATCACAGCCGCTGTTGTGGGGTTTGTGGAGATCAAGTAGGCTAAAACAGAATAGCTAATTCTGACAAGTCCAGAGGGGTTAGTCCTGTTAGTCTTGTTGCTGCAGAATTAAACAGGAATTGAGCGGCAACTGAAAAAGACTAACAAACTTGATCCCAGCTTTTGTGTGTTAGTTCACTTGATGAGACACAATCTAACACTAACAGTGAAATCCTAAGCAGAGTTACCCCAGTCCACTTAGGATTTCACCAAAAAGTACCTTCTGCCCAACAGCAAAAACACATACTAGCTTTTTCCTTGTTTTTAATGCCAGATTCCCTTATATTTCCTTACAACTGGCCATAACGGCTACATGACGCAAACCACTGAAAAGCAACATCAATGAGAGATGGCATAGGTGAGTGACGGGTTGACTTAGAAAATTTCAGTGTCACTTCTCCAAAGCAATGGTCAAGGTAGCTTACAAAGTCAATTGTACAGACTCTAGATAGATATTTTTCAGATATGACAACAGAGAGAACAGCATATTCTTACAACTTCCTTAGCCCAGGAATGCATCTTCAACTGTCACACAGTTCCCTTGATGAAGTTATTTATATCTTGAAAAATGTTGGGGTTTGATTATTAATAAATTATTATAATTTTTCACAATTTCCATAAATGCGAATAAATCATTGAACAGCAAGTCTTTGACTTCTTTGCCAGAATCAACCTATAGTTTCAAAGTGAAAGAAAGAACAGCAAGCCTCCCCCCGCCCCAAAACAACTAAAAAACAAACAATTTTGTGGTAAGTAGGCAGCAGGCCAATTCATTCTGAATGCTCATGATATGCTATCAAGGGAGGACAGGGAGGCAAAAATAGATTTGGAAAAGAGCCACAGTCTGCCCCGAGACAAAGGGGGAAGGAAAAAAGAGCAGACTCATGCCTGCCACTCACAAAGCTGGGGCCATTGTGTTGCACTCACCCTGCATAGGCTGCCACTTGCTTGGGGCTGGGGTAGTCTTGGTATGGGGTCAGCCCCACATGCCACCAGCCCACTGAGAGCTGCTGTAGCACAGTGGTTAAGTGGTTCAGCACTGAATGAGCACTCTACTGGTTCAAATCCCACTACTGGCATGAGCTTAGTAGGTGGCCTCGGGTAAGCCACTCTCAGCCCCAACTGTATTGTGAAGATAATAATAACAACACTAACTTGTTTACCATTCTGGGTGAGGTGCTAAACTGTCAAGATAAGTGTTGTTGTTGTTGTTGTTGTTATGGTTCACTGTGCTGCTTTGGTTCCGAAATCCTCTGTCATACTTTTAGTTTATCTTCCATGACCAAACATTGTTTCAAGTTCAGGATGTCTGTTGGACTGGCTAAGATATTTAATGCTGAATCTACCTGACCCAAACGCATTCAAAAACCAAAGATTTTTTTAAACTGCCAGTTCAGTAGAAAGAACAAGGATGATCCAATATCTTGTGGAGTGCAGATAGCCTAGCGCTTTGAAATACTGCTGGGGGAGGGATCCAGATACGGTCAGGTTACGCGAGGACCAATTATGCTGAGGCAATGCTCCTGTCCCGTGTTATGGATCACATCTCTCTTTGCAGCTCTGTCTACACAAGTACAAGATACAGTCAAAGCAAACAGGCACAGCTTAGAAAGACATAAAACTGAACTCACTGCAGAAGTGAGCAGTTTTCACAGAAGCAGTTTCCTAGATTAGAACCACCAATTAAAAGAGCAAATAATTGAACAAACTAATGTAAAAGACAGACAAAAACCAAGAAAGGAAGCTTGTGGCACTTTAAAGACAATAGATTTATTATGGCATACGTTTGAGTGCATCTCACAAAACGGGCTCTAGTGTGCGAAAGTTGATGCCACAACAAATCTGTTGGCCTTTAAGCCAATCTCCTCTTGGCTTCAGGTGAATAACTAACACACCTTTGGAATTCATAACCAAACTGTTATTAACTAATCCCAAAACAGAGGAAACTTTTCTTGGCTGTGTTACAAAAGAATACAACAAAGCCTTTTATAAGATAGAAAAGCACAGATGTAAAAGAACTGTTATCAAACACTTAATGCAAAAATTCTCCATTTTAAACAGAAGTGCTGCATTCAGTCCCTTTGCAAAAGTGTTACAGTAACTTTGCGCATATATAGCTTACTTTGGGCTTCAAAACATTTAATATTTCTAACCATCAGACCAGCATTCTCCACTTTTCAATGTGGAACAGCAAAGAATTTAAGATGGTTAAACATGCTATTTATTATAAAAATATGTTTAATGACAACAAACTTTTGAGGAGTTGGTGACTAGTAAATTATATGCTTACAAATCAAAATCTGAATACTGCTTCAGCATCCTAAACTCAGGATTATGGGTCCTTCTAAAAACTACTGCTTTACCACTGTAAATATACTTGGGTTATTGAATCATTTCTACTGCTATCAAAATGCTGTCAGTTCAAGTATTAGGGAAACAACTTACATATAAAACAGGTTTTAAAAACAACATGGCATTTTGATCAGGACCATTTTTATTTATTAGAGAAAAGTCTGCTGCTGAATCCATTAAATGGCATAAAACCTGTAAATGTCAAATTAAGAGAGAGACTGTTGTTTTATTACAGTTAATTCCAACAGGATAAACCGCAATACTAGCATTGCAAGTATTTGCTCATGCCCTCAGAAATCACAGTAACTTCATAGACCCTCACATTCAGCAACTGGTTTGTATATTAGCTCTCTACAATAGAGATGGGCACGAACCGAAATACGAACCAAAGTTTCGCACGAACCAGCGGTTCGTCAGAGCCCATCTCTGATGAACCGCCATGAACTTTAGGCTGGTTTGTTTGGTTTGGTTTTTGGTTTGTCACCACAGCCTGGTGCTGATCAATCAGTTTCCTAGGCAATAGAGGATGGACTTCCTGCAGACCTTCTGCTGGCCCAGAAGTGGCCTTCTGCTGGCCCGGAAGTGACGATTTGCTGACCTGGATATGACATTTTCACAAACCAAATGAACCGGTTCACGAACCGAGGCAGGTTCGTGAAAGTTCATGGTTCATGAAATGCGACGAACCATGAACCTCACAGTTCAGTTTTTTCCTGGTTCGTACCCATCTCTACTCTACAGTGGAACACAATATTACATGACAAGAGTGTGGCCAAAGTGGAAATCTTATCCCAGTTAAACTTTGTTTTTTCTTCATTTTTACGTATTTCCTATATGCAAATGCCACCTCCTCCTGAAATGACAGGTCAGATTTAACATTTCCTCCCCTAATGCTGGATTTCCACTTGCAATACAGCAGCATATTAGATAAGGATGTCACAGAATGTGCGCTTGGATCCTACAGCAGCCTTTTGTTCAATGAACTCAAAGGCAGCATATAATGTTCTGAACTCCACACATGCATACTTTTAAATCTAACCACACTCCTCTGACTAAGACACAGTGATGGAACCGTCACTCAACTAATGTCATGGCTCAAGAGGAGTTTGGAGGCAGGTCATTTGGGTCCAACATTCTGCACCACTGGGGTTGACTGCTAAAGGGGCCAGGTTCCAGAATCAGGAAGTAAATAGGTTTGGCTTCTGGCAAAGGGAAATTACCAAGGCAGCCACAGCAAAAGGGTCACAAGCTTCAACCCCGGCCATTTGTGGGGATCTTTATACCCTTTCAAAGATGCCATCTTGAAAAAAAGTGTTTTGTTTTTAAAGCATGCTGAAGAGTTCCAGATCACAGGGAAGCAGATGCCATGCCACCACCTGATCACACAAAAGCTGGCCAGTCTGGATACATTCATGCCAGATGGAAGCACTTGGTATTATTTACGGTTTGGTCACGGACCATTTGCGGGGGTTTGTTTGTTAGGCTGGACCGAGGCTCGCAACGCTGAAGGGCATGCCTACAGTGCCCAAGGCTCGCAAGTTACAAGAGACACCACGCGGCGCCGTTAGCGGACTCTGCCCTCAATCCGGTCCCTGCCTCTACCGTGTGAACGTGGCTGGGCTCCGCTGGGGCACTCGCCTTCCCCACGTCGAGGCACCTTGCAAATTCTGAGGGGGCGCAGCGGCCGTCCGTTACTAGGCGCGGACGCATCGGCTCCGGCCAGCCCCTGCGAGCGCTCCGTCGCCTCCTTCCAACAGGAACCAGCCGAGCAGAGGTGCCCGGGCCGGAGAGGGCAGCGTTCTCCGCCCACCCCCTCGGCGACCCCGGCTTCACCTTGCGAGCAGCAGCCCCGCTGCACACCGCGAGCCACCCTTCGCCCTCCTCCCGTCTCCACACACGGCCACCGACCTGTCTGCTGGGTCCGGCCCCGGAATTGCCTCCGCGAGAAGCCCGAGGGGACCGGCTGCCGCTGCCCCCGGGCGCCTGTTTGGCCCGAACGCCGGGAGGGGACGCAGCCCGCTGGCTCGGCTGCTGCCCTCCCTGCCACCTACCCGAGGCTGGTGCTGCTGCAACGCGCCGGCCGCCCCCGCTCCGCGCCTCAGCCTTCCAGCGCCCAGCGCGACGTCCCTTGCGCCCCTGGCGAGCCAGGGCGCGACGCCAGGCCGCGGGGGCGCGGGGCTCCGCGGCGGAGGCGCCTGCTAGGGCTCGGCTCTGCCCGCCATTCGCGCGCCAGGGAGAGACCGGGAAGCCAGCGACGCACGGCCTTCGCCACGCCCTCTCCCGCCGCTTCCTCCCGACCGGAACGCCTCCCTCCCGAGAGCGCAGCCCAGCCGCTCCTGCGGCAACCGGAGAGGCGCTGCCAGCCCAGGCCGCTGCGCCGCCTCCCGCCGGGCCGTTTGTTCGCCTTTCTCGGGGACGACGCCAGGCTCGCCCCTGCGCCCCCGATTCCCAACCCAGGCCAAGGTTCGAGTCCAGGGGCACCTTAAAGACCAGAGATTCCAGAGTCAAAGCTCCCTTCTTCAGATATCCCTAACCTACTTGGAAACACCACCCATTTCTCTTATTTTGATTACTACCACCAAGTCATTTGGCCGGCCGCTGTTGGAAACAGGAAGCTGGATTTGCTTTACCTTTCTCGACCAATTGAAGCCACTGGGCTTCAAAGGGTGCATCTCTGTTTAGGAGCGCCCCATGCACAGACAGAGGCCTGACCCTTCTGCATTCCAGCAATGGCCCACGTTGCGACTAGTTACGGAAGGGGCTGGCACATCGGTGCTGCAGATCCTTTGATCTGTGTAACATTAAGTAAAGTTGGCCATTTTATTATCCCAGGTAATGGTGTCACCTCTACTTGTTCCACATCAGCCAGCAAATAACCTGAAAAAGGTCTGCAATTGTCTAGTGGGTATTTCAGAAGGACTGGCCACTTCTGGATACCTTTGAGAAAAATTAACAGTGCAATCCTAAAAACAGTTTCCTAGGAGTAAACCCCAGTGAGTGGTTTGATTCCAAGCAGACCTGTTTAGGATTGCTCTCGGTATTGCCAATATTAAAACAGTTACACAAAGCTAATGTACACATATATGCAAAAGCATCAGCCCTAACTAGAAAAACCTGGCATCCCTATTTGAAATTTCAGTTCACTGAAACTATGCACAGTGTTTGGAATGCAACTTTTCTAAGTGTCGAGGTATTGTTTTCCTACACTACAACATTGTTTCAAGCACCAGAAAAATATACCAAATGAGAGTATTACAGCGTATTCAAAATTCCTTTGTGCCATTATAAAGGCCACAACACTATGCACACTAACTTGGAAAGATTTGTTTCTGAGTAAGCAGTTTAGAAGTGAAATAAGAATGCCATTAATCAGAAGTTAACGCTGTCCTAAATATTCAGTTCATTCATGTGATGCTATCCAAGAGCAAAAGCAAACCATCTATATTCATTATCAGGTGTCTACATATTTCCATACTTCCTACTAGGTGCTGGCTTATACTTGATATTCAATTGGCTTTCTTCTCAAAGGCCCAAAAAGCAAAATGTCTTGCATTAGCAGCAGACCCATTACCTTTGTTTACTACGTACTGACTTCTTCCAGTTTGAAATATTCTGAACGTACATTGGTACCACGTGCTGTATTCCTTGCTTTAAGAAAATCTTTATTATCGGGAACAAACCCACATACTTCACACACCTCACAAAGTAAGACTGCAATCCTGGGAATGAATCCCTTTTGAGCTCATGGAAATTTACTTCTGAGTAAACACAGACAGGCACAGCCCCATTCGTGGCAATTCTATGAATCCACCTGATTCAATTTAGTGAGGACTTTTGAACTAGTATTAAGGATCAGTTTCTAATCAATTCCTTTTTGATCAAAGAGAAATTTGAAGAGGAGCGGTAGAAACGGAGGTTCTGCAAAATCTCAGAATTCGTTCTGTAGATGCTGAGGCAGGGCCTTCCTATTTTCCTGTTTGAGGACCACTCTGAGGTGTATAACACAATGAGGCGTAGAACACAAAACAGGGGCTGAAGGGTACCGAAGGGCACCCTGAGTTCGCTTCAACGAGACATGAAAGCGAAATCCTGCTTTTAAAAAGGGGTGGGGCGAGATCAAAAGGTATCAGGGGTTATACCTAAAAACATGAGCTTTGGAAAAAGAAAATTCCCCACTCCATAACAACCCTATTCTGAACTAAGCAGCAGAGAGGCTGCCCCAAACTGCCAGGAGCGCCATGCCGCTCTTCTTTTCCTCTAGATCCAGCGGCCGCACTCCTCTCCGGCAGAAAGAGCCGCGCTGGTTCTGCAAAGCAGGAGATTCCCCAGCAGCCCAGAACGTCCCTCGCCTCCCGCCAATGACGTATCAGCTGAGAAGGCGCGAAGACGCATCGCCCACGCGCCCGCCAGGCGGGCGAAGAGAGGAGGCGCTGGAAGGAAGCGAGTGACGCAATTAGGACGCGCCGCAGAAAAGGGAGGGGCGGAGCTCCTCGCCATTGTTTAGGCTTCTGTCTCTGACGTCACCGGCGCTTGGGCGGGGCGGGACTTGCCTCGGTCGTCATGGCGTCTGTGGTGCTGAGCGAAGCGGAGAAAGTGTACATCATGCATGGCGTCCAGGTAGACGGTCGCGGGGGAGGCAGGACTGTTCGGAAGGCGCTTTGAAATGGCTGCTGCTTCTTGGGTTGCGCTCCTTGGAAGCAGCTTGGAATCTGAGCCAGGGATCAACTGCGGGATCCCTCCCAAGCCCAATAGGGTTGTCAGTCTCCTGGAATAACAACCAATCTCCAGGCCACAGAGATCAGATCTCCTGGAGAAAATGGCAGCTTTAAAGGGTAGACTGCATAGCATTATACCCAACCTTGGTCCCTTCCACCCCACCCTTCACTGCCAGATCTTCAGGAATTTCTCAACCTGCAGTTGGCAGCCTTAATACCCAATCATATAGAAAGCACGGTTCCTTTGCAACCAGAGCTGGCTCGCACAGGCATGCTCTTTTCCTTTCTGATTTTGGTTACGGGGTCGGGCCGTGATTCAGCACTGCTGGTTTGACCCCCACTACTGCCACGAGTTCTGCAGGTGGCCTCAGATAAAACACTCTTCTGAGCCCCAGCTGTATTGTGGGTATCATAATAACCCTGACTTTGTTCACCTCTCTGAATGGGGCACTATGTCTAGAAGAGCAGTATATCAGCACAGATGTTGTTATTGTGCTGACTTGCATGTGCGTTTTAATTACTGCAGAGCTACAGTGCTAGAAACACCTTTTGAGATTGGCTCATGTCATTTAAGATGCAGTGCTTCTCTCCCTGGTGAAAGTTATCATATTCAGCTACAAGTGACCGAGAAATGTGTGTGTGTGTGTGTAAGCAACTCTGAATAATTCAAGGGGAAATAAAACTGCCAGGACGAGTGCCATGCTGGAGCTCCAGTATTTCGAGAGAGCTAAGCAATTGATAAACCTTGCCCTGGAATGTATGGACGGGGGTGTGCTGTTCCTGGGAATACTTGCAGTTATTCTGTTATTGTCTTCCTCACTAGTAATACAGTGAACAGAAATTCAGAAGGTGATGCTTTTTACATCAATGCATAGTCTTAAAAAAAGAAGGTTGCTTGGTCTAATGTCTGCACTTGTGAATCTGTTAAAGATATTTGAGCTCTAAATTGTGCTAACCTCAGTTCACAGAATGCTGTGATATCAAGAGAGCACAATCCCCACCCCTTTATTTTTTGGTATCATGTGTCCTCATGACTGTTTTACCACCCTTTAATTTGGCTTTGCCCATGCCACATTCTCGCTGTCCCACTCCCAAGAGCTACTTTGTTATTGACCTTGCTGCTGGAACCCTGACAATAGTCTACCATGAAGGAAAGAGGGTGAAGAAGGTTAAGTTTTTCAGAGCAAAGGAAGAAAAGTCACTTGCTTCTTTTCCACTTGTCAAGCCACTGTAAAAGCACAGAAAGGCAGCGATGTCATGGGGAAACAGTGAAACTCCAGATTGCTATATTCATTGCACATCTTGCTAGTCGCTGTTACATTATCTGTGCTTCAATCAGTAAAAGTGGGGCATTGACAAACTAGGCATTTTGCGAACTGGGTAATTGGTATGCTCTGCAGGCTAAACTTAGTAAATCATGCCTAGATAATATACGAACGTAATCATTGCGATAATTTTTGTTTTAGGAGGATCTTCGAGTTGATGGACGTAGCTGTGAAGATTACAGATGTGCTGAAGTGGAAACAGATGTTGTATCTAACACAAGTGGTTCTGCTCGAGTAAAACTTGTAAGTATGCCTGTCACAGGCCATTGCTAATGGAAGCTGGTAGTTTCCCTTGGAAGAGCAAATGTTTGTCTTTAAAATGTTAAAAATTGACTGACGGCCTTTGCTGCTATTATGTCATGGATGTTCATGTTCTAACTGCTTTGGAATGAAGGAGCATTTAAGCAAAAGAACTAAGACAACGTGTGATCTTTGAAGGAAGTGAAGGTTCAGAGCATGTGGAAGAAAAAGAAGTAGGCTTTGGTAAGGAAGGGACTGAGATGTATGAAGATGAATGTGAAGAAGACTGAAGGGATAGTAGATGCAAGCATAGGACACAAAAGGTTGTGGGGTATGAGGGA
Source organism: Eublepharis macularius (assembly GCF_028583425.1). NCBI lineage: Eukaryota > Metazoa > Chordata > Lepidosauria > Squamata > Eublepharidae > Eublepharis > Eublepharis macularius. Next base: position 33,242,562 of record NC_072800.1, read on the forward strand.
AGCAAACAGTACCTGCGAAAGAAGGCCTGGGAGAGACTGAGCTGCTGCCAAGTAGCTGGAGCTAGAAGTAGGAGTGCTTTGAAAGAGCACAAAATTGCAGGAGTCAAAAAGGTGAGCTGCAGGATAGCCTCACACAGGCTTCTGGAGGACTATGGGCTGTTGGCCAGGAGGAAACTGCAGAGTTAAGGGCCTGCTGGGCAAAATAGTCAAGGGTTAAGCAATGCCAAAGAAGATACAGTACGAGTGAAAGAGGAGAGCTGACTTGCATGTATTCACTTGCTCTACCTGACCAAATTTCTGGTGACAGCTCTCTGCTGAAAACATAATAGTAAAAAGAAGTGTCAATTGTGTGTGTGTATCTGAAAAAGAAATGAGTGTGCGCATTAGCGTTTCAGATGTGGAAGTTCTCCACAGTAGACCCTGTGCAAGCAAGCCTTGTGCAAGTGTAGAGTAAACCCTCTGCAAGTGAAACTTGCTATTAACTTACAATGTATTATTTATCGAGTGCTGTGTGGACTCAAGGTGCAGCAGAAACTGCTCAAAAGCCCTACAACTGTAGTAGGTTGCTAAGCTGAACAGCAGAGAGTTACGATGTTAATATTCTAGTCCACCGAACATAAGCAGTTAATTGACAGTGCTTACCTGTATAAGTTTGTACAGCATCATGATATTGGTTGGTCTGCTGTTTCTGTGCTTTGAAAGGGCTTCAAAAGTTTCATGTTATCTTTTGAAAGCGTTGGATTTTTTTTAAAGAAGGAAGAATACAGGAGAATGTATATTGATGTGTTCAAATGACTGGAAAATATTTCTAGCTGAGTTCTGTTTTTTAACAGGGACACACGGATATCCTAGTTGGAGTAAAAGCTGAAATGGGAACTCCCAAGCTGGATAAACCAAATGAAGGCTCCTTGGAATTTTTTGTGGATTGGTTAGTAAAACTACCTATATTGGGGTGGATCCAACTGTCCTTCAAATAGCCTTCCCCCAACTTAAGCAGCTCTTCCTCCAATGGAAGAGCCACTTAATTTGGAGGTAGGCTTTTGAGATTGAAGGAAGGCTTCAAATTTGAGCCCAAGGCAAGGTGAGGGTTAAATTTTTATGTAGACTTTGCTCAGTGGAGTGGTAGGATAGGGGTAGGATCCACTAGCAGTGTTTAAGCAGTGGCAGAACTCTGTACTGCGTGTGGTTTTTAAAAAAATAAAACTAGATCTTTATTCCAGCTCTTTTAGGAAAAGTTGGATTCTGTAGTCTGTGTTAATTTTGCAAATTTCTATGCATTTGCTTATTTTATATCTGGATTTGGGGATCTGAAACAATGAGCAATCAAAGTTACTCAGTGAGCTAATTTTCCTTCCCCTATTTGTGGCCCTTTGCTCATAACTAGCATACTGTCTTTTCCTTCCTCTGTCTCCCCATCACAGATCTTGGAGAGCCTTTTTAGGCTATCTGCTCCTTCTGCTCTTTCTTAGTTACTTGTGTTCTTTGCTGAAGGGGGGCGGTTCTGATTATTTCTCTTCAGTGATGTGACAAAACCATTTGCCCCACTTCGAAAGTAATGAGAGCTATAGTCAACCTTTTACTGGAATTTGCATCCTCGCAAATTGATTCTTTCCTTCCCCTCCAAATCCTAGGCGGTGGCATTCAAAGTAGAATAACTTTTTCCCACTTTTGTCCGACCTTATCTTCGTAGCTGTGATCTTTTCACTTTTGCTCAAGATCACTTTGGGCAAGTGTTGCAGACAACTCGATGCCACCAACGACCCAGATTCTTATATAAAATCCAAGAGCTCCGGGATCATAGTCAGGCGCAAGTTGTTGCCCAGAATTGTTCCCTGAACTTCTCTCTCCCGGTGGTGTGCACTGCTTTCACGCATGCTGGATAATTCAGTCTCAATGCATTATAGCAAAAGTTTGCAACTGAGTTTTCCTGTTTCACAGGCAACAAATCCAGTTGCAAACGATTGCTATAGTGTGTTGAGAGTGAATTACCCAACTGTGAGTGAAAGCAGCCTTAAGAGAACGCTCTGCCACTTCTTGCCTTAGCTCGTGTCTGTGCTTGATGCTCATTGAGGGAAGATGTGTGTATGGGGAGTGATCACCTATGGATTCTGTCTGAGGAATGTAGGGATTCTAGCCCTATAGCACTTCTCCCAGAGCTTTCTTATTCTTGCAGAATGCAATGGGAGGAGGGAGCCTTGGGTAATGCACTCCTTCATATAGCCCTGTTGTATTTCTTCCTAGTCAAGTGAGGAAGCCTTAGCACTGCATTTGGTCTTGGAACAACGCAGTCTAAACGTTTTTACATGTCCATGATCAGGCTACCACTAGATGGTGCTAATAAGATATTTGTGAGTATTCATGAAACTTCTTTGGCTTCACTATATTTATGGGAGATCTCAGTGATGTTTTTCCAAGTTTGCCAAAGAACTAGTTTTGTAATTGTAATCTTTGTCTTTGAAAAGTTTACATAAGGGGGAAAGTAAATCCTCTAGCTTCTGTTTTCTAAACTGTTGACCTTGTCAGCAATGAAGAATAAACTAGGTAGAGGCTTGTGACACCTTAAGAACTAACAGTGTATGCTGCAATAAATCTTGCGCAGGCTCAGATCCACAACAATTCGGGCTACAATAAGTCTGTTAGTCTTTCAGGTGCCAGAAATTTCTTTAATGCTATAACAGATCTCTAGAATTGGAGATGAGGATCTTGTGAGACAGTTTCATAGTTCTGTGCCGGGAAGGCAAGGAGCTTGTTCAGCTGTGGAGGACGAAGAGATCAGGTACCAAGAGCTTGCAGGTTGACACTGATTTACTTCTTAAGTGTAATTAATGTAACTTTCTTGAATTATGTGGAGGATCAAGTAATGTTAGAATATAAAACATCGTGTTGGTTACTTAAAAATCCATTTTATGTGTAATAAAATGTCTTTCATTTGCACTATTTCATAGTCATTGGCAGAGCCGTTGCGTGGTTTTGGATGTCGGGATATACACCAAAAAAAATCCAGGAAATATGGATCCAGATTTCAGAGATCCCAAAAAATCCAGGAAAGATTCTCTGAGCTGGTTCAGATAGATTAGAGAATCCCAGATTTATCAGTCTGTTTTTCTGATGGGGAAACCAGTCCAGGGGCTATCTGTGTGTGAGGGGGGTCATTTTTAAATGAAACTCTGCCACATTTGCAGGGAACCTACTTCTAACCGTACTCTCAAGGCTCTCCAAGTTTCGGGAGTATTGGACCCCAGGGCCCAGTTCTGTGGGCCCCTGAACAGGGTGCCCCCAGCCACTCTCCATTGTTTCCTGTGGAGGAAATTTTTCCCAGCTGGCTGTCAGGAAAAAGTCACAGGGGCAAGGCTGCCACTGGCCAAAGGCACACTCCGAAATGCAAGCTGAACCCAGAGAAAGCCCAACAGAACCAAACTGACACACTCAACCCCACTACCCAAGTGCCCCCTGAGCAAGCTGCCCACAGCCACTCTGCAGTGTTTCCCATGGTGGGAAAAAGTCAAAGCTGGCTCTCAGGCTAAAACAGACAGGGGCAAGGCTGCCAGTAGCTAGAGGCACACTCCCAAATGCAAGCTCAACAGAGAAAGCTCAGTGGAACCAAACTGAAGCAAGGGAATGGATTCCCCCAGAACCAAAGTGAAGTAAAGGGACCAGTACATCTCACCAGAGAATCATCAATTCCGCCACAACTAAACGGAAGCAAGGGAATGCCCCCCCCCCCCCGGGCCAAAATGAAGCAAAAAGACCAACTTCAAACAAGAGAATCATGTCAAAACGGAATCCCACCCAAACCAAAGTAAATCAAGAGACACTGTTGCAGCTTAGCCCAACTGACCCAGTATCACTCACAGAAGCCAGGCAGACAAGAAGAGCTACTGCATGGATTGACCGCTCACTCCCCCTTCCCCTCTTGGAAACAACACAGGGAAAATAGCCAGGGAAAATAGCCAGCCAAGAGGCTGAAGTTGCGATTCCCAGAGCTACCTGAATTAACCCAGATTTATTCAGGGTCCCAGATCAGATCCGAAATTTTCTAATTTGATCCAAGAAAGCTGAATTTATTCAGATCAGCTAAAATCCAGTTTTCTTCCAAACACTGTATCCAGATCCAAACCCTTACTTGGATGTTCATAAACAGCAATTGAAAATACCTTAATTTATGGGTGGTGAGGGGATTGTAGGTGATCTTTCCCATGCCCTCCTTGCAATAAAAAAATCACAAACAAGGATGTCTTGTTCATGCCAAGGACTCACTTTGGAATTTAATGTGTGTGTTTGCTGAATGCAAACTGTAATCTGTTTACTTAATATCCCAGGGTGTGATTGTAAGCACATGATCTAGCAACCTTTCTGAAGCTGAGTATCTCAGGGTGTCATCAGTGCCACAGTGGGAGACCGCCTGAGAACTCACTAGCATATAAAAATCGTAAATTAAGTAGCTGGTGCAAGTTGAGTTAGGCAGGTGCAGTAGGATTTCAGCAGCCAAACCATTGTATTTACATTCCTAATCCTGGTCTTCAAATCCTTAAATGAACATGCCCCTGCTTACTTGAGATTATCACGGATAGAGGTCAGTGACAAAATTCTTCATGTGCCAAGAGAAAGTTGTGGAGGCCACCAGAGGGCTAAGTGTGCAGCAGTGCGATGGGCCACAGTAACCTGAGGCCCTCTGCCCCTCCCACATGTGTATGCTGCGTCCTGTCTGTCCAGTATAATTTTATACTGCCTTTGCTCTAGGGAGTTCAGGGCAGCTTATGTGGTCCTCAGTTCCCTTGTTCTATCCTCCCAACAACCCTGTGAAGTAGGTTAGGCTGAGATGGTGTGGCTGGCCTAAAGTTAACCCACAGTGCAACAGGTTTACTCCAGTCTTGAGTCCCTTGAAATGAGTAAGCTTAGACTGGAGTCACTGTGCCTGGGATACCAGTGCTCATGAGCTTTGTAGTAGAGTAGGAACTTGAACCCAGGTCTCTTAGATCTGTCTCCCTTTAAACTGGACACATTACACTGGATCCTAAGCCTTGTGGTTATGCTTTCCTTGGGATAAGCATGAAGCCTGCTGGCTGAGTGTGTGCCTCTCAGTGCCTGAAGGAGGAGCAGAGGTTGGGAAGCTGAGCTTCCTGGAAGTAGGGGTGGCAGAAAGGAGACAGTAGCCTGGGGTAGCCTAGGGCTACCTTCTGTTCAGAAATGGCAGCCTGTAGTGGGGAAGCCCTCACCTAGCTGATGGGTCTTGATGATGATAACAACAACATTCGATTTATATACTGCCCTTATAATAATAATAAGTCACTCATTTCAGGACAACTTAATGCCCACTCAGAGCGGTTTACAAAGTATGCCATTATTATCCCCACAACAAAACACCCTGTGAGGTGGGTGGGGCTGAGAGAGCTCTAGAGAACTGCGACTCGCCCAAGGTCACCCAGCTGGCTTCAAGTGGAGGAGTGGGGAATCAAACCCGGCTCTCCAGATTAGAGTCCCTTGCTCTTAACCACTACACCAAAGTAGCTCTCAAGTGAGCAGGAAGGGGAGCGAGCAGGGAGGGGTATGCTGGCCCAGTCCATTCTCTCCTCCCCTTCATATGATGCTCTAAACCTCTGCATTTTGCTCTACATTTTATTTGTTTTCACTGTTTATTTAGCTTATTTATAGCTTGTCCTTCTCACTAAAACTCAAGGCTGATTACAGAGTAAAGAAAGAAGAAAACTGTAATACAGGGCATCCAATATATGATGCAGTAGGATTAGGAGTACAAAACTGAATGGCTTTGTGGAGAGCCAACTGCCCAGGCTGGGACAGTATGAGCAGTGCAGCATGTGGGATTGCAAAGATAAAGGCAGTGGCCTTCTCTCCTATTCTTCCTGAAATTTCTGCACGTTTTGCTGAGGGAGCCTTGCTGACCTCCTCAGGCAAGCTGTTCCACAAGGTGGAAGCCACTGCAGTTTTGTCTGTGATTTCTTTTTTTCTTCAAAAGAGGTTCCGTTAACATCGCCTAAAGAATAAGGGTATATATTTTGATGTCCAGTCTGTCATATAGATATTTCTGTTGTTTTGCTTAGGATAAATGCATATAAACAAATTTTGTGAACTTATTCCACCCAGAGGCCACGCAAAGCATGTCTAGACAGCTTCTTCCATTTATGCTGTGCAGAGCAATAGCACTTCGGTTGTACTACAGAATATTCATAGCTCTTCACGTACATAAATCACGCTGTGCCATATGCTGCTTTGTTTTGTAAATGGAAGGTAATCCTGTAACAAAGCTCAAAAATGTGGAAGCCCAAAAGAGGCACGCTTAGTGCATTGCTATGAGAACCATAAATCTGAATTCCTTTAATTGAGCACAACTCAGATCTCGGCCTTTATTGATTTAGAAATGTTGGCTTAGTTTGATGTTTATACAAATGGACTATTAAACTCCACAGTGACTTGGAAATCTGGCTGGCTTATAATTACTCAGAGGCTAAAAGGGGACAGTGCAGGTAAATTAGATCCTTGTTAAGCTCTTTTCTCTGTGTGCTCTGGCCCCTGAAAACCCACTTTCTGAGTTGAACCACAAGCAAGTGGTCAAAGTGCTAACACTGTTTAACTGTGCACTTACGTTAAAAAGTTTTCTAGAGAGAAAGAGCACATATAGAAAAGAGTCTAACAAGGATCTAATTTACCTGCACTGTGTTATGGTTCCCACTCTTATTTCTATATTGCTATGATGTTCAGTTGTATATTTGGAGGAAGTTGGGCAACACAGACGCTGACAAAGGCTCGCTGTGTTGCTGTGCTGAAAGATCAGTTCTTCACATGAGATATGCTTCCTGCTGTGTAGAGAGGAGTCCCAAACTGTAGTGAGAGGCTGCTGTGGAAAGAAACTGCAAGGGAGGTATCAGGAGTTGAGCATGCAGAAGACATCGAGCCATTCATGGATATAAACTACCTTTTCATATTTTACATGTGTGTGCACACAAACGGTACCGGACAAAATGTGATGCTGGCTTGAAACGGGGATATCATGACAGTTCTGAAACAAATGGCACATTCCTGAACACTGCCTTGGTCCCGGACGAATGGAAACTGATTGTAGTGCCTTTGCAGAGAGGAAAAGGCACACTGCACATTCTCAGAGACACTCACTGCTATGACTTCATACTGTGTGGCATCAGATTAAGTTGCACACCAGTCAGCCAACTGCTGCTTTGTATTCTTGTCACTGTCAGTGAAGGCATCTTATGAAAGACAGAGCTGTGCCTTCAGTTTATGAGGATTCGTACCAGTTAACTGCTTGACTCTCCCCTCCCCTTTCCCACTCCTTCCAGTTATATGGGCTGGTTGTACACTTTGACACCTGCATTGTTGGCTTATTTTAATTGCACATCGTAGCTAATAATTATGTCTTCATATTGCAACAACTGGTTTTTTCCCCTGTTGTTCAGAACACCTGTCTTGTATGCACATATTTCGCAGCCTGAGGTAAAATCAGCCAAGTTTGCCTGCGCTTTTTCTGAAGTGGATATGTGGCTAAGCTGAACAGGTGAAACATCAGTGTGTTTCTCCCCCTTCTGGGATTTGGCAGATTCATATAGAATAAACGTTGTTTTTAACACACAAACCGGTCATGTGATGTATGTAGACATACATTTTGAACCACTGCTTACCCAGTATTTTAATTTTCCATCTCCCAGCCACACACTCAGGTCACTAACAACAGGTATAGCAAACCAGAGGGCAAAGGCATGTTGAAATGCTATCATTTAGCAGGTTAGCCTGTTGATGAAAATGCAGTTTCCTTGACCAGGGAATTATCATAGTGGGCCTTTTAAAAAAAACTGTTTTTTAAAGAACTTGATCTACCCATGCGACACTGTGAGAAGGCAATAAGGTGGCAGAGTGCTGAGGTTATAGGATGACTGCAGCATTAGATTGCTGGGACAGGAAGACATTTTTCAAAGTCCCTTCACATTAATAACTCCCAATGAGTGGGGAAATAGTGCAACATGGGATGGGCTAGGCTAGAATCTTATCTTTTGAACATGATAACTTTTGCAGGGAGTTTTTTCCTGGGGGTCATTAAGAATGTGGCCTTTGCCCCCCAGCGGCAGCCTGAAGCAGTCCTCATTCCCCCTCGGAAGTCTAGTTTAAACAGACAGAATCAGAGGCTCTTTACTTCATCTTCAACAAACCCTCTGAGGAGTGATCTCTGCTGGCTCTAGAGAGCTGAAACTACGCTTCCTGGCTAACATTGCTTCTCTCTTCACTTGAGCGTTCTCATGTAAGAGGTGTCGTGTGGAGAGACTGTAAGTCTGTTAAGTCAGTGGGCTTAGGAGGGTATAACGCGGCTTAGCATGGCACTGCATGTAATGAACTGATTAAAAGCTTAACCAAGGTTCTTCATTTGGGGGACGGCCCTACGTTTCGGTCGTCTATCCTAGGGCAGTGAAGTCTTCCATCCGAGAGTGCTGGTGTGGTTATGTGGGCAGTGACTTAGAAGACGGCATTGCATGTGTTGTCCACATGTGCCCCTTCCTTGCTGCTGGCATCAGCTTGCAGTGCTGCCTGCTTTGGACCCAGAGGCTTCCAGATCTGAGGCACACAGTGCTTGGGATCACATCCTGTGTAGAAGAGGAGCGAGGGGAGAATTAAGAGGGTGTCACAACACTTGGCTCCCCGTACCGTGCATCTGATAGCTCTCAGGCCCAAGCAATGACGGCACAGCTGATGGTCTTCAGGAGCAGGCTTATGCCTGCAAGTGATGTGTCTCCTGCACAGATGCGTTGAAACAGAAATGCTGCTCAGGGTTCCGCCCTCTCCTTTTGAAATGCTCTTTTTCTTAATTAGACTCCACGCTGAGTGGTACTTGCTGAAGATTGAGTCACTTTTGGCACAGAACTATGCAATGCAGCAGCGACCCATTAAGAACAGGCCTATTAGACTTGTTTTTCTTTTCTCACCCTCTGCATTTGTCTCCTTAATTTGACATCTGTCTCAGGCAGCATTGCTAGCCTTGTGAAATTCATTGTTAATCTTAACCTGAATCCAGACCGCACCAACTATGCTGTCTCCATCAAATTAATGTATCTGATAGTCAGAAGAGTGTAATTCAGAGCAGGAGTTAAGATTCCCACCTTTGTGTCCCACGCCCTTTTTTTGGCTTGGCTTTAGATTGCTTTGACTTCAGTTTACTTTTCTGATGTGATATATTCATGTCTCTTTAAAGCCTGTTGTAAGATTGAATTGTACCTCAAGTCCTTCAGATTTCAAAATGAAGAGTACTTTGCTTTCTTTGTTGTTTTTTTGTCATTCTTTTCAGTTCAGCAAATGCCACTCCTGAATTTGAAGGCCGGGGTGGAGAGGAGCTCGGCACAGAAATAGCAAACACCCTGTACAGAATATTTAACAATGAAAGCAGCATAGATCTGAAGTTGCTTTGTATTAATCCCAGAGAGCATTGTTGGGTGCTTTATGTAGATGTCTTGGTAAGTAAAAGAACTCTCATTTTGATTAAATTAGAACTCCAGGAACTCTTCAAGGTATTGATGGGCTCAATATTAGTAAGCTTGATCCCATAAAAATCAGAGCACAAAATTTCAAGGTCAACAGATTGCTGGACATTATTTGTGCTGGGTTAAACTCTTTCCTCATGGATCCAAGTCTCCCTTTAAAGTTTAGTTTGGGATTATGGAGTTCTGGGTTCCATCTGAGGTCTGATAAACCATTTGCACAGGGCTTCTGTTTTCTTATTCTAGAAGCATAATGGGTTGGATCCAGACTAATGTTTTGAATAATGAATGGCCTCCCCCTTCCCACTGACCTCCACAAAATTCTGCTGTGTGAGGGTGTGTGCATCAGGAAAGGGAAAACAATGGAAATTGCACTAGGCTGGATCCAGCCCAATATTATGTAGCTGAGATCTGAGAGTTGCCTTGAGGCCACAGAATTCAAGGAACCTAAGAGCAGCCGTGCTGGATAAGAGCAGGGCTTTTTTCTGGGAAAAGAGGTGGTGGAACTCAGTGGGTTGCCCTTGGAGAAAATGGTCACATGGCTGGTGGCCCCGCCCCCTGATCTCCAGACAGAGGGGAGTTTCATTGGTCACATGGCCGGTGGCCCCGCCCCCTGATCTCCAGACAGAGGGGAGTTTCGATTGCCCTCCGCACCGCTCGGCGCGGAGTGCAATCTCAACTCGCCTCTGTCTGGAGATCAGGGGGTGGGGCCACTGGCCATGTGACCATTTTCAAGAGGTTCCGGAACTCCGTTCCACCGCATTCCAGCTGAAAAAAAGCCCTGGATAAGAGCAATGATCCATCCAGGTGTCTCCAGAAGGTCTATAAACAGTGTCCAGAGGCTAAGCCTCCCCCTGTTGTTAACCCGTCTCAGTACTGATATTCATAGGGCTGCTGCTTCTGAACATGGAGGTTCCATTTAGCTAGTAGCCAAAAATAACTGCAGCATTGCTGAAAAGAAAAAGTTGGCAAGTTACGAGCTTGAGCTACAAGCCCAGAAACCCACCTGCTCATGCCAGCCATGGGCCTGCTTAACTAAATGGCTGCTTGCTTCTGTATCCATAATACCAAAGTACCTTGAAGCATTTAGATATGCCACTATACAAAAGTTGAGTATTATTAAAGTAGAAACTCATCAAAAGTGGTTTTATAGCACAGTTTTCCGGATATTTTTGTTGACAGTGCTGACTTTGTTTTTAAAACATCGTTCATGATCTGAAGGTTTGTATGCAGAAGGTTGTTTCAGGAAAAGTAGTTCCAGGGTTTGGTATTCAAAGGTTCTAAGAATGTTACAACTGAAGGACTGTTTGTATGTCATACTAACAAATTTTACTGTTTGTTTCAGTTACTGGAATGTGGTGGCAACTTGTTTGATGCTATATCTCTTGCAGTGAAAGCTGCACTGTTTAATACCAGGTAATTTGTAATTGTCAAGATTTAAAGCTTTGAATTGAGAACTAATTTTTTCCCTGGGCAGGTATTTTCTTTGACAGAGGCTTGAAAGACTGATAACATTTCTGATGAGTATGACGCCATGCTCAAATTTCTCTTTCAAATGTAAAAGTCCGCTCTGAATTCTGTGAAAGATTAAGTATGCTTCTCCCTCTCTAACTAAGCCCAAGTGAACGAGACCGCGCTCGGAATAAAGAAGCAGCACTTGTTTCCTTGGGAGCTCAATCTTAGTGTCATTTGGAACCATTCACAATCTTAGTTTACCATCTGGAGTCTGTGGTGTGGGGAGCCTTGGCCCAAAAGTGTTCACTGCTGTTGACTGTTAACCAGTATTGCTAGTACTTGATCAGTGAGGTTTTCCACACAGGGTCCCCCCCCCCCATTGGTTCTGGCCCCATACTGCATTTATCACAATTTCCTCACACTTTTTTGCCATTAGTTTTCAGTTCGGATTTTTTGATTCCCCCCCCCTCATTTTTTTCTGACTTTTTTGAGACCATTTCCCCCCCTATCTTTTTATGGAATCTGAATTTGAGTCAATTTTCCCCTCATGCACAATGTTTCTTTTGATTTTGCTTTCACCTACTTCCAACTCACTTTTTGATGATTGGACTATCATTGCCAAACCACTCCTTCCCCCGCCTTCCTTTCTCCCCTCCTGGATTTATTTTGAGCATTCTTAAAAATCAATTTCATATTGATATACTGCCATTATAACAATAGGTGCAGCAAGTTCTCTGATCTCCCAGCTTTCATTTAAAAAGAAAAAGTAAGTCTCTAGCCCCTTCCATTGTGAAGAGATGCCTTTTTCCTTATGTCTCTGCAAAGGAAGGGGCTAGAGACTTACTTTTTAAAAAAACGAAGGCTGGGAATTCAGGGAACCTGCTGCATCTATTATTACAATGGTATGCCAATATAACAATATGACACTGCCAATTTTAAAAAATTGCAAAAGGCCTGGTGGCCCAGGAAAAGGCGAGGGTAGCACAGTGCAGTTTGAAAATCACATAACCACGCTACTCCAGGCTCTGTCCCAACAGAGGTCAGTTTACCCTTGTGCTGCCAGCTTCTGGCTTGGGTCAGCCTGGGTGGGGCTCTCCTGTTTGTTCTGTGAAGGGGAGGGGCGGTTACATATAGAGCTGCTCCCCTTTTAGGCTTCGCTATGCAAAGATTGGCAGTGTGTTAATTTTTTATCTTTTTTAAAGAAGCCCTTATATCAATACAGCAATATAAGCAAGCACCCAAAACAAGTGGGGGGTGCTGTGACATCACTGATAATGCCACCAATGATTACAGCACCCTTGTTTGAAAATCCAGATATTTAAGGCATATGAGGAAGAAAATAAACCAACTCCCCAGCTGTAAAAATACAGAGGGTGGCAGACTTGCAAGAAGAACCATACCCAAACCAATGTTAATGCTTGTGGATTGACCGCTAAGAAAAGCAGGAATAAGTCAAGCGTGTGGAAAAGCCCAGTGTTCGCTCGTACTTTTCATCCTTGGCCCATGGGGTTGCTTTCAAACTCATTCCCCAAAGAAGCTGAAATAGGGTATGTGTGGATGAATCAGCCCTTATGTTTTTTAAATTAATTATTTTAGTAATTTAATAATATCTTATTTGCCTTGTATGCCCCTTCTTCAAACAAGCTACAAATAACACCTTGTCGTTACTCAGTAATATACCATACAAGAAATATTCAAGGTTACCATTTTCACCAAGTGTTGTGTTCAGATGTAATATTAAAAAGATACTGTCATCAGTTTCGAAGCACTTTTGCATACATTATTCTGTAATCCTTCCAATCGTTATAATCATGCCCATATGGCAAATGGTATGTTGAAAGTGATAGACTTGTTTAAGATCGCTTAGTTTCTGACAGAGGTGAGATTTGAACAAGGAACTTCATGACTTGCAGTTCAGTCTTTTAGGCTGTAAATCCTGAGAACACTTTTCGGAGAGTAAGGCCCATTGAATAACATGGGACTTACTTCTAAGTAGATGTTCTTAGGATTGCTTCCTTGGCTGTTCCGCTGCACCATCAGTTTGGTTCAATACAGTATTTTGTTAGCTGTTTTTCTGCATACCCAGACTGTGCTTGGTCAGTTTCAGCATTGTTACTGTATTCCCGATGAGTCTGTACCAGTCATCTGTGGAGGATGATTCTGAATCCAGTAATTGTCTCAGTTTGAGAAAGATACGTATAAAGGGATTAACAATGCAGACCAAACCAATGCACACCCTTCTAAATCTGTGGAAGCCAGTGGGCGTAAAAGGGTGTGACTGAGATTTTCACTGTAACACGGGGGAGCTGTGACTCTTGGTTTCTGCCTCCAGCCCTGCATTAGAGATGCTGTAACTTTATTGGGCTTCCCAGCTTTGCCAAGTAGCCGAGTTGAAAACGTCTTGTGTCTGTTTTCCACTATATTATATAAAACTTACATAGTACTTTGCCAGACAGTTTTTATGAATGCCATACAAAACAGTTCTAGGCTGTTTACTTGAAAAGGCTTTGGCTTTGGAATGAACCTGATCTATGCTTGGAATGTGCCTCATTTTTTCCTCCTACAGATGGGGATGCTGTTGTAAGTTGCTTGCTGATGCAGCTTCATTTGAGAAGTTTAGATAAGGGAAGCTAAATTTTTCCCAAAGGTTTTGTAAAACAACTTCCTGTTTGGAAATGAACTATGTGTCTTTCTGGGTTTTTTAAAAAAAATCAGACTGCTGACCAACAGGGACAAAGAAATCTTCAGTTCTGACAAGCTAGAAATACACTACTACATTTAAATTATAAACTGCATGACTGTCAATTACTAAAAAGATCATAGGGAATTTTCATGGATAGAATGTAAAAAAAAGTATGAGCAATTGGATTCAGAGATTGGTTTACTATTTTCACAAGATGTCTGTATAATTAACATGCCAGAGATTGATACCATTGCTCTTAGAGCTGCAAGCAGCACATGTTATGTGGATAGACTGGAGACAGGGCTGTATGTTTCTGTTGTTTCCTTGATGTAAACTGGCTGGCCCCTGCCTGACTAACAAATGTACTGTAGTGGGGCCACTTGCAGAAGTTTATGGATCTCAGCATGGGGGGCGGAGATTTCTCAGGCATGCCAAAATGGATGAGTTTGTAAATTAACCACCTAAAGGGGAAAAGCCCTAAGAAACTGGCCAGAGGAGGGCTGAAAATGCTCCAGGAGTGTCTGAATGTTGAGAGCAGCTAAAAGTCAATGAAAAGAAGGAGAAAGTGAGTGGAGCAGGAGCTTGCTGAAGTTCGTTTGAGCTTATAGAAGCCAGAAGGAAATATTGGGGGGGGGGGAGTGGGATTTCCAAAACACCCCTCCCGTTTTTCATGCTGTTTCAGCTGTTGTGACAACGTAGTATGTTCTTGAATTGGGGATTTTAAAATCCACCCAGAAGTTCCAAACTAGAAAGTTTGTTTTTAAAGATGGCGAAATACAAAATTCTCATTTTAATTTCTTTTACTGTTTGTACTCTTTAAATCTTGATTTTCAGTATGATTTGGGGCAATTTCACATGATGAAATAGTCAGGAATGGCATCTTATTATACATTTACATCTTTTCTATTAGGATACCCAAAGTGCGTGTTTTGGAGGATGAAGGAGGACGGGAAATCGAACTTTCCGATGATCCCTTTGACTGTATTCGACTTAATGTGGATAATGTACCCTGCATCGTCACACTGAGCAAAGTAAGCTTTCAGCAGTTTCAGCCTGTTTTATCCCACCCTTCCTCCAAGGACCTCAAGGAAGAAGATATGATTCCCCCCCCCCACACACACACACTGGTCCTTACAACAACCCTGTGAAGTAGCTTATGGAGTACAACTAGCCCATTCGAGGGTGAGTGCTATTTGAATCCGCACCTTCCCAATTCTAATCTTGGCCTACTAACCACAGCTCTTCAAAGTGCTCATAGTGGTCTGAACATTTTAATACAAAAAGACTAAGCTGCCGTTATTTTGACTATCACAATCTTGAAGAATTCTCATGCGCTTATAAAAGACGTTGCTTTCCATGCTGTCAGTTTCAAGTATCTGCTTTTTAAAAATACTCTTCCTCTGTTGTAGAAATAGGACTTTACCCATTAACATATCAAAATATTACTGACCTGCAGTTCAGTAAGAATTTCCCAGCCTGAAGACATGAGGTACTGTAGAACCTCTTGCTTGTGAATACTTCCATTCATCTCAATAAGTCTTTTGTGAATGAACGGCTTGAAGATTCTGGAACAGAACTCCTTTCCCCATATTCTTCTTTTTTCCTTCCTTTGTGCCAAATCATATCTATGTTGCTTTTTTATATATTAAAAAATTGGCCTTTCTTTTTTCCCGGTCTCCTAAAAATGCTTTTGCGGAGCTTTGCTTTGAAGATGTTACTCTCTAAATGTTCTCACAAAGCTACCTTTGATGCAGGTTGCTGGGCCCTTTCAGATAAGTGGATGTTTTAAGTGGCTATTGCTTCCAGTTGTACATTAATCCCCTCAATGGTTCTTCTGCCTGAAAACATGAACAAGTGAAAGCTTGCAAAATGGCAAACACCATGATAAAACTGTCTCTGAACTGCAGGGAGAAGACTTCTTCATTGAATGCTGAACCATATAAAAATTTCTGGCAAATAGAAAACTAGTCAGGTTTGGTGTACTGGTTAAGAGCGCAGAACTCTAATCTGGAGAACCGGGTTTGATTCCCCACTCCTCCACTTGAAGCCAGCTGGGTGACCTTGGGTCAGTAACAGTTTCTAGGAGCTCCTTCAGCCCCACCCACCTCACAGGATGTTTTGTTGTGGGGATAATAATGACATACTTTGTAAACCGCTCTGAGTGGGCATTAAGTTGTCCTGAAGGGTGGTATATAAATCAACTGTTATTAGCACAACCTTTTCTATGGAAGGCTACCTCTCTATTTGAAGGGGTGTGAGTGGTCATCTATGCTTTTCCCCCACCCCTGTAGTCTGATATGATACATTCCAAGAACAGTTTATGAATGGATCAGATAGCATGTGGTCCTGGAAATAATTGATTTCATATGTTGAACTCTGTTTGCTCAGCAATGGCTGACACAACAGACAAAATAGTAACTGTAACATACTATGTTTAGGGTTGATTCAGATCCAGAATATCTTAGCCAGTTCTATGTAGTGGATAGAGTGTCACCCTAGGATCTGGGAGACCCAGGTTCGAATATCCACTCTGTCATGGCAGCTCACTGGGTGACCTTGGGCCAGTCACACACTCTCAGCCTAACCTACGTCAAGGGTTGTTGTGAGGATAAAATGGAGGAGAGGAGAACAATATAAGCTACTTTGATTCCTCATTGGGGAGGAAGGTGGGGTATAAATGAAGTAAATAAATAAGAATAAAAAATAAGTAAGTAATGGCCTTGGCGCAAAGGCCCACATATTGGGACAGTAGGTGTCTCCCTCCTCATGTAGAAGTATCCTTCTCTTGGTCTAGCATCTTTCTCCTGCTGCTCTTCCTAGAAGCCCAAGATAGAATATGTGGCTTCCCCCTCCTCCCTTTTAACCCCACAATAACCCATTGAGAGATATTAGACTATAGAGAGTGACTAGCCCCAGGTCACCCATGTAAGCTTCATGACTGAGTAGAGACTTGAATCCATCTCTCACTGGTTAGAGTGATCTGATACACTGGTTCTGATATATGCAGTTAAATTATGTACAATTCATCCGGTGGCTACTTTCCTTATGGGATGATTTATGCATACAGTGCACCTAGATCATACAGCTAAGGTTGGAATCTCATACCCAGTTGTGTGTGCTGAAGGTTGTTAACGGAGGGAAGCTTCATAAGGTAGAGGTTTCCGGGGGATGCGTTTACTAAGTGACTTCAGATTATCAAATGCCCTTTAAATTTAACAGGAAAGATAGCGTTCCAGACAAGTCACTGGTGATCTTGTTGCAGTGCATGGGTGGAGTGGTGAGATCATTCCTTGTTGTGCCTACCGTTTTGATAGCCACGTATGGGTGTAAGACTGGAACGGGGCATAAGTGCAGTAGATCCAGCACATTTGGGCATAAACAGTGCAATCAATATCCCACTTATAAAATTGCCCTCATTACTTGTTGGCTTCTGCATGCATATTCAAATGTTGATATCCACACATGGACATCCAGGGTAATGGAAGCTGGACAGGTGAGGCCAGTAGCCTGGAAAACATGATCTAATTGTCCCTCCATGTAGAGCGATAGCCTTTGGGAGAACGTTTGGTCTGAGCCATAGCCAGCCTGCATCGGAAATCCTGATACTGTGGAAGTGGTCTAATGCATATAAATCTAGGCATGGAGTTGCGGCCTTTGAGATGAGAAGACTGAGTTTCAGTGTTCACAACTGCCCTGTGCATTGTAATGGGTGATGTGGTTCTGCCTTGCCAGTGAGATCTACTAACAGAGCTACTTCTGATTAATAGGAAAATGTTTGCTCCGTCATATGTTTGCTCTGTATATATACCATAGCTCCCCTATGCAAACAGAGCAGCTTGATATAGTTCATTAAGATTTTGTTTTGCACTGGATTTACAGATTGGTCATAGGCACATAGTGGATGCCACCCTTCAGGAGGAGGCGTGCTCTTTGGCTAGTCTTCTCATTTCTGTGACCAGTAGAGGTGCCCTAACTTGTATGAAGAAAATGGGAAGAGGGAGTCTTGATCCAGAAAGTATATTCGAGATGATGGAGGTAAGCAAGAATCGTTTTAAGCCCAACTGTATTGTGAATTTTTAGCATCTTAGTAAGTGCACCAGAACAACTGAGCTGTCAGCCCACTTGATTTTAAAAAGTAACTTCCAAAAGAAGGTAGTAACTTTCTAGAATTGTGTGCATGCATACAGATTTTCGTCTTGTTTATACAATGAAAGGTAATTGCTATGACTTCAACCATTAACAAGTTTTGATTCCCATAGGGAAAACTTAGGATTATGGTTTTCTCTGGAAGGCTCCTGTTGGACATTCTTCTTCTTCTACAGTTGTGATGCAGTTAACTATTGTTGCTGGACTTTTTCTTGAGGAAAAGGACAATGTTTTTCTGAGTGGAGGTTCAAAGAGGATATTGAAAACACAGGGGAAATGACTGATAATAGTTTCATAATCCTTCTGTTACATTTTTCTGTTCTCTAATGTGTTGCCTCCAGTTCAGGAACTGTACTTTTGTTAGCCTTGGGGCAGACAATAAGTCCATCTAGGCCGTATCTGTTAAGAAACAGAAAAGACAGAATGTTACTTTGGGGGAGCAAATTGTGCTTTGGGCCAGACATTACAGAAAGAAATGTGTTCTCTAAAGCTTTCAAATGTTGTGCTTTTCTTATTCTACTCATGTTTTGTGTTCCACTACTTTTTATCTGCAGCATATACTCCCTGTTTCTCAAAACTTTGGACATATACAGAAGGTTTACTGGTAATTCCACGAAACCTAGCAACCAATTTTCATGCGATGTTAGAGTTCTCAGTGATAACCCATCCTACTTCTGCTGCTATTATGGAGGAGAGGAGACCATTTTCTTATCAAGGTGTCTTCCAATCAGAAAAATAGTAAAGAGTCCAGTAGCACCTTTAAGACGAAGAGAGCTGTTGTTTTTGAAAGATTATGCTACAATAAAGTTGGTTAGTCTTAAAGGTGCTTCTGGACTCTACTATTTTGCAACTGCAGACTAACACGGCTAACTCCTCTGGACCTATTCCAACCTGAAAGTTTATGAACTAGTGTCTAGGTTTGTGGTACAGTAAATACACAGGTATTGAGCCCCCAGATACATGGCTTCTCTTTATGCCTTCCTTTGGAAGGAGGAGGCATAAGATTCACTTTTCCTGGAGTCTCAACAACAACGAATGCAAACGGAACAAACCATACGGCAGTAGTATATGTGAAAGGGATCTTGGGGTAAGAGTGGACTGTAAACTAAATATGAGCAGTCAGTGTGATGCGGTGGCAAAAAAGGCTAATTCAATCTTGGGTTGTATCAAAGGGGTCATAGCGTCGAAATCGCAGGAGGTCATAGCCCCTCTCTATACTGCCTTGGTCAGGCCACACCTGGATTATTGTGTGCAGTTCTGGTGGCCTCACTTCAAAAAGGATGTGGACAAAATCGAGAGGGTGCAGAGGAGAGCGACAAGAACGATCAGGGGTCTGTAGACTGAGCCCTACGAGGAAAGACTGAGGGCCTTGGGAATGTTTAGTTTGGAGAAGAGGAGGTTGAGGGGGGACATGATTGCTCTCTTTAAATATTTGAAAGGCTGTCATTTGGAGGAGGGCAAGGAGCTGTTCCAGTTGGCAGCAGAGGGTAGGACCCGAAGCAATGGGCTTAAATTACATGCACAAAGGTACCGGCTGGATATTAGGAAAAACTTTTTCACGGTCAGAGTAGTTCAAAAGTGGAATCAGCTGCCTAGGGAGGTGGTGAGCTCCCCCTCACTGGCAGTTTTCAAGAAGAGGCTGGATGAATACTTGTCAGAGATGCTTTAGGCTGATCCTGCACTGGGCAGGGGGTTGGACTAGATGGTCTGTATGGCTCCTTCCAACTCTATGATTCTATGAAAAATAATCAAATCAATCTATAACTCAAACAATAAACCAAGCTGTCAGTCAAAATGTATATTAAATACAGTGAAGAACACAATATCAAATTTATTTAGGGAAGTATAGTTAAGACAGGTTAACTATACTTCCCTAAATAAGTTTGATATTGTGTTCTTCACTGTATTTAATATACATTTTGACTGACAGCTTGGTTTATTGTTTGAGTTATAGATTGATTTGATTATTTTTCCACGTACGATTTGTTCCGTTTGCATTGGTCTTTGTTTGCGTGGTGGAGGAGCCTCTGTGCATTATACTGGAGTCTCAACAAGGCATATTTTTCAGTCTCTGACAGTATGTGGGAATATCAAGCTGCCTTATGCGTCATATCCTTGGTCTTCCTGGCTCAGAACTAGCAATTCTGATTGGCAGCAGCTCTCCAGGTTGGCAGGGCAGGAAAGGATCTTTCCCATCACCTGCTTTATCTATATCTTTTACTTGGCGATATCAGGGAATTAACTTCAGATCTTTTTCAAGCAAATTATGTGCTCCCCTGTCAAGTCACAGTCCTTCCATTTACCATCTGATGCATTTTTAAGGGGCGCTATCAGCTTCAAACCTTGGATCTCCAGTGTGACTTCACTTGCTTTCTTTTGCAGTGGAGTAATACATTGGGGATCTGCAAATGCAGCGAAGCACATAAATGTCTTCTTTACTATGGGCTCATTCAAGTGTCTGTACAGACTGAATATAAATAAGCTCAGAAAGTGGTGGTTATCTGAATGGGGTTATTGTTGGCTGGGTAGGAACAAGACTATATGTAACTTTGGGGTTTGGTTACTTTTAGAAAAACGTGGTTTTAAACATGTTTTATTTTCCAGTATGTTGCGTATTAGCAGGGCTGTTTACCATGCCTGGTAGAGGCATTAACTGTCAGAGAGAAACATTTCTGTAGGGATTCTCTTCTTCCTGTTAAATCATCCTGCCTCACATTTGTTCTTTCATTTGTATTCCAGACAGGAAAGAGAGTAGGCAAGTTGCTGCACAGCTCTCTGCAAACTGTCTTAGATGAAGAAGAGAATCTTGGAACAGCGCGCAAAAAAGTTGGGTTCTTGGGATGAGCTCTGTTGTTGCGTCCAACTGAATGGAAATCCACTGAGGGTTTTAATTTGTGTGTGGGTTTTTTTTTACAAAAATGTATGTATAGTCTTTGAATAAAGGCAGAGAGATTTTTTTTCTTTATTTGTCACTGCAGTTTGTATTTAGAGAGTATCTAAGTACTAGTAACAAAACAGAAGAAAGTATTAAAGGGGGGATCTAAAAGAATGTACTGAATTATAAAGTGGTTTTATTCAGCTGGCTCCAACAGGGGGCGATCAACCTGTGGAAGTGAGTTTATAAATAGGTCTTCTCCCTTCATCCCCAGTGTCATGCTTATGTGGCTACTGTCAAGATTGTGATTGCTTGCAGAGTGCATTTAGATTTAGATTCTTAAAAGGTCAGGGGGCGGAGGAAATGCAACAATATAAATACAGACTTCTGCTGTGGTCTGGGGCTCCCTTCCCCTTTATCTAGCATTTTCTGCCCACCCCCTTAAGCAGTAAGTGCTTTTAGAGTTGACAGCGCTGATAATAATTTTATTTAAAACATTTCTATGCTGCCTTTCTACTTAAATAGGTTAACACCCAAGATGTTAAATCAGCACTTAAAATATAATATGCATATATCAGTATTTAAACAATTCAATAAAACATATAAACAACATAACCAGGGATGAAAGCCAATAACAGTTAGTAGGGGAACACCAAACCAAACCAAAAAGTCTTCACCCACTGGTGGAAGACCATGAATGAGGGAGACAGACGAATCTCCTTGGGGATGGAGTTCAAAGTTTCAGCACCACAACCGCGAAGGCCCTTTCTTGGGTTCCCACTAGAGATGGGCACGAACTGGTAAAATTCTGAACCGTGTGGTTCGTGGTTCGTCGCATTTCACGAACCATGAACTTTCATGAATTTGCCCCTGTTCACGAACCGGTTTGTTCAGTTTCTGAAAACATCACTTCCAGGTCAGCAGAAGGTCTGCAGAGAGCCCATCCCTCCCCCCGTTGCCTAGGAAACTGATTGATCAGCGCCGAGCTGTCTGCAGTGACAGCCAAAATATGAATCGAACTGGGGTAAAATTTGTCACGGTTCATGAGAAATGAGCTTCCATGAACCACTGGTTCATGAAGAACTTCAGTTCATATTTCGGTTTGCGCCCGCCTCTAGTTGCCACCCATCTAGCCTCCAATGGCAGGGGCGCTCAAAGCAGCAAGTCCAAAGATGACCAGACTAGATGGACAGATTCTTATGAAAGCAGGCAATCTTAAACTTACACGTGGTTGTTGTGGGTTTTCCGGGCTGTATTGCCGTGGTCTTGGCATTGTAGTTCCTGACGTTTCGCCAGCAGCTGTGGCTGGCATCTTCAGAGGTGTAGCACCAAAAGACAGAGATCTCTCAGTGTCCCAGACCACAGCAGAAGTCTGTATTTATATTGTTGCATTTCCTCCGCCCCCTGACCTTTTAAGACACTGAGAGATCTCTGTCTTTTGGTGCTACACCTCTGAAGATGCCAGCCTCAGCTGCTGGCGAAACGTCAGGAACTACAATGCCAAGACCACGGCAATACAGCCCGGAAAACCCACAACAACCATCGTTCTCCGGCCGTGAAAGCCTTCGACAATACATTAAACTTACACAGTTTGACAAGAGAATGGATCCACAACCACAGGCAATGGCATCAACATAATAACATAGTAATTATTACTATATCTGTGAGTAAGTGGATATTTCATACCACAACTGAAAGATGTCTTTTCTGTATTTGACTGCAAGTGGAGTTAAATTGGTGGTTCCACTTGTCACTTCAGGTAGCACTAACTTCCTGCAATGAAAATCTATTCCCGTGAATCTATTTCCCTACTATATACCAACTCAAAAGAAATTTCCATCAGCGAAGTTCTAGAAATTTTACTTATGCCTTTATTTTCAGTCTATTCAATTACTTTCTGTTCTCTAGCAGCTGACTGGTTCTTTCATAATACCCATTAGGAGTAGAGGAAGAGCTTAAGGTATTGTTTTTCACTTTGTAGTCCACCAAAGTCACTTCATATTTAAAAAAAATAGTTAATAATGATAAAAGCACCATGATGACACAAGGATAATTGTGATAAATAAGGAGAATCAAACTTTTAAAGGTACTTAAGTTTCCTTCCACCCTGCCCCCCAAATAAGAGGTAATGATTTACAATTGATTCTTGAATGTGAAACAGCTTGCTATGTGAAAACAGGGTTTAATTGAGAAGGAAGAAAGAAAAACTGAGAAACCAAAATAAGTACCTTGACTAGGCATTTTGGTCACCCTGGCACTGTGATTGCATTTATTTTTTTTTAAAATGGTACAAATTGCATCTGAAAAAAACAAAAAGGAACAGTGGGATGTAAGCATTTGCCAATGACATTGTCTGAATTTTCTATTGAAACCGAGTGAACAAATAATGGCAATTCAGACTAAAAGTCTAATGTGGGGCCAACCCAGTCTAAAAAAACGGTGCAGGACTAAAGAATACCCTGGAAGTAAACAGTCTGTGTCATGCTGCTAAGAAAAGGCAGGTCCACATTGCTGGCAAGATGTAGCATTTTCTGCAGAAATACACAGACACGTTGCTCCAGGCAACTGCCAGTTCACCCAGCCAGAATGGTTCTCTGTTCCTCAAATGGGCTTGATAACTATTTCTATTAAGGTTGGTGGAAAGTTCCATATATTGCTGCGCAGTTATTGCCACGTTTTCATTGTCATGAGTCCAACAGAGCAATAAAAGGAAACATCTGTAGGACACAGAGGCCAGATTTTGTCCCAGAAATATTTAATTGCTTTTTCTCCAAATATAGCATCCAAAAACTGCATGGACTAGATGAAAGATTTGAATAACTCCCTAGAGCTTAACAGAAAATAAGAAATAAGTCTGTTTAGTGGTTAAAACGCTTTGCTTTGTGTGTTGGCTATAGAAGTGTGTTCTAATCTAAACAATAGGAGCTCTAATGCAGATCAACAGGGTTGTAAAAATGCTTTTTTTACCTTATTTGTTCATGGAGAGTTGAGCAGTTATTGCTAAGGGAATCTTTGTTGTTGCAAATCTTCAGAACAATGGAGTCTTGTGACACCTTTAAAGACTAACAATTTTATAGTGAGCATACACTTTCATGCTGCATTCCATCAATAGAGATACATATGGACACGTTCCCAAGGGTACAAGTAGAAGGATGGAGGGACATTACAAAGCAAAACCAGTGGTCCAACATCCCAAGAATTTGGAATGCTACGTTACAGAGCACAGGTTTTTAAAAAATTCTGTTGAAAAAGAAAATGATCGAACTGGAATGATACGTTGGCAAAGTAGGGTACATAAACTGCAGCAATACTTGCTGAATATTTCAGTTACATAACCTATTTTAGTATTCCATTTTTATTTGTTAAAATATTTTATTCTATCTCCCCTCCTAGGCAGGTCGCAAACACCTACAGGGATGAATATATATATGTATACCTGTAATATACATACATACATACACATGGACACATAGAGACACACATACATATATAAACACGTTATATATAAACATAGAAAACATTACATACAGAAACATATTAAGAACAACCCAAATAATTGGCAGACCAACATAAAGAATAGCAGTGCTATCCATACACCCTTTGCTGTACACATTTAAGCTGAGGCCTTCTGAAAAGGACCTATTATCTCCTAAAAATAGGGATGCGGCAGATCGAAGAAAGCCTGCCACAAAACCAAAGATGAATAAGCACATCTGAAGAACTTGCTGGAAGAATGAAATTGGCACATGGATTCATATAGGTAAGGTGGTCTACAACCTTGGATTAGCAATGCAATGGAGTGATGAAAGAGTGCTGGATATTTCAGGCTGTTTACTGTGAAATCCATGCTAGATCTAGCCAGATTCTACATCAGCAAAACTGTTAAATTACTAGGTCATGCAGGAATTCATACATCCTTTTGCGCCTCAGAAAGACAAACAGTTGGGTGGGACAGACACAGCACTATTAGTGTTAGTGAATGATCTCCATCTGAATATAGGCAAAGGCTGTGCCTCCTTATTGCTCCTCCTGTATCAATCTGCAGCCTTGACTGAGTAGACCATGCCATCATGTTGAGGTGCTGAGAAACAGAAGTGGGCATCAAAGAATGTGCCCTGGACTGGTTTAAATCACTTCACATGGAGCAGACTCAAAGGGTTGCTGTCAGAGATCAGCTATCTCCAAAATGAGAACTATCTTGTAGGTTCCACAAGATGGAGAAGAAGGCTTTCAACGGCTGCTAGTGACAATAACTCAGCAAAGCCTCCGTGTAATGGAATGGCCATCTCTGTTATGCCCTGCTTGCAAACTCCTAGGAGCATCTATTGCAAATGGAATGTTGACTTTGGTCTCATTCAGCAAAGCAGTTCTTACTTTCTTGAGAGCTGACTTGTTATGAATATAATGCCATCTAATCTGTTATGGTGGTTAAGGCTGGTTTACATGCAGTGGCGCCAGCAAATTTATTTCAAATAGTTCTACCCTGCGTACCAAGCCACAGGAGTATTCTCAAGATGAATTGTACGGACAAGCTTTAGCTCATATTTGTTTGCTTTTGTCTGGAGGAATCAGGCATTATACCCCTACATGATCATTTGCAACTAAATTTCTCACAATCGCTGTCAAAGAGGGTATAATCAGGTTCACAGGGAGAGAAGGCAGCATGGTATAGCCTGAAGCTAAACGAGGTTGATACTTGGATGGGAGACCACCAAGGAGATTCTTTAGAGAAAGGCAATGGCAAACCATCTCTGCTTCTCACCTGCCTTGAAAGCACCTTGCTGGGGTTGCCATAAGTTGATTGCGACTCGTAGGGACACACACACTCAATCAAGTTCACATAGATTTCTGACTCACACACTGTCCATCATGCAATTGCAGGAAATTTGGCAGCATAGCCTAATGTTCAAATTCTGAATTAGCGATCTAGGTGATATGTTAGCCTTTTTGAAGTTCGGCGTTCCAGCTGGAGTTATGGGTTACCCTGCAATGCCCAGCAACCAAAGGTGAAATTCTTCAAATTAAATTAAATTACGCTGCTCTCTTAATTTGGCAATTCAGTAGACTGAAAAAATTGAAATATGTTTCTTGGAACTCCCTAATAAGATCCCACAGTTGCTTATTTTTTATTATTTAGAACCCTCAGAAGGAGGTCTTCAAGAATCTTCATCATAATTTTAACACCTTTGGAAATCACCCTTTCATTTAAAACATGAGCCTAGTCCATGCAACAGATTACTTGACACTACTGCATAACTATACAGTGCATGTAAACACACTTTATACTGAAACCAGTTGACCCATCAACCATTAGTTCCCCTCCTAGTCTATAAATGATCAATCCACTGAATTTTTCCTCAAGCACAATAACACACACACACACACACACACGGAACAATGGACCTGTAGAAAGCGAGGGTCAGCAGGTAGAACAGTGGGCGTTCCCAAGTAGGAGAGCACCGCAACAAGTGCAAAAAGGTTTTGGTGAAGGAAAATGGTGAGCTGATCTCTCCGAGGAGTGGAGTGTCATCATCACAGCTCAAAACTGGCGGAGGAGCGGCTCCAGCCAGCTAATCTGCCTGGATCAAAGGACAGATCATGAGCTTACCCGTCCGTATTTGGCATGACTGCTCCCAGAGGGGTTTTATTGCAGGGGCAGAGGTCTCTGCAGTTTAACTCCTGAGCAGAGCAACCTGGAATCCCGGGGGCCCACCTGCACTCGCAGCTGTGAATGACATGCAGGCAGGCGGGCAAGTAGAATGACTGGCTGAATCCCTTCCCCCACCAGACCTACGTTTTCCCCATAAGTTTTCCTTTTGCTGCAGGGGCAGGTAGGATTGTTTTTGAAAGGGCAGAGTAGTTGAATGGCTCACAGGATTGGGAGGGGGGAGCAATCTTAAACAGGTCTACTCATGTTATTCAGTAGTGCTCACTCCCAGGGAAATGTCTTTCAAATTGCAGTCTATGGTTGAAGTCTCCCTTCCAAACATTTTCAAAGCTGATAGATGGGGAAGGGAGGGGGTCTCTCTTTGCGAGGACCTGATTGGCAGGGGGAGAGAAGATGCACTCAAGTGCATTGGTTTCATTTCCTCCTCCTGTCAATGGAGTTAATTAATAACATATGGTCTCTCTCCCCTTGGGATCTGATTGCCGCAATTCAAGAAAATAAACTGCTGGGCTGTCCTGCAAGGTGAGCCTGCCCAGTACCAAAGGTATGAAACAAAATGAAACACACAGACTTTTTAGTGAAAGGGGCTTGTTTCAATTTCATTTCCTGGTTTTGGTTCAGCATTCTGGAAGCTGTTTTACTGAGCCGAACCAGCAAGTTGTCTGTGTAATTTTGGCTCATTTTTCTCCTATCAAGCATTCCTAACAGTACAAATTGGGAAACTGAAGAAATGAGAGTATAAATGTCAGGTTGGCTACTCTTAAATCTACTTGAATGACATGATCACAGGATCAAGAGCTTTTTGCTCTTTTTTAAAGAAGTATGCCTCTAGCCCTTTTCCTTGGAAACTTATAATGGCAAAGGTGTCCTTCCTTAACTTCTTTTTGTAGAGCTACTTCTTTTTTGAAATGTAACATGCAACTGTGGCTCACATAAAGGCCCATGTGTGCATCACATCCCCTGCCTGCCCTGTAGATCAAGCCATTTGACTAGGGTTGCCACATTTTTTGTGACAGTGCTTTACAATTTCTGTGACAGGCAGAATTTCAATAGGTACTGCCTGCCTCCACATAAATTCATCACCAAACTGGGACGGGAGACCCAATGTGGTGTAGTGTCATCATCACAGCTCAAAACTGGCGGAGGAGCGGTGTTGGATAAGGATTCTGGTTTAAATCCCCACGTAGCTCAAGAAGCTTAGGCCATGCATACTCTCTCAGCCTAACCTACTGCATGGGGCTATTGTGAAAGCTAAAGTAGGGGAGGGGGCTGCTCTGACTTCATTGAAGGAAGGGCAGGATGGAAATGTAGCAGAAATACTGCCCCTGCTGAATTTCTCTCTCTTATGCAACTCTCAGCCACTTCTACAGACAAACATTGTGACCTTATTTTGGAGTCTCATAAAATCCACTGGAAAGAGACTTTTGCCTTTAGTGATTTTGTTTGGCAGTCTGATGTAAGTTTAAGCAAAACCTAGGAAACAAAAGAAACATGCTAGTGCCTCTCCCCTCCCATCACCCCCTGTTTATAGGAAGAGAGTCAATGTTCTCTAAGCCCTCCGGATCCTGGATCTCCTCCAGCAATCTGTAAAATAACCTCCAGTCAGAGGAATGCAAGGGAAGAATCTGGAATGGTTTCTTGGCCAGACATTTTTGGTTAAAGCCTGTGCTCAGAAGGCTGGCTCAGGGCAGACCACATTGACTTCTGTTCCACTTGTTCCGAGTGCAGCAGGAGCAGAATGGCGTTCCGAGCAGCCTGCCTGATTGTGTGCCTTTTTAGTGTGGCCCAACTGGCAACCCAGCAAAGTGTCAAACTCAAGAAGAAACCAGAAAACAAGAAAGGTAAGAGATCTGGGAGGGCTGATCTTGCAGTTTCCGTCCGGTGGTGATCATTCTTTTATAAATCCAACTTTGTGACATTCACTGACGATTTATATATTCTTTGTTTTAATATATTGTTATATAGAATAGACAACACACACAAACCTCTGCTGTTGCTTGAAAATGATGACATCCACTTACAACCATTCCCTAAGAACAGTAGTTGTAATTTGTAAGTTTTTTGTGTGTGTTGCACACACCAGTAAAGAAGTGGACTTTTTGCAAGTGTAAATCATTTTTTTCTGCCCCTCTTGAAACCCATGTCTGAAAAGATCTCAGTGGGGAATCTCATTCTGTCCTGGGGGCAGCATGGTTTGCTCTGTGCTGAAATGGCTGCTCTCTATCTGATTTCTAATTTATTTTTCAGACTGCTTTTCTGCCAAAAACGTGGCTTCCAAAGCAGCTTCCGTGAATCAAAATCACACATGACAAATGAACTTAACTACAAGACAGGCATTGAGAAGGGGATTCTTAGCTGGATGTTGGGCTCCAGCTTTGTGGAGGAGCACCACATGGTGTCCTGCCTTCCCTCGGATGGCCTCGCTGAAGTCAACTGTCAGTTACAGGGAGGGAGCCTGTCAGCGGTATCTGAATCCAGGTGTGAGGGAGGAGTGCCTGAGCAAATAAGCTGACCCGGAAAAAAGTGGGAATTGAAGAAACTACTTTAAGAAGTTTGATGTGGTTTCAAGAAAGGACTGAAATATTTAATGAGAGCCTGATAGCAGCTAGTTCATCTGTTTGGTGAAGCCAACTTTGGCCTTTCAATGTCAAAATTAAACAAAGATCGAGTGCAATTTAAAGTCTAACCGTTTATTTTACTAGATCTAGAGGAGTTAGCCGTGTTAGTCTGTAGTTGCAAATTAGTAGAGTCCAGTAGCACCTTTAAGACTAATCAACTTTATTTTAGCATAAGCTTTCGAGAACCACAGCTCTCTTTGTCAGATGCATGGGTAGATGCCAAACATTCCTTCTCTTCTGCTAGATACCCCTGTGGAGTGCAACATCAAAAAAAAATCTGAGTGTAACGTCAAAAAAAATCTCTATTTTTTTGTGGGACACCGCTGGAGATGGGCACGAACAGCAATATGAACTAAAAAAACCCACGAACAGCCCAATCTGCTGTTCGCGAACGAGCTGTTCGTGAGGCCCCATTCTAAACGAACAGGTGGTCGTGGCAAGCCTCGTTCGTTGCTGTTAGTCAAGCCTGTCTTGACCTGTTAGTCAAGACAGTCTGTTAGTCAAGACAGTCTGGCACCTGCAATCAATTCCCATGGCAATTTTGGGTTTTGTATGATTATGTTTATGTGGAATGGGTTTTGTATGGTTATGTTTTAAGTTAATGTGGAATAAATTTATTATAAAAAAAAATTCCCATGGCAACTCAGGCAGGGATTGTCTGAACTCTGACTGAACTCCTGCTGTTGCCCTGGAAACCCCAATCTAAGCCCAATTTAGCTTGATAGGCAGGTCTTCCTTCCAAGTGTGGACTGGAGCTCCAAATTTGTTACAAGAGGAAAAGACCAGGGGGGAGGGGGGCTCCCAGCTCTGGCATTCAGGGAGAGACAGCTGCTGTTAGAGAGACAGGGTGAGTGCATTGGAGCTTGAATTTTCTTTGTGTGTGATGGGATAGGGATCTACCCCTTCACGTTCCAGGACTGCTGCCAGGCTCTGTGGCCAAGCTATTATTTATTATTGGTACATTTACTGCTGCCTGCTCAGGTAGGGTTTCTGGGAGTGGTGCAGTAGGGATCTTGATGGCTGGAGGAGAGCCTGCTGGCCCCCATGAACAACGAACATGTTAGTGACAGGAACATGTTTGTCAGTGTTCATTGTTCGTAGATGGCAACGAACAACAAACACCATGTTCATTTTTTTTCTGTTCGTGCCCACGTCTAGTCACCACCCACTTCTTCAGATAGATGGGTGATGGAAAACTGTATAGGGGAATTTTTATGGAGCAGGTTCAGCTAATTACTAATAGCACCTCTATTTATGGAGCTGGTACCTGTTACATTTATATCTAAGACCTTCCTCGAAGGAGCTCAAGGCCCTCACACATGCTCTTGCATTTTGTTAGCATTGTTATGGGAATGGAATTTCTTTTCTGAAATATTCTTTCTATAGCTTCTTCCCTTGCAGGATTTTTTTTTTATGTTACACTTTGCAGTGCTGGGGGGGGGGGGTCAGTGTTCATACCACACATACCATCAGAGAACCCCTTTGAATTCAAAAGACTGCAGTCCCCCCTCAAGGCCTGCTTTGCTATGACGATCAACAAGTCCTAGGGGCAGACACTGAAGGTGGCAGGAATTGACTTGAGGGAGGATTGCTTCTCACATGGGCAGTGGCCTGCTCCAGAGTGAGTTCACCCAGCAGCCTGGTGATCCTAGCACCTGAAGGGACAACCACCAATGTGGTCTACAAAGAGGTCCTTCAGGAGAAAAAAAAATGGTTGTACATATTTTTCGCTTTATTTCTTGCACTACAATATTTTCCTTTTAAAAATCTCTTCAATAAATGTTACATTTCAAAATTCACTTAATCAGTTTTTGTTATCAACACGCTTCGCTTTATTCAAACACTTTTATGAAGCTTGACTACTATGCTATTATACTACAAAACGAACTCAACACACACCTCCTCGACAAATCAAAAAATGTTACATACACATAAATATTATAACTGGATTTAAAGTAGTTAAATACCGTAGTGAAGCACGGGCATCAAGCTAGTTACCTATAAAACTAGGTTGGAGATATCTCTCTGAACATGTAGATCTCATGGCATTCATATATTTTAGACTGATGCCCTTAGTTTAATTAAATGCCTTGCTGTTCAATGTCTCCTGATCCTAAGGTCACTCTTAACATTATCTGAAATATATTGTTAATCTTACAGACAAAGATAATTATACATTTGCATCAGCAGCCAAAATGTGTGGTACAGAAAGAACTGGACCATCTTTAACTTCTCATTGGTTCAACAGAAAATAAGTCTATACTATTGGAAAATAAGTCTATATTAACATAGCAGCATGTGGCCAAATCTGCAGATACTTAAATTTGCAGATCAAGGCCAAGTTAATAGATGGGAGATTTTTTTCCCCAAAACTTGTCCCCCCTCCCACCCCCAGACTTGCATAAAAATCTGAAACCTTAAGAAAAGAGAAGGGGGTTCCAAAAAACCTAAGAACATAGAGCAGTTGTCTGCACTTGCACAGACAACAGTCTCCTGGGAGCCTCCTCATTCCTGCCAGCTGTTGAAAGTCAAACTCAATGTGATGGTGTCCTCATGGGGGGCCACACCCACCCACAGCTGTTTTGCCATTTGAAACAGCACAGGGAAGGGAGGAAAGAGCTATGTGTAATGGGCTGGATCAGGATCAGGTCCTTGCAGCATTTTATAATCCCTTTAAAATGGCAACAGCAATCTCATGGCAGCTGTGAAGATGCCATCATATTTAGTTCGACCCTGAAGTAGCCTCACTGGAAACGTGTGGACTGGCTGGGTGAAGCTCCGATGCCCCCAACACCACAGAAATAGCCACTGAGGTGGCAGCACTGGAAGCAGATTTGTGAGTAGGAGGGGTTGCCTATGCTCCCCCCATCCTCCCCCCACCACTTAAACTGCCACTGAGGTGGCTGTGCTGGAGGTAGGTGGGTAGACAAGGAGGGGAAACCTCTGCTGCCTCCTCCCCCTGCTGCCAAAATGGACACTGAGGTAGGCAGCCAGAACATTGGAGATGGCCGGGCAGGCAAGCCAAGTCTCCCTTCTCAACTTCCTCAGAGGGTCATCAAGCTGGAGCTTCTGCCTCCACCCCATTCCCTTTTGTTGCCACTGCAATGTAAAACAGACAACTGGGCAATTGAGTGTGTGAGTAGAGGAGTGGCGGGGGGTATATGGCTGGGCAGCCAGAGCAGTGGAGAGGGAGGATGGCCAGATAGGCACAGCACTGGAAGGAGGTGGGTGAGTGAGCCAACCCCTCATAAGTCTCACAGGGAGGGGGAGACAAAAGAGAGGAAGTGAAAGAGAAGGGGTTGGGGTGACAGAAAGAGAGGGGCATGAGTGACAGACAGAGGAGAGGAAAGGGAAGAGGATAGGATGCCCCTTCCCTGTAAGTGGCATTCTTGTGCCAGCCACAAAGATGCTGTCATGTCTTGTTTGGCCCTCAGTGTTGTTAAATAAGACCAAAGGAGATGGCACAGAAAAAAACTTCTTCCAGACAGCAAGGACTGTATAAGCTAACCTCATCCTAAGTTATAACAGAATCAGGTAACTGGCAACGCTGAACAGATCCTGGGGGCAACTAGAGCACAGATTAATATCAAACAGGGATAAATATTGTCATGAATTATTTCATTTGAACAGAGCACTGGAAATTAGATGTTTCCTAGAATATGTTTTGATTAGAGGAACCAACATAATAACTATGACTAATGTAGAACCCATTCCGTTAATTGAATAATGACTAAATGAGCCAATAATACACCTCCTCCTTCTGCTTTGTTTTTCTCTTCAAAAAACCCTTTGAATTCTCACAGTTTGTACTCATGGGGACAATTACTTAAGCATCATCATCTACAAAAACAGAGAGATCCAGAAGAAAAACATAGACCCAGAGGAGTTAGCCGTGTTAGTCTGTAGTAGCAAAATAGAAAAGAGCCCACTAGCACCTTTAAGACTAACCAACTTTACTGTAGCATAAGCTTTCGAGAACCACAGCTCTCTTCATCAGATGCATCAACCCATGGCAGAAGAAAAACATGGCATTGGAAGCTATCCAAGCCAGCAGCCAAGAATGACATAAGATTATATCATTAAGGTGGCCAAATTTAAGGATATTGGGATTCCATTTCTAAACAGTTTTGAAAACTTTATAATGCTGTATGTCTCCTATGTGTCTCCCAATAAGGGACGGTTCTAAAACATAATTCTATGCAGCACTTGTTTTTCTAGTTATTTACTGCATTATACCCCACCTGCCTCCCCCATGGGGACCCAAAGTGGCTTACCTCATTCTCCTTGCCCCCGTTTTATCCTCACAACAACTCTTTGAGGTAGATTAGGCTGAGTGTGCATGACTGACCCAAGTTCACCCAAGCAAGCTTCTATGGCAGAATGGGGACTTGAACCTGGATCTCCCAGATCCTAGTCCACCACTCCAGGGCATGTACCACATGGGTTTATACAGTCAGTTGGCTTGCATTAACAGCCTCTTAAATTGTTTCACTCTTTGCTCTGTTTACATGATCAAAAGGCAACAAAGCATTCCTTAGTTGTGCTCACAGAACATGTGAAGAAGGACCAAGGAGATTCTGGTTGGGAGGGAGGAAGGATGAAATCAACATAGGCTGTATCCATGCATTGATGGATAATGTGCTATTGTTGTGCTGTGCAATTATTATCGTTGCAATTATTTGCAACTGGGTTTTTTGGCTACACAGTTGCAAATGGTTGGCAATAGTGCCAATTTCTAACACGTTTCACAGCAGACTGGGGATCCTATAACAACAACAACATTCAATTCATATACCACCCTTCAGGACAACTTAACTCCAACTCAGTGCAGTTTACAAAGTATGCTACTATTATCCCCACTACAAAACACCCTGTGAGGTGGCTGGGGCTGAGGGAGCTCCTAGAAGCTGCGACTGACTCAAGGTCACCCAGCTGGCTTCAAGTGGAGGAGTGGGGAATCAAACCCGGTTCTCCATATAAGAGTCCTGCACTCTTAACCACTACACCAAACTGGCTCTCGATCCTAGTATCTGGATCCTAGTCCAAAACTCTAACCTTTACACCATATTGGATTTCCTTCCTTGGGATTAATAAGAAAGCCCTATTGTGTCCATTGAAACTAAAGAAAGGTTCACAATCCAGTATAGCTCCATTAGCGTTGCTAAAAATGGCTTGCTGTGGTGACCCAAAGCAGAGATTTCTTGAACATGTAACAAGACTTAAGCAATAACGTTGCAGGAAAAATATCTGAGGTGCTAAGATCATGAGTTCTATGCAGCATACAATATTATGTGAATTATATCATGGTGCAAGATTAATGTATAATAGTGTTCCTGAATCTAAAATAGAGATGATGATAGATCGTAAAAAATATGCAAAGGGATGAGGGGCGGGGAAGAGACTGCAGAGAGAGAGAGTGAAAAAAATACAGTTGGGATTACCAGTTTTTCAACTGGCCTCTGAAGAGGTATTAAGCAACAAACTGCAAGTAAGGGTTTTCACAGCACAGAAATCAACCTTCTTATCCCATGTAATAAACATGGAATCTACTAGTTCCTTTTTAATTTGTTATCGTATGTTGAATCATCAAGAAGGGAGGGATCTCTTATGCCACGCATCATTCTGATTGCCTTTGTGACACAGACATCCTCATTTATTGCTTTGTTTGCTCAATAGATGTGGTGAGCCTCAAGATGATCGAAGACCTGAAGGAACAGCTAGACAACATCTCCCAGGAGGTGGCTCTTCTAAAAGAAAAACAAGCACTTCAAACAGGTACCCATCTTAATGTTCGGACCACAGAACTGACTCACCTTATGGCAGGAGTATAGAATCGTGGCAGATATGGTGACTGAGATATTTGCTCAGCATAGAGACAAGCAAATTTGGGGGGGTTATGTTGCCTCATTTGGAGGTTTATGTTGCTGATTTTAAATTGAGATGCTTTGATTACGATTTGTAAGTTACCTTGAGTCAAGAGAAAAGGCAGAATATAAATATTTGAATAAATAAACATGCTTAGCATGACAGGGCACATTTATCTGAAGAGGTCTTCTGTGGGTAAGAGACTCAACAAAGGGGTTGCAATAGTCTATAAAGCCATCATTTTGGGATGATTTTTAAAGTTTTGGATGCTGGTACACAAGTAAGAGAGCTAGGGAGACCTCCCAGCCCCCCCTCTTTGCTGCCTGGCACTGCTCAGTGGGGCAACAAGGGAAAAATTGCCGGAAAGTGACGTTGGACCAATAGTGCAATACCACTTCTGGCAAATACCCATATCATGGGCTTATAGTTTTGACAAATCCCTAAGCATCACACTGGCATCATGTCAGCTATGTGAAACCACTTCTGGGTGACACTGGACATCAAGGCATCATTCCCCCCACCCCCACTTTTAGGCATGCCAAGAGAAGCAGAAAGATGGTCAAGTCCACTGAGCAGTGGAGAAGATTCCTTTTTAGCACAAGGAGGTTCAGGGACTCTGATTTCTCCTTCTCCTGTCGTGTGGCTTCCTGTCACATACTTCTAGTTCATTAGGTCTCATTCTGCTATCTAAAGAAGTGAGCACCAAGAACAGTTCAGGGAGGGAGTGCTGCTTTTTTCACTGGCTTAGATGAAAAAATGGGGCATTTGGGTGAGAACTGAAATATTTTCTCTTTTGGAATGGGTGAAATTCTTAAGACTCATTCAGCCACAAAAGAAAGGGGGAAATAACTCCACTCTCCCATCCTCCCTACACCATTTCAGCTTGGGAAAATGGAAAAAGGGGAAGGTTGGAGCCCCTCCTCTTGCCACGCTACAGTTCTGAGCCAAATCTGGCTCTCCCTCATTTTTAAAGAAACATTCCTCACAGCTGCTCTTCAGCTGGAAGGGGGGAAAGTGAATCGGATTTGGGAAACCTTAAAGAAGGTAATGTTTGGTTTCTCTTCTAGGCATGGCAGAACTATGTTCAAAGGCCCATTTAGTTATGATGCCCATCTTGTGGCCTCCAGCAAGTCAGCTCATCCTCTGTCATGTGGCATAAAACTGCTGATCCTTTGAGGAATGATCCAGTGTCACTATAATAAACACACTGCCTGTCAGTGGAATGAGTTCAGAACTTCAGACCCATGCTCAGCCATGCAGCCCAGGGCAAGTCACTCACTACATCTCAGCCTAATCCATAACATAGTAGTTGCGAGAATAAAATGAAGACTGTGACCTGGACAGGAGGAGTACAGAGGGCTTAGCCCCCAATTCTGCAAAGCACAACCAAACCACATTCCCTTCTTCTCAAGTCCCTCATTGCACTGGAGAACATAGCTGGGGGACAAGAGATTCTTTTTAGGCATACCACTTTGCTGGAGAGGGGAAGTTCACACCTTAAAAAATAGTAAAGAAGGAGAAGAACATTCCAATGAAATGGCACGGATATTGGATATTATTGTCAGGGAGTGGGCAACATTGCTCATGATTTTTTTAAAAGTAAAAGATTAGATAAGAAAAGTTATTAAGTTTGAATAGTGCGGTGGGAGATAATTCTATCACTTACAATTAAATGAGTAGAAGAAGCTGTATTGTCAACATTATCATCACAGGCACCGTCCAATAAGTTCCTACGTAACAAAAAACTATCTTGGGAAGCAATGCATATTGCAAGCAAAAATATTATGGTTGTCTCATTTCCTGCCGCAGAAGCACCGTCTTCAAGAAAAGGCGTTCCACCTGTTGTAACGACTGAGAAACAACTGCATGTTCTTCTGTATTAAAAAGCAATTGTATGGATTACTGTTGTTTAAAGAACGCAAAGAACTCTCAGTTGCAAAGCTGAAATGCAGGCTTGGCTTCCTTGCCTCTCTGAGAGTGTCATCCTAAATAGAGTTACACCTGTCTACACCCATTAATTTCACTGTGTTTAGAAGGGTATAACTCTGCTTAGGATGGCACTGTAATTTGTTTATTGTAGAACAAATCTATGACTTAAATATGGTTTGACCACGATGGTAGGAAGGCCACAAATTCCTAGTATTTTATTTATTTATTTATGTCATTTATAGTCCACCTTTCTCACTGAGACTCAAGGTGGATTACATCATGTGAGATTAGTACAATCAGTATTGGGAACATTTCCTAACAGTATCAAGGACATTTCTATACAGAATTAAGGACATTTCCACAACAATGTCATAGGATTTTATAAAGACATAGCATTAGCAAGGATCCAATACAGAGGTGAAGAATTGCTGAAACAGAACATAATCAATTCTAGGACTGACATTAGATAAGACAGAGATGTTCCACCAGGCATATGGTGGAGGCTAATTTTAGCCCATCATTGCCGAGCCTTCTACCAGTCTCCCTTTACAAAGGGTATGGAGAGTCCACTCCCGCTGGTTTCCCCGAAAGGGGCACAGCATTTTATCTGTTTTTATAATTGATTTTAAGTTGTATTTTAATCAATGTTGTACCTCGCCCTGAGCCTGCTTGTGTGGAGGGCGGGTTAAAAATAAAATAAATAAATAAAATAAATAAACATGAAGTACAGGTAGTATAAGAGTACATATTCGAGCATTTCACATTTCACAGGACCAGAACTAGTTGGATAGCTAGAATCAACTGGACTGTATTGTTATTATTATTATTCCATTTCTAATGACATCTTTTGTCTTTCTGTGTCCCTTGTTAGTGTGTCTGAAAGGCACCAAGATCAATCAAAAGTGTTTCCTGGTTTTTTCCAATGCCAAGACCTACCATGAAGCCAGTGAAGACTGTATCTCTCAAGGTGGCACCCTCAGTACCCCCCAAACAGGAGATGAAAACGATGCTCTCTATGAGTACATGAGGAAGAGCATTGGGTCTGACGGGGACATCTGGCTTGGTGTTAATGACATGGCCATTGAAGGAAGATGGGTGGACATGACAGGCAACAACATTGCCTACAAGAACTGGGAAACTGAGATCACCACCCAGCCTGATGGTGGGAAGTTGGAAAACTGTGCATCCTTATCAGGGGTTGCCATTGGCAAGTGGTTTGACAAGAGGTGCCGAGATAAGTTGCCTTATGTGTGTCAGTTCATGATTGTTTAAGAGGAAGGCTCAGGGTGGGGAAAAGAAGATTAAAGCATTCCATTTAGCACCTGGAATAGATCCCTGTGTGTGTATGTGCATGCAAGCACACACACCCCTGCAAAGAGTTTGTAGATACAATTATATAGATAAATTTTGGAGCAGATAAAATCATGACTTGGAAATTGGTTAAAATGAATTTGCTGAAGCTGTCTCTTAACTGGCCAGCGTCAATTTGGTAGCAGCTGCGTTGTTCTCGCGTTATAGATATATATTTTTTTACAACTGAAATGTTATCGAGTAGGATCTCATGATTCCCATTCCACTAAGTGAGAAGTCTTGCTCCAGTCAAAGAGGCTCTTCACTTAGCAGAAGGGAGTTGACAGACCTGAGCAACAAACTTGGACAAAATATCGGCTGTTTCCACACCGGCCTCCGGAACACTGCACAAAACACATGGAAGATAGCATCTTCTTGCATGAAATCGCACCAGGAAGACACTATCATCCAGGAATTTTGCGCGACATCGTGTCTTCCTGGCGCAATTTTGTGCGAGAAGATGCTATCTTCCGTGTGTTTTGCACAACGTTCCAGAGGCCGGTAAGTCGTGTGGAAACAGCCATCATATTACCGTACTTGGGACTAATTTGTTTGTTGTTCTATGTACATTTTCCTGTAGTCCCCTCTTCCTTCTTGCACATTGTACCAAACGAAGCCAGCTTTTGCTGATTATTGTCCATTAGGCTGAACGGCTGAAAGTGCTTATGTTTCATGTTACACCTTTCTTATGGTAAAATCGTTAGCCCACATCCACCTACTTAATATCTTTTGCACTACTAGAATCAGTTGTGTACAGCCTAATTTATTGTACCAGGTAATGCAGGCATAATGAAGGGGAGTCAGAGGAGAACCAATTAGGGATTT
This sequence comes from Eublepharis macularius, assembly GCF_028583425.1. NCBI lineage: Eukaryota > Metazoa > Chordata > Lepidosauria > Squamata > Eublepharidae > Eublepharis > Eublepharis macularius. The sequence goes on from NC_072800.1 coordinate 33,281,467, forward strand.
CACTGTTTTGCATACTCTAAAGCCAAAACACACTTTGGCATATACTGGACTGAGCTCCTATGTTTCTGAGCTACAGTAATCTTCTCTGAGTGAAAACATAAAGCAGTTATTTGGGAAGGCAGGAAAATTTGGACCGCTACACGGGCCATCAGCAGTAATGCTGTTATTGCATCAGAAATGAAAAAAACCTCTGGAAGATGCTGGAGCACCAACTGATGTAATATCCTTTCAAATAAGCAAAAATGGTTTAAAGGGAAGGCAACTATGTTTCTGACTAGAGGTGGGCACAAACCAAAATACGAACTGAAGTTCGTCACAAACTGCGCTGGTTAATAATTTGTGAACCGGCGGTTAGTGGGAGCTCATTTCTCATGAACTGTGACGAATTTTAGCCCGGTTCACTTGGTTTGTATTTCGGTTTGTCACTTCAGACATCAATCAGTTTCCTATGCAATGGGGGCGATGGGCTCTCTGCAGACCTTCTGCTGACCCAGAAGCGACATTTTCACAAACCGAATGAACCTGTTCATGAACCAGGGCAAGTTCATGAAAGTTTGTGGTTCGTGGTTCATGAAACGCAATGAATCACAAACTGCATGTTTGGAATTTTTCTGGTTCGTGCCCATCTCTATTTCTGACCTTTCCCCTGTTGAGATGAGAATATCTGTGCTGTCTCCTGATCTGAGTGAACTGAACTACCCAGTTCAAATTATGTCTTTTTAGTGTATGCTGGTCATTTTCACACATGGACTGCTTGTATACACCAAGGGGGGAAATCTCCATTTGTTCAAAAGGAAGTACATGCAGATCAGCTTCCTCCACTTAAATAAAGAGGAACAGAAACATGGCAACTCTAGTGTTTGGAACAGATTGATGAACTGGGGCAACTGTTCTAAAATCCACTGAGAAAACATATTAGTTGGCTCATTTTACAAACCATCACATAATGTGCAAGTATTGTTAGATTTTTATAGAAGGTTGGCTAGAATAGAATAATCTAAATGTGCTTATGCCTAAAACAATCTCTACCAAACTTTCTGTTGAAATTTACCATAGAATAAAGAAATAATGGCTTTTACCAGAGTGGCGTCAATCCATTGTAAGGGATCATCTTCTTAAGTTTCTAAGGCGTCCTTCAAAGTAATTGGACATATGGAAACAGAAAGAATCCAACTGCACAGTGCTTGTTCTATTGTGATAGGAATGCCCCCCACAATATGTAGCCTGTCCACTTTCCACACCCTAATCATAGAACGTGAATGAGGGTTATTATCAGAGGACATGAATGAGTCTTAGGTAGAGGTCTTTCACATTACTTCCTATTTGGCCCTTTTTATTGGAGGTGCCAAGGACCATACCTGAGACACTCTGTGTACCAAACAGATGTTCTACCACTAAGCCACATCCTCTCCAGGAAAGCACATGCATAATGTTCTTAGAGTCTGATAAAAACTCTTAACATCTATGGAATGAGGCTTCAGAGCTTGCAAACAGGGCACTCAAGAACCCCAAATGGAGGCTGGTTCTTTAAACTTATGACATTAATGCACAGAATCTGTTGTTTCACAATTTATTGACAAACCACTATTTGATAACTACCATTTGGCATTCATGGTTATCTAAGGTCAGTTATATAACTTGTAACATCACAATAAAACAGCTGTTAGATTAAATTAATGTCAATTTAGAACTGTGGAAGCAAATTATGCGAGTTCCCATTTGAGCAATCATAACAGCAATTTCCAGTCCAATCAGCACATGCAGGATGTGTCTCTTATGACTTCAGTGCTTCTGATAAATACAAACTTGTATATCAATTTTCTGTCAATCTCTTTGGCTCCATGACCTGACCTGAACAGCCCAAGCAAGTCTGATCTCAGAAGCTAAGCAGGGTCCACCTTGCTTAGTAACTGGAGGAGCATCTTCCAAGGAAGAGGCAGGCAATGGCAAACTACCTCTGTTAGTCTCTTGCCTTGAAAACCCCACCAGAAGTCACCAGAAGTCAGCTACGAGTTGTAGCACCTTTGGCTCCATGGTCAAAGCGGCACAGGGTACAAATAGATCTGCTTGAAACTTCACTATTTTCATAATTTTTTGCTTTTTATTTATGGGCAAGAGCTACTCAAACATGAACATTAAATAACAACAACAACAACATTCAATTTATATACCGCCCTTCAGGATGACTTAACACCCACTCAGAGTGGTTTACAAAGTATGCTATTATTATCCCCACAACAAAACACCCTGTGAGGTGGGTGGGGCTGAAAGAGCTCCTAGAAGCTGTGACTGACCCAAGGTCACCCAGCTAGCTTCAAGTGGAGGAGTGGGGAATCAAACCCGGTGACAAAACAGAAAAGCTGACAGCAGACAGCAGACATGCTAGTATTAAAAACTACTTGGATGTCTGAAATGCAGAGTATCTCATAAGAGAAGCATGGTTGGACCAAACCAATGGGAAGTCTAGCCCAGCAGTGACCAAGCAGAGATCCCAGAAGGTCTGCCCCGTCATTCTCTCTGCAGGGTATTCAGAGGCCTACTGCCGCTGAACATGTAGGTTTGATTTATCCATCACATCTAATAGCCATTGATGTCCTCCATATTCAGATGGACCTGTCCTCCATGAATCAAGTAACTGCCTCTGCTCTATCCAAACATTCCTTTATTTCACCCATTTTCTGTGGTTCCCTTTCGTTTTATTGTTCAAAGCTTCTTGTTCTATGCAATGAGTAATTAAATTGTAGGATTCGTTGCCAGAGGATGTAGTGATGGCCACAGCAGGGATGCCTTCAAAAGACGATTAGAAAGATTTGTGGCTGTGAGCCATGATGAAGGGAATCTCCATATTCAGAGACAGCAAACCTCTGAACAGCAACCCTAGGAGGCAACATCAGGGGAAAGTCTTGGACTCTATGGTCTGTTTGTTGACCTTCCATGGCAACTGGTTGGCCACTGTGTGATTCAGGATGCTGGTCTAAAAGAATCTCTAGTCTGATCCAGCTGAGCTCTTTTTATGTTCTCATGATTTAAGAAGCATCCATCTTTGTCTCCAAAGGTAGCACAGCAAGAGAAATGAAAAGGGAAGAAAGAGAAGTGATGACAGAAAGAGAACTGCAAGCCCTTGGTGAGGGACATCTGGGCCCAGGTCAGAATTCTGTGGCATTTGCTGCCAGCAAAGCATACAATAAAATTCGATGGGTTTGTCAAGAGCCCTGGCTGCACTTCAAATAGTTCAGGTGGCAATTATCCCAAACAAATGGTTCCCAGCTGCTCAGAACTGGCACAGGTCACAGTTTTAAACCACATGGAAGTACTACCATACTGAAAGATGTATGAGAAAGACAACATTAGCTGTCAAGTCCTCCATCTAGGTTAATCATTAGGCTAATATTGTGTTTTATCTAGGTGCCAAATGGAAGCCAACGCTCTCCAGACCAGACATTGCTATTTCCAACACTCTGCTCAGGACTACTGCTTCCTTTGTACTTGAACCTTTTTTTTTTTTTACTGACATAAGGCCACAGTAGACCTGATGGTGTCCACAAGTCCAACCCCATGGACGCCACCACCATTTTAAACTCTGCTGAAATGATTTAAAAATGGTGTGATGGCCTCGTTCTGATTGGGCCTACAGTGTGGCAGGCGAGTTCCTCCTCACTCCTTTTAAAATGCCAAAACAACTGCACCACACGCATACCTCATGGCTTTTTGGCACCTGAGAAGGAGCAGAGGGAATCAGAACATCTCATCCTGCTGTGCTTTAGGCCTTTGCACCATTTTAAAATCATCTCAGTAGGCTTTAAAATGGCAGCAGGGCACTGTCCTGTCTAACTTGGCCCTAAGTGTTACAACTAGTTGCACAATGGGTTAGATCTTAGCTTAGGCTGGTCTTTGCCACTCACAACATTCTTGAACAGGGTACAGTTGTCCCACACAGGTGCTGTCCAATAGAATTAGTGGATACAAGAGATACATTGATGCCAGCCTCTATATGCTTGTGTGAATGCAGCTGAGGAGAGAGTAGATGCTTGACTCTGATGCTGATTTAAGACTTGGGTCTTAAATCAAAGCCATATGCAGTTTTGGAAGGACATTTAAAAGAATTCTTACAGTAGGAATGCTTTCAATTAGATTTTATGATGTAGCAGTAAATAAAGCACCATCTGTTCTTTTAAAACCCTCCAGAACCGGACTATTAAGCTGCTAAAGCTCTTGTTATGGACTAACAACCTTGATATTAATCAATCTCAGTTAGTCAATTAAATAAAAATAATGTCTCACTTCAGGTGATATTTTAAGGACACTTAATAGATATAACAGTTTATCTTTACTAATTTAATGCTAGCCTCTTCAGTTCAGGTAAGAACTTCAGCACTGTCTTACTTGATCGGAAAAAGGCTGGCTTGGACACCGTAGCTAAGCCACTAGCTCTCTAGCAGTGACCAAGCCAAGGCCTTGGGAAGTTCGCAATTTTTTTTCCAAGCCCTATTTGGATAAAACAGTATCCAGCAATTAGCAATATACTGCTTTGAGTAATGGAGGCTCCATTTTTCCTTATTTCCTAGAATTTATTTGTCTGTTCCTGTTTTGTTTTAATCTTAGTCTAGGAACCATCTGGGTTGCTATATGCCTGCTGGGGGCACAGATCTCCTGCGGCCAGGGGGCCTTGCTGGCCAGCACTCCAGTGGTCAACAGAAGAAAGCAAAAAAAAATAATATGCTGTAACCTATGGCCTAACATCACTTTCATAGAGTTTTTGGCAATTCCTAGAGAGGCATGATATTACTTCCAGGTTTTCTCTGGAAGGGATGTCAAGCCATCTCTTATGGCTACCTCTTTATTTCCCCCAGCCTCCAGTCTCCCACTAGTTGCCAAGCTCATCCTGGCAACCCTACACATCATAGATGTGGCTGTCTCAATATAAGGCAGCTTCATAAGTTTAACTGTATGGAATTACATCCAAATTGTACATAATCTCAGCTTCAGCACATATACCATACAGCAAGATGCAAAATGAATTTTTTTGCAGAATACAAAGTCATTGCTCTTAATTTGTAAACAGATGGAACTTTCTGACCCAGATTTCTTCCCCATGCCCAACAGGAAAAGAAGAACTGTGAATTTAATTTTGCTGTAGACGTAAGTCTGACACATGTCATTTTAAGCCTTGGGATCTGGGAAAGTTTCCACCAGACTCTGGCAAAGTTTGGAACCAAATAAAAACAGTTTGTTCTTCCAAAGATCTAACCAAAGGTCCAAGCCCTGGTTTACTCTCCAACATGAGACATGTGGGTGCCTCTGAGCCAGATTTGAGAAAGCACCCTATTTTCTACAAGTCCTTATTTTTGAACAGCTTTGAAATAGTATTTAAGAGGATAGCTAGGCAGCCCTAACGCAGCTACTTTTGGCAAGCACCTCTGATGCTACAACATGTAGGCTGCTTTGAACCAGGTTTTAGGAAATCTTCCAGATATAACATTATGTCTTCTAAACATGTTAAAACAAATGTTTCTACTAAACACCAAGGCATGCAATGAATTAGGTGGGTGTTGTCTGATACTATGACTCACCAAAAAAAAAATGGCAAAAATTTTTCTATGACTGATATAACCTATTTAAGGTTGTAAGACCACTGTAAATGATCATTTAATCACTGTTATCCTAAGGGGGGGGGCAAGTCTAAGCTAAAGTGTGTTGAATGAAACAGTATTATTATTGTTCCTGAGATGGGGAGACAGGGAAACAGCACAGTATATCATTATGATAAATGGGATATAGTTATTTTTGGACATTACCTCTAGAGAGACATCATTATTTAATATTTATGTAGCCCATCTCAAGATTCATATTAGTCCACACTCATTATCTAGATGTTAATAAGAGAACAGTTGGTTACCTCAGCGGAGTGGAGGGCAATCTAAGCTCCCCTCTGTCTGGAGATCAGGGGGCGGGGCCACCAGCCACGTGACCATTTTCTCCGAGGGCAACCCACTGAGTTCCGCCACCTGTTTTCCCAGAAAAAAAGCCCTGCTCAAAGCCCTCTCTCATTGACCAAGTCAGGACACATGAACATTGGTTCCCGCCTTCTAAGGAACTACATGCCCCTTTTGGGTTGTTATTTTTGAGCCGCAGTGCAGCAGAAAGTTTTATAGGTACCACCAACGTGAGCATCAGCTTATACCCAAGGTTCTTTGCAAGTTCATGGTTCAGGGATTTCCCCAACCTACAGGCCATTAAAGGACATTGCAGAGCTTGAAAAGGTGCAGAAAAAGAGCAACCAGAATGATCAGGGGGCTAGCACAACTGCCCTTTGAGGACTGGTTAAGATGCTTATGGCTGTTTAGCTTAGAAAAAAGGAGAGTAAGGGGAGATAATAGAGTTCTATAAAAGTATGTATGGTATGGAGAGAAAGCAGGGTCATCCACTGAAGCAGACGAACCATCCAACTGGCCCCTCCCATGGGGGGGGGATATGTGCCCCCAACCTCATTTTATCAAATCTTAGCCACCCTGCCCTGGGGGCCTTGGGGATTTTTGAGATATAGGGTGCAATGTGGAATGCCTTAGGATGTGTGTACTGCAGTATTTATATGATTGCCACCAGTGTTTTATTACATGTTTTTGCTATTTGTATTGATATGTTGTTAATCTGCTCTGAGTCTGCTGGCAGGGAGAGTGGACTATAAATTAAATTAAAAATTAAATTAAAGCTGATAAGTGGTAGTCTGAGGAAAGACAAAAGGAAGTACTTCTTCACATCATGCATAGTTAACTTGCAGAACTCACTTCCACAAGATATAGTGATGGCTGCCAACTTGGAATGCTTTAAAAGAGGAGTAGACAAATCCTTGGAATTACTATTCATTTTGATGGATAGCTGCTCCTTCCAGTACCATGGGCAGTATCCCTCTTTATGTCAATTGTTGGGGAACATGGGTGGGAAGATGCTGTTGCTTTCGTTCTGCTTGTGGCCTTCCTAGATTCAGCTAGTTGATCACTGTGTAAACAGAGTGCTGGACTAGACGGGCCTTTGGTCTGATCCAGTATGGTTCCTATATCAAAATCAGTCCTGTCTACTCTAATTAGCCACAGTACTCCAGTAATTTGGAGGGAGGTCTGGCACATCCCCTACTACCGGATGTTTTTAACCGGCGGAGATACTAGGAATTGAACCTTGGACTTTCTACATACAAAATAAATGCACTACAGCCCCATTGCGAGTACAAAACCAAGATTCAGTCATTATTCTGCATTCCTCCCCTCCCCCTGTCCCCGCCAACACACACACACAGTTGAAGTATGAATAATGCCGGTAGCTTTCAGTCTACCACTGCAGCTACAGGTAATTTGCTAGAAGTATTTTTTTTTTAAAAAAATCTACCAGTGGTTAATTGTCTCTGGCATCATGCATGACAGATGACAGCTGCCAGGAGTTAAATGCTGCCAAAGCATAATTGGCTTGGGAACAATCAATGAGCAGAAACAAGTTTCTGTGCATAAATCTTTTGTACTCTTGACAGATGTTGGGGGCAGGGCAGGGCAGGGCATATGCAACTCCCAGGGGGTGTGCACTCCCTAGCTATCTCCTGACAGCTATACCTACCTTGAGAGGGGACACGGAAGCCAGGGCAGAATGTCCTCAACTACCTTTCTGCATTACCTGACAGATGGAACTGATAATATGATCACTCCCTTAGGCTGATTAATGGAGGGCTCCAAGAATGCAGGAACACAGGTGCATAGCCTTCAACTGTACACTTCCAGCCCTGGATGGGGAGCCCAATGTGAACACCTGTCCAGGCCATCATTTTTTAATATGACAAAAAAAGAAAATATTATAAATTATTCTGACTCAAGACAGAGTCCCTTTGGCATCTATTCAGACATATAAGAAAGTACTTTTTTACCATTTTAGTTTTAATTCTGCTCCTACTGATATTCCATCATTGAAAGCCAGTGCAAGAAGGGACAGTGCTAGCCAATTCCTCTGCCTTGCCACAAGGAGTCACTGTTGTACCAGCTAAAGATGGGAAGTTAGTTGACCAGGCATACTCTGATGCAGTTTTCAAGATCTGGTCATAATCTATCTATATAACTAGCTTGATGCCCGTGCTTCACTATCGAATCTGATTACTTTAAATCCAGTTATAATATTTATGGGTATGTAACATTTTTTGCTTGGTGGGGGGGGGGGGGTTGAGTTGGTTTTGTAGTATAATAGCATAATACCTGAGCTTCACAAAAGTGTTTGTATAAAGCGAAGCACATTAATGACTAAAACTGATTTAAGTGAATTTCAAAATGTAACACTTATTGAAGAGATTTTTAAAAGGAAAAGTTTGGAGTGCAATAAATAAAGTGAAAATACCAGTTTTTTCTACCAAAGGACCTCTTTGTAGACCACATTGGTGGTTTTCCCTTCAGGTGCTAGGATAACCAGGCTGCTGGGTGAACTCACTCTGGAGCAGGCCACATAGAACTGCCCATGTGAGAAGCAATCCTCCCTCAAGTCAATTCCTGCCACCTTCAGTGTCTGGCCCTGGGACTTGTTGATCATCATAGCAATGTAGGCCGTGAGGAGGAACTGCAGTCTTTTGAATTCGAAGGGGTTCTCTGATGGTATGAATGGCATGCATGGTAGGAACACCGACTCCCCTCGAGCACTGCTGGTGAACAATGTGTCCTCAATGACATTCCTGTGAAGAGCTTTCATTCACAATCTGGTGCCACTGCAGAGTTTGGGCGGGTTGAGTTCCAGAGCAGCATCACTGGAGCCCCCACTTTGAGGAGAAGCTTGTGGGATGGGAAGCCAGGAGGGTTGAGTGTGCTGAGGAATTCCACAGGGCAGTGGACTGCGTCATCCATTTGCACCACTAAGTCCACAGATCTGTACTCTATTTCTGCCCCTTCAAGAGAGGAGCAGTTCTATGCGGCAACTGTATGGCAACTGAGTTTTTAAATGTTCATATGGAGATGCTGCATGACCTTTCTAGGGACCACTTTGATGCGAACCTCGATGCGAACTGAATTTAAAGTAGTTGAATACCGTAGCGAAGCATGGGTGTCAAGCTAGCTGTTTTTATAGATTTGAGCTTTATTAAAAACATCTTTGGGTAGTGTGATCTGTGCCTAGGCTTTCAAAGCACTCCTGAACAAAGTTGAAGCACACGCAGAGACATGATAACAAACATCTTGTTGTGTCTTCTTAATAGAACAGTTATTTTTATGAGAAGCAGCCAGGGATAGGAGGCTGCAAACAGGAGAAGGGCAGAAGATTGCTTTGAGCCACAGTCAGTGGGGAAAGAGGTATTGCTCCTTTTCTGTTGGTCACAGCCTCCCAATGCTGTGTTTCCAAAGGGAAAAGTACAAAACAATGGTTTACACATCGACATACAACAAGCCTGACAATTGACCAGTTAAACTACAGCGCTTACATAGAAACCAGGGTAGTTCAAGTTAGTCATGTTGAAATCAATCACAGAATGAATGAATCAGTCCATAGAAATAGTTGCTCACCTCATGCAGTGAACATTTTCTGAAAGAAAATTTGCATTCCTATCAAGAATCGATATCTGAATACAACTCTCCCCGCAGCAATTGCACATGGCCAAAGGTTGTTCCTTTGTGGGTGGTCCATGAAGATGATTGACTCTACAACCGCCTATATAATATAGTGGTTTCGAAGCAAGGTGTGAGAGTAAGTTGACCGTAATGATTTCCTTGTTAAAAGTTAGGCAGATGTTTAATAGGATACCTAATTCCACAATGGGATTGTAGCTGCATATCAACAAATTTAGTACTATTGCTGTCTGGGGAGGCAGTTATAGGGAAGGTGGTGTGGGTGTGGGGGAAAATATGCTAGAATTTGTGTTTAGATAACCAAGGAAGAATTAGTTTAGCTATTGCCTGGACCTGGGCTCACAAATAAAGTTACCTCATACGTAGCCAGGCCCTTGTCTTTGAAGGTCAGTACTGTCTACTCTGACAAGTGGGGTCTTTCTAGGATTTCAGTCAGAGGCCTTTCACATCACCTGATACCTGATCCTTTAATAGTAGATGCCAGGGATTAAATCTGGGACCCTCTGCATGAAAGGCTGATATGGACACATGGAGGTTATTCCACAATCTCATCTTTGAACTTTCTGAGAATCTGGGGAAGGGGGTTAAAACACGCAAGATGCAATTGTAGAATATTTATTTAAAGTATTTATTAGTTGCCTTTCCTCCGAAGGTGCTCAAGGACAGCTAAAACAGAGTCAAAATCCACCCCAAATTTAAAAAGCTGTTCTAAATAAAACAGTCTTTAGTTGCCTCCTGAAACTAGAGAGTGAGTCAGTCCCATCAATCACTCCCGGGCAGGACAAGACAGTCCTTCAGATACCCTGGTCCCAAGCCATGTGGGGCTTTAAATGATAGAACCAGCATCTTGAACTGGGCTTGGGAATGGATCAGTAGCTGAGAGTACCGCAGGACTAAGAGGCTCACATTACCCTGTCTAGTTCTCAGAATAAAATAATAGAAGATGGGAAAGAACTAATGGACCATCAAGCCATAAAAAGAACTTTTTATAAATATTATGCCAAATTATTTCAGAAAAGAACAATAGAACAAGGGGAAATCAATGAATACTTGGAAAAAGCTAAATTACCAAAGATTACAAAGGAAATGAAAGAGACCTTAAATGGCCAAGTTATGGAACAGGAAATTTTGGATGCCATAGAGTCAACCAAAGTGGGGAAAGCACCAGGCCCGGATGGAATATCAGCAAAGTTTTATAAGACAATGAAAATGGACCTAGTGAATTCCCTACGAAAGCTGATGGATGGTATTTTGAAAAGAGAAGGCTTTCCAGGCACTTGGAACGAAGCCACTATTTCATTGATACCAAAGGAGTCACAAGATTTAGCGGATGTAAAGAACTATAGGCCAATATCTTTATTAAATAATGACTATAAAATTTTCGCAAAGATATTAGCAGAAAGGTTCAAGAAACTACTAATGGACTGGATCGGAGAAGAACAAGCCGGAGTTTTACCAAATAGACAAATCAGAGACAATTTGAAAGTGGTGTTAGATGCAGTGGAATATTATGACAAGCACCCCGACAAGGAGATAGGCTTTTTCTTTGCAGATGCAGAAAAAGCCTTTGACAACTTAAATTGGGACTTTATGTTTGTAACAACGGAAAAGATGGACTTGGGGAAAGACTTCATAGAGGCAGTGAAGGCTATTTACAAGAACCAAAGAGTGACACTATGTTTAAATAACGATGTAACATCAAGATTCGAGGTAAGAAAAGGTACGAGACAAGGATGCCCACTTCTGCCCTTATTATTTGTGATGGTGTTGGAAGTCCTATTGAGGCAAATAAGAGAGGATGAAGACATTAAAGGAATAAAGATCAAAGGATTCTCATATAAGTTTAGAGCTTTTGCAGACGATGTGATGTTTTTAGTAGAAGAACCAACTCAGAGATTACCAATATTATTGGACAAAATTAAGGTGTTCAGAGATCTGGCAGAATTTTTTATAAACAAAGCTAAATCCAAATTGCTTTGTAAAAATATGAGGAGAAACAACAGGACTTGATGAGAATAACAAATTGCAAAGTGGTTCAGAAAACAAAATACCTAGGAATTGAGTTAACAGTTAAGAACATAGACTTGTTTAAGAACAACTACGAAAAACTATGGGCTCAGATAGAAAAAGGTATGATTAAATGGAATAAGCTAAATCTGTCTCTGTTAGGTCGCATTTCAGTAGTTAAAATGAATGGATTACCTAGAGTGATGTTTTTTTACAAACTATTCCAATCGTAAAAGACAAAAAGCAGTTTGATAAATGGCAGAGAAAAATTGCAGAATTTGTGTGGGCGGGGAAGAAACCAAGAATAAAATGAAGGTGCTATGTGATGCCAAAGAAAGGGGGGGCTTGCAATTACCAAATTTGAGAATATATCTTGAGGCAATATGCCTAACCTGGCTGAGACAATGGGTAAAATTGTCTAATCATAAATTATTGGCTCTAGAGGGACATAAGTTGTTTGGATGGCATGCATATTTGTGGTATGATAAATACAAAATGGACTCTTATGTTTGTATTGTCGAAGGCTTTCACGGCCGGAGACCGATGGTTGTTGTGGGTTTTCCGGGCTGTATTGCCGTGGTCTTGGCATTGTAGTTCCTGACGTTTCGCCAGCAGCTGTGGCTGGCATCTTCAGAGGTGTAGCACCAAAAGACAGAGATCTCTCAGTGTCACCGAGAGACACTGAGAGATCTCTGTCTTTTGGTGCTACACCTCTGAAGATGCCAGCCACAGCTGCTGGTGAAACATCAGGAACTACAATGCCAAGACCACGGCAATACAGCCCGGAAAACCCACAACAACCATCGGACTCTATGTTTCATCATTATGTTAGAAAGAATCTTTTTGTGGTATGACAAAAATGTAAGATGTTTTTAGGTGAAGAAAGACCATTGTGGATAGTACCAGCTGAAGTTGTGAACCCAAGTCTGGAATACAAAGGAGAAGAATGGATAACCTACAAAGAACTGTTGAAGTGGGATAAAAACGATCCTAGGATTAAAGACAATATAGAGTTACCATTTCAATATAGATGGTTACAATTTAGGCAAATTAAAGATCTATTTGAAACTGATAAAAGAAAGGTTTTAGACAGGAGCATGGGGACCTAGAAGAACTTTTGTTAGGTGATGGCCTAAAAATTATCTCTAAGATATATAAACTTTTGTTGAAATGGTACACGGAGGATGAAACAGTTAAAGTTCAAATGGTAAAATGGGCAGTGAATTTTAATAGAGAATTTACAATGGACACTTGGGAATACCTTTGGAGAAACACAATGAAAATATCGACAGCTACTAGTCTAAAAGAGAACGGCTATAAGATGATGTATAGATGGTATTTAACACCAAAAAAATTAGCAAATGCCAACAATCAAATGTCAAACAAATGCTGGAAATGTAAAAAACATGAAGGTTCAATGTATCATATGTGGTGGACTTGTGAAAAAGCAAAGCTGTTTTGGTCCAAGATTTTTGCTGAAATGTCATCAATTTTGAAGAGTAATATAGCAAAAAGCCCAGAACTATTATTATTGGGGCCAAATATGGAAAATGTTAATGTTAAGGATAGAGTCCTGGTTTATTACATGATGGTGGCTGCAAGACTACTGTATGCTCAACACTGGAGACAGGAGGAGCTACCAGAAATTCAAGATTGGATTCAGAAATTGTTGCATATGGTGGAAATGGACAAATTAACAAGGAAACTGAGAGAACGAAATCCAAGGGAATTTGTGGAAGATTGGGGTAAACTTAAAAAATATTTAGAAAAGAAATGGGAAGTGAAAGATCAGTTGTGGTCTCTTGATAACTACTGAGAGATTTAGAAATATAAGATAAAACTTTGCCTTAAACAGTAGGGGGAAAGCAACAGACTAGAGTTAGTTATTAGGGGATAAGGGGTCAGAGTGCTGTTGGGAGTCAATAAGGGAAAAGGGGAGGGGTGGGTGGGATAACATATATTAAGAAAAGGGGTATATTTGTTGTAAAATGTTTTTGAAATGTATATGAACTCATCCAATAAAAAAATTTCCAAAAAAACCCCACCCCTGTCTAGTTCTCGGTAGAGGTCATAAGCCAAGGCACCCTATACAGTCTCTATTCCAAATCCTGACCTGAAGCCATAATTAAATGGATCTTGAAAATCACAAGATTTTACAAAGGCATGCCAAAAATCTCCCTGAAACACAAAATAAAAGCAATGATTTACAAAGGACAGATAGCAATAGGTACATCCATCAAGTTATGTAGCCTCCTGGAGATTTCACATGCTGCACTGAGGTTAGAGCATTTGCTAAGATCTGAAGACCAAAATGGTAAGTGGCATCTTTTTAACAGCTGTGAGAGATCCAATCCATTGTCACTCATGTACAAAGAGGATTTTGTTTGGCTTGGAGGTGGCTACTTTCAGACAGGCTGCTTGGTAATTCTGGTGCCCTTGGACAATTGTGTGGCGCGCAAGTGAACAGGGAGGAATACGTGTGAGTCTGTTCACTTGTCATTCAAGTGTAATTCGTCACTTCTAGCTTGGCCCTAAGACCACATCTGCTTGTAGGAGGAGGATCTTGAGAATCCCTACTACATAGTCCTTGGGAATCTTATTACCCTTCTGTCATATCTGCCAAACATCTCGTTTTGACCGAACACATATCCAGGCTCCATAGTAGCAGAATTGAGTCATAGCTACTATCATCCCATTGCTCTAGTTCTTCACATTGTTAATTTTTTATGGTGACTCTCAGTGAATAATTTGAAGGGTTGGTTTGGGGGGGAGCATATGTGCATGCACACACAGAAATAGGCTTGAGATGACATTTTTCCATAGGTTGGAGATTCTGATTCATACTCCCATTCATAAACACAAGTTGTTCTCTATATGTATGGCTTGTCTCCCACACTTAAATCAGACATTAATCATATAATGGCTCTGGGAACTGCTTAAGTCAAGAGAAACCAGAAGAAAGCAGAACTGGTATCTTTCAAGCAAACCTAGAGCCCTTAAAAAGCAGGACCCAGCTTTCATTTAAGGATTGTTCCTGTAGATGAACATGCATGCCTCAAACATCTGATAAGAAAAGCCACCCAACTCCTTCCTTATAACCTTTTCTAATCTTAAATAGTCTGAGTCAAGCAAAGCTGTTTAAAATCATAAGCAAGCAGGCACAGACATAGATGTATGAAGAACAGTGTGTCATAGACAGATCAAATGGAAAGAACATGCTATATTTACTTTATCATGTTTCTACTTCAACTTGCCCTGACCTGGATAACCCAGGTGAGCCTGATCTCACCAGATATCAGAAGCTAAGCAGGGTTGGCCTTGGTTAGTAATTGGATGGGAGACCTCCAATGAAGACTAGGGTTGCAGAGGCAGGCAATGGCAAACCACCTCTGTTAGTCTCTTGCCATGAAAATCCCTACAGGGGTTGTTATAAGTCAGCTATGACTTGAGGGCACTCTCTACCACCACATCAACTTACCTGAGCATAATACATTCCTTTAATGTTCCCCATCCCAAAAGGTGTAAGAAAGGATGTACTGAAAACTTGTTTGCTAGCCAGCAATTACTAGCATTCTGCCTGAACCTGGCAGAAGTATCCTTCTCAGCTTAATCAAAGAGCACTTCTGGGACCATCATAATGTGTTGCTCTACTTTTATTAAGAGGGGTTAGGCTTCCATGTATTCTTGAACTCCAGTATTCAAAGAATTGCTTATGCCATGGATGCCAATTCCATATTGCACTATTCGGAAACTGAAATCTCCATAGGATGGGCAGGTGGCATGGGTTTCCTTCATGCACCACCAGCCCTCCCTCTTGTCAACAGCAGCACTGATGTGGGAAGCAATCGCACTATCCACTCAGCCCCCAGGGATCCCCACTTCTGGGCAGAGTTACCACCCTCCAGGTGGGGACTGGAGATAATTACAAGTTAACCTCCAGGCTAAAGAGTCTAGTCCCTGGGAAAAAATGGCTACTTTTGAGGATGGACTCTATAAGCATATACCCTGCTGAGGTCCCTCCCCTCCTCAGACTCCATCCTCAAATCTCCAGGAATTTCCCAACATGGAATTGACAACCCTCCTTCAGGGTGCGGCATAAAGTGCAACTGCAGAGAAGCAGGATCCTTGCTATAAAACCAGCATATAACATCCCCTGGTCTCCATACGAGAGCGGACATGGATGAATATTTAGTGCAAGAAACCTTAGATGTTTTGAAGACAGCAGAGATAAATGAGAAGACAGCCATTTCCCTTGCCCCATAGTAGGACAAAAATCAGTCATATGCACAGGAAGTGAGGATGTAGGGGCAGCCGCTTCTTTTAATCCTCACCCCAAATTAGAGGACCCCCCAAATACTCACATTTTCAAACAATGTTTCAAATAATTTTGAACCCTTAGCTGCTACTTGTAAGAGGTTCTGTGCTTGAGAAAAGGAGCCATCGCTCCCTATAGCAACAGAGATGACGATGCTCCCACAGAATTTTTTTCCTGATATTCTCAGAGACAGGCCCAACTGGAAAATAAATTACTCAGCTTCCCTCATCAAAAAAAATGCAACCACACCTATCCTCCCTTGGCTTAGTCTCGGGGTTAACTGGAAAGTCTGAGGCAGAAAGAATACATTTTTACATACTCTAGCCCTGCCTCTCAAAAGCCAGGAGTAATTTAAAAAAAAAACTAGTTTCATTTTCAGCTTTTTATTGGAAGGAAGAATTTTTTTAAAAAAAGAATTCAACAGATGGTGACAATAATCAAACCAGAAATACATACATATATTTATGGCAACACAAAGAAGGTATTTTAGAAGGCTAATGTAGCGTTGCCAACCTTCAGGTGGTGGCTGGAATTACAACTGATCTCCAGGCAACAGAGGTCAGTTCCCCTGGAGAAAATGGCTGCTTTGAAGGTTGGACTCTATGGTATTATACTCAGCTGAGGTCCCTCCCCGAAGACTGCGTTCCCCAGGCTTCACACACACCCCAAAGCTCCAGGAATTTCCCAACATGGACATGGCAACCCTTCCTTCCCAGGCAGTGTCAGAATTAAGTTCATGGTTCAAAGAACGCTCCTTTTCAGATACAATAGTTCTGTCCTCACGATGGATGTTATTTCAGTGGTTAAGTCTATGGTTAAGCTGGTAAACATTTTTCTTGACAATTCTCTCATATGGCTTCCAGCCTACATTTTCTTCGCTGTTCATTTGAAAACTGGAAAGCAGAGCATTCCAACATAATTTCTGATAATGTTTGATAAAACCAAATTAGGTGCAGTTTTCACTAATGACACAGATACATTAGAGAAGTGTTACATTTTTGCATACTTTAATGCTTGGCATTTTTAAAGACGTATCATTAGCTCGTGAAAATGAAGGAAAGAGATAAAAGGAACAATTCCAAGCTGATGAAAAGCTAATCTTTCTGCTAACTACCCCACCCCATCACAAGTAAATTATCTAATAACTAAATAGGTTGTATCTCGGAAGAGTGGCACTGAACGGCTGGTCCCAATTTACATCAGAAATGTAAATTAATCACAGGGCTCGGAGGTTTTCTAAAAATCTAACTGAGTTTTTTTTAAAGAAAAAAACATGAGCATTGAACTTTAAATAACCTGTATTCTAAAAGAACAGGCATTAACATTTAGTTTCCTGAACTTTCCAATTAGAGCAATACTGTTTTGCAATACTGTACAAAAAAATAAAGGCTTGCAAGCAAGATACAAAACTACTTTGCACATCCCATATTGCTGCCTCCAGTTCTCCCACCAGTTACCAGGCTTGGCCTGACAACTCTATCAGGGGAGAGGGCAGTAGACAAAAAGAAAAATACGTAATTTCAAAACCACCCCCAGACCCACCAATCTTCTACAATCATTTACAAGAAGGAATGGGGATCAAAAATGCACATCCATCACACTCAAGTTTAGGCAACACAATTTGAAGTGGGATCCAAAAAGAAGTTGTAAGAGTCTTTTGTAGGGTTGCCAGATCCTGGCTGGAAAATTCCTGGAGATTTGGGGATGGGTGGAGCCTAGAGAGGGTGGGGTTTGGGAGGGAGAGGGACTGCAGCTGGCTATAATGTCATAGAGTCCACCTTCCAAGACTGCCATTTTCTCCAGGGGAACTGATCTCTATCACCTGGAGATCAGTTGTAATTCTGGGAGATCTCCAGCCACCACCTGGAAGCTGGCAGCTCTAGTCTTTTGAGGCCTCTCTGAGGCCCTTCTGCAAGTCTCTTACAGCTCAGAGTTGAACCACACAATACAAATTTCACACGACTGAGCGAGTGTCAGTAGGCCTGACTTACCTCAATTGCCAATGTCCATCATTTTCTCGACATTCGCGTGTCCTGGTCCATGCACGGATTCATAAACTTACCGTTAAGTGTGGTTGTGACGGCACGTGTACTTGGGCACAGTAAGTCGGCAACGTAGAGTGGCCCTTTTTCCTGAGTCTTCCGCTTCCTATCTGCTGCTCACTCCTTCATGCTCTCTGATCAGCGGGTAGATGGCGCTTAGGCTTAGGGGGGGAAATTATTAATTTACCCGCGTACACAATGAGGAACACAAAAATTTTAGGTGCGCCATCTGGTGTGCAGTTAAGGAAAACGTAGCTGTACATAAAAAGTATGAGGGGACAGAGAGTGGATCCTGGAAATGAATTGGGCATACGCAATATGGAGATGCATGATGGGATATCATTCCCACGTCTTGGAAGAACTCATAGGATACCCGTGCAAAGCTGTACACGGGTTCAACGGCGGGTCAGCAGTCCTGACACGTGAAGCGGAAAAAAACCTTAGGACACGTGTAAGTGCATTTTCATGTCATTCACGTGAAATTCGTATCGTGTGGTTCGATTCTCAGTCTTTTGCTGCAGCTTGGCTGGCTGTCCTACTTCTGCAGGCGGCTGCTGCTCTTGGAAGCTCCTTCTCAGGCTGCACTCTTCTCCTTACAGGACCCAGATGGCTTCTCTTTACCCTTAGAAATTCCTCTTCCCTCAGGCTACTGCTACAGGAATAAAATACCTTTCACTTCCAAAACTACAATACAGGGCCAAATCCATAGAGGTACATTTTAAAATCAGCAACTGTGACTATTACATCACTTTCTGTGAATTCCTATCTTCTTTAAAAAGTCATCCTCTGGCCCCTTTTATTGTGGAGATAAAGGAAAGCCAAGCCATGTCTCCTAAACAAAAGGGGCTAGAGACAAAGTGAAATCTGGAAATTCACAGAAAATGATACAAGATTTTGTTCTATTGTTATATCAATTCAATTCAATTACCTTTAATGGCATACTATTGTTATAAAGATATTTATTTGCTGACCAAAAAAGACTGCTGTGCTGGTGAAATGGCTCCTTCAGAGTCAGGAGAAATGGCTTCCGTGTGGGCAGGACCAGAAAAATCGTAACTCTCCCATGCACATGGTAGCCATCCAGACTTTGCTGCAATCTTTCCTAAACTTCACAGCAAAGTAGGTTTGGGAACAAAAATCTGGAAAACTCTGGGAGATACACAAATGTACCATGATGCTGAGGGGAAGCAGGAAAAAACCTAATTCCCTACAGCATCCAACCTGGGGCTGCTGGAAATGGCCTAGTGCTGTCCATTGCAGAGAAAGTTTCTGTTAAGTTTGCCAAACTCCAGGTGGCACCTAGAGATCTAAAATTACAACCAATCTCCAGACAACATATATCAGTTCCCCTGGAAAAAGCGGCTGCTTTGGAGGGTGGACTCTGTAGCATTATACTTGCTGAAGACCCTCCCTTCCCAAACCCCACCCTCCATAGGATCTACCTCCAAATTGCCAGCAATTTCTCAACCCAGAGTTGGCAACTCTACTCTCTGTTAGAGGATGACTTTGCTTAACAGACCCTTTCAGGCCAAGAAATTCTTCTCCTGCCTAACTATAGAATTCATGTATAGCAATGAGTGGTTTTTTTTTTTAAGTTGGAACATGTTTTTAAAGATTTGCCATTTAGGGCATTCAGCACTTTTACAGAGATGCACTCGATTTATAGTACCAAAAGATTAAATCCATAAAACAAAACTATGTGACTTGTGAGCCATCAAAGCCAAATACATTTCACCGCTATGTTTTTGATCACATTATGGTATCATTATGGTAATGGAATGTATTTATAAGTCACAAAGTACTGATATTTGCTGATAATGGAGTGATTATTCATAACCAGCTTCAAAGTCACATTTCACGTCAAGCAGATTTTTTGCCAGGTATCACTATATCAAAAGAAAAACTTCAAAGCAAGCTCCTCAGCTGGGTACAGGACAGTCATAAGCCAGGGTAAGAGATCATCCCTGGAAACATTTTATTTCATTTTAAAGGCCTTATGCACACAAAAACCTCTTTTGCATTAATTGCATCAAGATGGACCTTTCTGCTGTAGCGTGTAAAAATCAAATGCCTGTGCCAAGAGTGTTTTAAGAAATTACAACATAGCAATTACAAAACAACAAGAATTTCAGTTACATACAAACATGACAAATATTTACAAGGACAAAATCAACAGCTTACATCTCATTTTAAAATATATACACACTCAGTGAATAAGTTACTGAAGGATAATTAACAGAAATAGGGTCAAAAGTAACAATCCAAAAGGGAAAAAATTTAGTATTAACTCTGTCTTCTTGTGTCTTCTTGATCCTGTAATTCTGAAGGTGGTTCTATTGGTGTGCAGGAAGGGTACAAGAACCAGTTGGCCAGCATACCAATGAGATGGAGATGTCCTTTCCTAGCAAAGGCAATAATTTCAGATTGGCATGCTGCCAGGAGATGGCACAGCAGGTCATGCTACTTGAAAGTGAAATGGCTGATGCTTTATCATACGTTCACCTTTACAAGACAAATCTCATGATACACACATTTCAAAAAGCAAATCTAGTGAATGACCCAACATCTCATTCATCTCACAATCTGGCTGTACCCTAGTACTTGCTTTTGTATGCACAAGATAAGCCCTAAGGACCTCTGGACAATTAGCAACATAAAAAACATTCCTTTTTAAAAAATGAACCAGTCCATACTGTCAGGTTCTGAATGCTGTTATGTATGTCTATGCCTAACCGACTCCATATTTAATCCTTTCAGTGTTTAAGTGCTTTCTTCACAGGTGCCAAGGTTCCCAGGCAGCTATCTCACAGAGATGGATTGTTTTGGCTACTGCTGTTCCACCAGGAACCGGCCTTGAAGAACTTTCGCTTTCCTAGCTTCAAAGGGATTGTTTTGAGAACTATGGGGGGAGGTTGGGCCTGCTGGGATCTGTTACT
Organism: Eublepharis macularius; assembly: GCF_028583425.1. NCBI lineage: Eukaryota > Metazoa > Chordata > Lepidosauria > Squamata > Eublepharidae > Eublepharis > Eublepharis macularius. The sequence continues at coordinate 33,302,345 of NC_072800.1, forward strand.
TTGTACCTCATGCTTTGCCTGTCATTGGTAACAATGCATATGTACCATCCTGAATATTGTATTCAGGCCAGTGGACTATAATGAACTAATTCTTCAGTAAAAACCTTTTGGAAACAATGGACTGTTGTCTGATTGCAGAAGGTAGTCTGGAGTAAGGACATTATCTAGCCACAGCTCTGACACATACCTGGTTGCATAGTTCGGAGAAGAGGCATACTACCATAGAGAGGAAGAATATGAATTACATGTAAACAGGGCTTTTTTCAGGGAAAAGAGGTGATAGAACTCAGTGGTGGAACTCAGGACTGCACAATGACGTCACTTTGGGTCAGCTGGAACAATGGGGGAGTTTTTTTAAAGTTTAAATCGCCCTCGGCAAAAATGGTCACATGGCCAGTGGCCCCGCCCCCTGATCTCCAGACAGAGGGGAGTTTAGATTGCCCTCCGTGCCACTGGTGCAGAGGGCAATCTAAACTCCCCTCTGTATGGAGATCAGGGGGCGGGGCCACCAGCCATGTGACGATTTTCAAGAGGTGCCGGAACTCCGTTCCACCGCATTCCAGTTGAAAAAAAGCCCTGCATGTAAACCAAATTATAATTACATATTACATCTCACTCTCTCTCACACACAAACACACATCGATGCAAATAAATATGAATCCACTATATATAAAACATCGGAAATAATCACAGAGCCTCTGGTTAATGCAAGCACTTTTCTAAGTCCATCAGCATTTCCCCCATTTCTTTTTTGCCAGGCTGCAGCTCTTCCTGATGGAGAAGCCCGTTGATTCTGAGAAGCAGCTTGCAAGATATTGTGGAGGTGGCTTTTGGAAAGAACCTCAGAAGATCTACAACCACACTGCTCTTTGGATTCTAATGATTAACTTGAAATTTTTATTTTTTACTAAACTCTGCTTATTCAACACAGGAAACAACTTCCTTTAACTCAATACGCAGTAAAGTAAATGGAAGTGGGGCAAGAGCTCTTGTGCAACCAATCCCTTTTGTCTACAGGAAGACAAAATACTAGCATCCACAAAGACCAGTGAAAATGCTTTCTCATATATGATCTACTGATTTGGAGTGCATGTGAAACCATTGTGTATACTGCTACGAGGCCAAATTATTATCTTTCCATTTCTTTCCTAACTTGTAAGCACGGATTTTTAAAAAACCGCCGTGCATGGATTTTCTCACTATAAAACAGTCAGTGGCAGCTTGGAAGTCTAGAACTGTGTGCAATGTCGTATACATTGCAATGTCATGTACATTGCACAAGACACATCTATACCCAGAAATGAGGCACTTGAAAATATATTAATGCTAGAAAGTTCAGTATTGTGTAAGGGCTGGGACATCTGCATGTTAGCATTAGCTACACAATTGTTGCTTCTTCCAACTCTGTGCTTCTGTTACTGCAGATAAGTATATTGACCATTGATCCAATACTGGCCAAAGACATCTTACATTTTTACAACGCATTCCAAGAAAACCTAGAAGCAGCTTACAGGTATCTTGCTGGATCTTCATCATCCTGTCAGAAAACTGGCAGAACTCAAATCCACAAGTAAAAGGGAGTTTTGTTTTGTTCTCCGAGACATGTTTCATCTTTAAAACCCACCAAGCTTTGCACTATAAATTGAGAATGCAGCATAAAGCATGGTTACTGTATGTGTCGGACACGGCTTCCATACTTCTGTGCATTGGACCTTTGACATTCTGGAGATACAAGACATCATATGGACCAATCCCCAACCTTTCACAAGCATCACTGATGACAGCTGGTTAAAATTCACCAAGTTGTTTCCACATAAAGAAAATACAAATAAAATATTTTATTTTACATATATTTACACAACTGATTGGATGTGGAATTCTCATTTCCAAACACAACCATCACTTTTGTTTAGTTGTACAGATGTCCATTCAAATACTGGTGTAATCTTACTTAGAACTATACAATGAATAAAATTCATCTTCCTACGATGAGCTTTTAAGTTAGAAAAGCCCTCTTCGAGCGGTGCCCCCCCTCCTCCGTCAAAGGATTCATTCTGCAGCATGGCTGGAATCTTCATATCAATGCTAGTCCATCTTCACGAGCCAAAGAAATCGATAGCTTTGGAAATGCGGTTTTCCAGGTCCCCTTAAAATGCTGTACATAGCTTCTTGGCTTTTTAAAAAGTCTAACAGAAGTTGGAAATGCATCTTTGCCATACCTTTATATGTTCAAGATTCTGGACAGTGTCCTTATGATACATTGCCTGAAAACTCATGCTAAAAAACTGACATGATTTGCAAGGAACAATTTACAAAGGGAATTGTAAAAATAGGCTTTAAAATTATTCCTTTTTTTAAAAAAGGAAAGGCACAACCATGTGTAAACCACAGTTCTGTCTACATGCCCGAGAAGTCTTAGTTTTTGTATCAAGGTTATTCCACTGAGTTTTCCAGTTCCTTTTTTCCAAGTAAGGACATGCCCACCTCTCCATTATCACTCACACGTGTGTCACCATTACTCTTGAGTGGCTCCAGTGCACGCTGCGCAAAGGTATATATCTCATTGTCAGTCACTGGTATGGAGGACTCCTCAGTGCTAGATAGTTTGGACATTTTCCTGAAAGATGAGACTGGAGGGGGAGAAGGAGGCCTGGAACTCACAGGACCTGTAAAAGGCCGATAGACGCCTACCTCAGCATTTGCGGGTCTGCTCAAGTTATCCAGCAAATGCCCATAGACCATGGTGTCATCAATGACTGCATAGACATGCGACTCATTGTTCTTCCGCCCCTTTTTGAACACGCCCTGTTTGGCAGGGAGCTGGGTGTTGACATTAGTATTATACACCCCAACCACTGGGGCTTGGGGAGTTTCCTTTTTCCTGTTAACAAAATAAGCATCACATTACAAACATGCTATTTTTTGTTTTATTTTTTTCTTTTTGAGTTTTTCCGAGTTGCAATTAATGGCTCAATTTTTAAAAAAAATTTATTTTATTAACGGCTCAAAATTTAATCTGCTTGCTGCAACTCAGCTATTTTTTTTTAAAAAAGGTCACACTTTAGATTTGTTCTGCTCCCTGCCGCCACTACCAATAAATGAACTTTTTGCAGATTCATCAACTATTGCATTAAATGTGCCCTAGGCTATGAAACCCTAGTCTAGTTCTTTAGAAAAATTATATATGTATATTTGTGGTGTATGGATATATATTATACACACACAAAACAGCAACACAAACCTCCTTAAAATAACAGTATTAATAGAAAACAGCCATTCAGTGCAACCCAAAGAGCAGAGTAATTAAATACATTTTAAGAGTCCACCTAGACTGGGAAGGTCTCAGTTGGGATGGCGTTCCTTTACTTGGGGTCACCACTGAGGCTATACCTTACATGGTATTCACCTGAACCTCTTAGCAAAACATAACATACATAACAAGGAATTTCCCATCCTCCCAACTGACTGTATGAAGCAGCCACCAAACGAAGAGTAGAAACAGTGTTATCCTATCAGCACTAATTTCAGCATTTCCTCTGATGCAATTTTCCGGTTTTTTTGCACGCAGGGCCTAATTCATGGATAGAAAGAGCAAGACTAACAGACCTCAAAAACAAACATGACTCAGTCCACTATGGGTTTGTACTGAGTAGTAAATCTCACTGACCCTGGCTCAGGCATTTGTGAAGTGTGGCTACCTACAGAGAACAGTCAGCACCACTTCGTCATAATGTGTCTTCCTTAAAGCTGAAAGGAATTGGGAAACTCAGGGTTTGTCCCTCCCTGACTGTACACTGATCAAGGCAGTGATGCATCCGAGCAACAGCAAAGCGATTTGGGCTGCCATTAAAGGGGAAGAAAGTTGCATATACAGAGGTCAATAAGTCGGGGGAGAATTGGCTGTGGAAACCACCCGATATTAAATGGCGACCTTTATTAACTTGTAAAGCCCTGACTTTATATTGGTCTTAAATCAATTGATGAATACAAAAAGGGAACTTATATTAAGTGAACATTGTAGGAGAGAAGTATTGACATTTTAGCTGTACTCAATACAACAACAACAACAAAACCTTTCATAAGAACCGGATCTCAAAAGAGAACTGGGAAGCAGTAGAAAGGCTTATAAGGTGCACTTTTCATTCTCGCTACATTTTCTGTATCTGTCCATTTTGCTTTCACACTGCCCTTCTTCCTAGGAGCTCAGAGCAGTTCTCCCTTCCTCCTTTTTACCTCACAACCACCCCAAGGCTGAGAGCAGAACCACAAGTGACAAAAGGCACAGATTGGACACTTGTCAGCTTCCCTCAAGTTTTGATGGGAAATGTAGGCAGCTTGGCGGAATGTTGGACAAGTGACAGTTAAAAAGTCCATTGGACAGCAGTCAGAGAGCCAAGCTGCAAGACTAGGATGCCTACATTTCCCATCAAAACTTGAGGGAAGCTGACAAGTGTCCAATCTGTGCCTTTTGTCACTTGTGGTTCTGCTCAGAGAGTGAGCGGCCCAAGGTCACCCAGTAGGCATGAAGTTGAGTAGAGAGAGTGAGATTCTCTGGTTCTAGTTGGAAACTAACCATGAGGCCACACTTTGATATCTATATGTGAATGATACCATTCCAACTCAAGTTATTTTAAGAACACATAACTGTGTGCTGGACTAAAGCCTCCTCATGATTTGGACATGTCCAACATGGGGGCAACCATGTCTAATTTCATGATGAATGGAATTCAACGTACTCTGTACTATTCTGGAGTTCTATCATCAAGTTATGATCTTGCAGCATGAAAACTTGATATGAATGCTACGAAAACTAACCCTGTGTACCCTCCCTGTCAGGCTGAAACAAGAACACTCCCATGCAATAGCAAGTTATTTTTTTAGACCGCTTTAAGTATACCTACATTGTCACCTCAGTTCAGAGAAGCACTGAACTCCGGCACCTGAGCTCCAGCACCACCACTCACCACTTAACAAAGAGGCCTAATCTTTGTTCTTTTACCATGCACAATGGAGGCACACGCGAGCTGTGATTCCCCTAACCTGATTGCCATTGTGTACAAAAAAGGGGTGACCCACATATTTTCCATGTGTGCTCAGTTTTGGAATGGGCACATCAGCTCCTTCAACAACCTGGAGTTCTGTTTGCACTTACTCAAAAAATGTACATGCACCAAAAACACGCCCATTGCCCCTTTTCACACAAAATAGCAGCTGTGCATATCAAGAGGAAAGTAGGTAGCATGCACATCCATTATGTGTCTTGGGAGTGCCAAAATAAACCAGCTGAACAAGGCTACAGTGATTGCATTTTATAATCACAGCAGAAGGCAACAGGTTGTTGCTGTTGTAGATACCCCCCACAACACAGTCAGTGCTGTGATTTCTGACAACACCAGACAGATGTTAAGTGTAAGAAGGAAACAGCATGATCTAAACTCCAGGACAGCAAGCTGGATGGGAGGCCACCAGCTCCCTCTTTAGCATAAAGGTACATTTGAACATTACTTGTGAACCTACTTCTTTTTCTTAATGCAGCATACAGCAAGCCCGATAGCTGTTAGCACTGCTAGTACACCAGCCACCCCACCAGCGATGATAGCCACATCTGTGAAAAGAGAAGAGGAGAAAGTTACTCAATGAAATAACTGAAGAGAGAGTGCCAGCATGGCGGAGTGATAAGAGTGTCAGACTAGGATCTTGGGAGGCTCAAGTTTGAATTTCTGCTCTACTACAGAACCTCACTGGGTGACCTTGGGCCAGCCACACACCCTCAGCCTAACCTACCTCAGCAGGTTTGTTGTGAGGATAAAATGGAGGACAGTAGAATAACGTGAACCACTTAGTGCGGAACTACAAGTGACAAAAGGCACAGATTGGACACTTGTCAGCTTCCCTCAAGTTTTGATGGGAAATGTAGGCAGCTTGGCGGAATGTTGGACAAGTGACAGTTGAAAAGTCTATTGGACAGCAGTCAGAGAGCCCAGCTGCAAGACTAGGATGCCTACATTTCCCATCAAAACTTGAGGGAAGCTGACGAGTGTCCAACCGGTGCCTTTTGTCACTTGTAGCTTGGTCAGCTCATCTGGAATCAGAGCTCCCGCAGTTCCTGCACTTTTCTGCTTCTGAAATGTGACACGCCTTTATAAGAACGTGAGCGCACACTCCAACACGCAATTTTCTATGCAGCCAAGCAAGATGCAAGGAGAAGAATAGAACCTGGAAGCGAAGGCCTGAGGTCTAAACCCTCCCATTTAGAGACTGAATTTATAAATGCACATTTTTTTAAAAAGCCAGAAGAATCACAAGACGTTTCGGCACAGAAAGAGCAATGGGTTGCTTTTTCCTTTGTTGAAAGACAGGTGTTAGTGATGTTGGCATAAAGAGGAGGAAGGGAGAGGAACACAATGAAAACTACCACCAGAACATATGCAATTTAAGAAGAGAAGAAAATGTCTCTCTCTTTTAAAAAATACAGTATTTACAGCATAAGACATTAAGTTATCAAAGAAAGAGATATTGAGGTAAAATCATCTCTACTACTTCGACAACCTAACATTATCTAAAAGCTCAATTCCAACACTAAACGCATCCCCAGGCTTGCAAGCATGTGGCAAAACGTACTATGAATGTTGCAACAGAGAGAAAGGAGTATTTGCACCAATTCTCCTAAAAGAGACTAGGGGTGGGGCGCATAGCTAACCATCTATTTCATAATAATAAGGGTTTTCAGACAAACGTACTGAATGCTTGTACAGTGAAAATATGAATCATCCACATCTTTGCTTGACACCCTTCCCCCTCCAATGTTACAAAATATCAACAAAAGCAATACTTCATGGTAATCCAAACACCCTGCACATGAATTAGCCTAGTTTTAGCAATAAATAACTTTTTAGTTTTATTGTTACCACTCAGTGAATGTATCCTCTGCCCAAGCCCTCTTCGCTGTGCCTGTGTGTGCAGAGGTGAGTTGGGTGGTGCTGACTACAAACAGGGCTTTTTAAGTGATGGCACCTTACCTTTGGAATGCCCTTTCTTTCTGGCACCTATCTTACCATCCATTAGGCAGCAGATCAAAACAGATTTAATTCACACTTTTCACTGAGGTGGTTCTATATTTTTAAAGTAGTTTTTATTGCCTGATTCTGACCTGAGGACTGTTTTTTGAATACCAAATGTTTTTATGATTATCTACAATTTCTTATATGATTTTTTACGATTTTTTATGTTTTTTGTTTTATTGTTTTTATTTTGTGAGCTGCCTCAGGGAGGTCTCGGGAAGGTGGCATATTTTTTTTAATAAATAAAAACAGTTTGAGACAAACTACTGGGAAAAGACAGCACAATTTATGAATTGTTCTAGCCAAGATAGTGGTCCCTTTGGAAGGAAAAGCAACACCACTGAATAGGAGGAACAGCAGCTTAGAAGTGGGAAAGATCATACATAACCTATAAGGCTGGACTCAACTACCTAAGGCCATTCCTTTACTCACTGCCACTCTCCTGTGGGCTGAGCATTTGAGGAGTAGGGGGAAAGAGCCTTTCTAGGCAAAAGGCCTTGTTAGACCAGATGTGGAAGACAAATAAGGTTGCCAGGTCCTTACTAGAGATGGGCATGAACAGAAAAACAAACAAACATGATGATCGTTGTTCGTTGCCATCCACGAACAGGGACTCATGAACAACTACAAACATGGCCCTGTTCATGAACATGTTCATGGTTGGCTGTTCGTGAGGGCCAGCAGGCTCTCCTCCAGCCATCATCCAAGTCAAGATCCCTACCGCACCACTCCCAGAAACCTGACCTGAGCAGGCACCAGGAAAGGTACCAATAATAAATAATAGCTTGGCCCAGAGCCTGGCAGCAGCCCTGGAACTTGAAGGGATAGATCCCTATCCCACCACACACAAAGAAAATTCAAGCTCCAATGCACTTTCTCTATCAAAATGCCAACAGCAACTGTCTCTCCGTCTCCAAAGCCAGAGCTGGGAGCCCCCCTCCCCCCTGCTCTTTGTTCCCTTGTTGTAACAAATTTGGAGCTCCAAACTAGAAAGGAGGACCTGCCTATCAAGCTAAATTGGGCTTAGATTGGGGTTTCCAGGGCAACAGCAGGAGTTCAGACAGAGTTCAGACAATCCCTGCCTAAGTTGCCAAGGGAATTGATTGCAGGTGCCAGACTGTCTGGCTTGACGAACAGCAACGAATGAGGCTTGTAATGACCACCTGTTAGTTTAGAATGGAGCCTCACGAACAGCTTGTTTGCAAACAGCAGATTGGGCTGTTCGTGGCTTTTTTTGGTTCGTATTGCTGTTCATGCCCATCTCTAGTCCTTACACCCTCCCAGTGGAACAGGGGGACCTGGCCTTCTGCCTCTGGCATGATCTTCCTCTTGCACATGCAAAGCACGCATGCATGATATCATTTCCAGGAGTGATGCCATATTGATTTTTTAATACTTGAAACCTCTGCTCAAAAGACCTTGGTAATAAAAGGAAAGGGTCTCATGGTATGCACACGTAAGCATGGGGAGCATAATCTAAGTGGGTACAATTTACCAGAATAAATCAAACCAAGATAGTAAGCATTTCCACATTCCATATGTGAGTACAGTGAAGGGCTGAAATGGCGGACACAATTACAAAATGGCTGCTGCAGAAGGCAGTGCCAAGTGTAGGGGAGAGAAGGGTTAACTAAAAATATACTAGAAAAAGGGGCGAGAGAAAATAAAACACTGGTAGCAGCTGCCACTGAAACAATGTTATTTTAATCTGCATACCTGAGCAGCTCTTCGGTAGCCAATCAGAAGTCCTGCTGGGCAAGAACCCCACTTGGCCCCATCCGCTTTCTAAAACCACTTGGTGGGCACCAAGAAAGGTGTCAGCAGGCGGCCATGGTGCCCACGGATGCCATTTTGAAATTCAGAAGCCAAGTCACATCCCTCATTATAAAGTTGCTGACTGCAGCCTCAAAAACATAAACCCTTTGTCTGCTAAGTCAAGGAGCAGGGAGGTTCTTCTCCACACTCTCCTTTTTAGTTTCAAAGGGAAGAACGGAATGGAAAAGTTTAACTCAGGGTAGAACTGATCTGCTCTTCTGCAAAGTCTCATGGTGAACTCTGTTAGGTAAAACGAGACACAAAACACAACACCTCACCTGATTTTTTGCCAGCGATTGTCACGGTGAATTGCATGGATAGAATATTATTACGAGCTGGTTTACAGTTACTGATGTTTATCCAGAAATTATGACGCATATCTAGAGTCCTCGGCAGTAGCTGATCATTACGGAGTACAATATTATCTGCATTTGGGGTCTGTTCATTAACGTAGACATTAGCCCATCCCTCCTCACAAATAACACCCATCCGATCAGATAAGAATTGAAGCTGTGCAGTACTCTTCCTTGGGACACTGATGTTCCAACAGACGTTCATGTGGGAAGGTAGACCATCCACCCAGTTAGGGGTCTCTAAGTAAACTTTGGATTTTGGAGCTGGGGAAACTGTGAAAATGCAATCTTCTGTAGAGACACAAAAAGCAGAAATGCAAAGTCATTTCTGATCTTTATTGTAAGTCAGAAGAGATACTTTACTAAAGGAAGTAATGTCTATCATACTAGCTAACAAACTTAAACTACCACAAAATGTCCTGGCTAACATGTAATCGAGGACCTACAGATTCTGCAACTTCTTAATACAAATTCTGTAGCAAATTAGCCATTAGGATTACAGACCTGCTTCCATCCAGGACATTTCATATTTACTCCTTTTACACATATTAACATGGAAAAATGGCTGCTTTGAAGGGTGAACTCTATGGCAACTGAGACAGGGTTACCACGTCTCTCAAGGCCAAAACAGAGGGCCGGGAGCAGCACAGTACTCAACCCCACTCCATGCACAGGAAGTGCATACATGCTTCCATGCCCCTCCCCATGATGTCATTTTCTGGCATAATATAGGAGCTGTGGGTCACACTAAAACCCAATTAATTAAAAATTGCCTCCAAATAGGCATTTTTTAATGAATTGGGCTTCAGTGAAACCCATGGGTCCCCGGTCACACTGGAAAATGACACTATTTTCCACCACAACAGGGAAGCGCGAGAGCGTGTGCGTATCTCCCTCCACCAGTGCATTTCCCCCCACTAGCCAGGTGAGTGGGGCAGGGGGGTTGGCAGGGATTCCTCCACCCTGGGTGGGAAGCTGGCAAGCCTATGCTGAGATCCCTCCCCTCCCTAAGCCCCACCCTCCCCAGGCTCCACCCCAAAATCTCCAGGAATTTCCCATCCCAGAGCTCCCAACTCTACCCCCCAGCCTCAGGCCCCTGCCACTCCAGGACCCCCCACTGCCATCTGAACCTACTCCTGCCAAAGCAATAGAGTAGATAACGAAGCAGCTTAAAAGAATAGTTTTCAAACTAAAAGCGCACTATAAAATGGCATTAAAAGAAACATTTTGGCCTGGTGCCTAAAAGAGAGCAATGGGCCAGGCAAGCCTCAAGAGGAGGAAGAGCATTTCAAAACCGAGGTGTCAATTCAATCCAACCAATTCCAGATTACACTACGACTCAAGTATTTCTATTTAAAGATTTTAAAAAAATAGATTTTAGTTTCAGAAAGTTAAAGCTTTTTCATTTAAGACTGCTTTTAATTACCTTTGTGTTTATGTTCATTGGAAGTCCTAAACTATGTTCATTTTGTTATTCTTATTTATATTGCAAGCTGCCTTCAGTTCTTGTAAGGTAGAAAGGCAGCTAATAAATGTTTTACACAAACGAAGCTGAATTTAAGAAGGCACCATTCAAGCACTTAGAAACCTGGTTTAAGAATAAAGGGGCAATATCCTCACCTTTCATAGCAGGCACAAAAGACAACTTCAGATCCTGATCCCAATAGGTACTGTTGAACCGGAGTCCAAATGTCTTCAGGCTTATGGTGACATTGTTTCTTATCTGGATTTTTTCAATAGCTCCCCCTGGACAATATATACCAAATCCTAAGGTCTTCCCTGGGTTGGTCCCATTAATGGCATAACTGTAACTTCCACTGCATTTGTGTTGCTGGTTGGGGATATGTTGCTGTAGTTTCAAGCCTGGAGCCCTGAGTTCTATGTTGGTGTCTTCAGGGGCTGTAAGTTTCCATACAAACGAGTCAAGCGGGACTGGAAGCCTGAGAAGACTCTTGGGTACAAACAGAAGGAACTGTCTATTTTGACAGACCCTCGACTTCCAACAGGCTGTAAACAAAGAGACACAAATTATAGACAGACTTCAAGCCAGGCAACCTGCCTAGTAGCTAAGCACAACCTATGACTTGAGAAAAAAAGGTCTAAAGTAGCATTCCTCATATAGCAACCTACTTCTGCAAAACCAAGAGTTTTTAAAAACGGTGTGTGCAGAAGTGTGGCTTTATAGGGGAAGGGAGCAAACTCCTCAAAGGGTACTCTTGGACATGCTCACTGGATTGTGGCCATAATTTTTCACTACAAAAGAAACTTTGACAAAAGGTGTATTCATATTATTCTGTTCAGGCCCCTCTTCATGCATAAGAAAAAACGGAGTTACATGTTGAAAAGTGTAACCCCAGCAGATATTATACATACACGGGCATATCCTGTATCTTTTATCTAATTCTGATGCAGAATTAAATCAGATGAGGAAAACACCATGAAGTGGTGCAGAAAAATCTGACATCTAAAAAAAGTAATTGAAGAATTAAAACTATCCAACACAATATGAATAGCTTTAATAAATGAATGCTCACGAGGCTCTTGCAAGACAATATTCAAACATCTTCCAAACCCTGGTTTCTGTAAATCAAAGGTTGGGAGAGGAGCAAGTGTGGGCTAGGAGGCCAAAACAACCAAAGAAAGGGTGAGAGTAAAAACCATCGAGATTGAGGAAATTCCTAGAGTGCTGTGGATGCTGTGACATCATTCCCACTGCTCAAGTGCAGGGAATGGAGGGAAGAGGCAGAAACTTATCCATTGCATACAGGTAAATGGTAAATCTAAAAAATGGAGATTAAAATGTGGGTCTTCTGGATAGTAATCTAAAACTCTTAATACTACACCATCTGGCTTTCATTTGATGGCTGTTGTTGAACAGCAGCAAGTCACCCAGTGGTTGCTGCTAGACTTGGCCCGGATGAGTCCTCCCTCCAGAGCAGCAGAGAGGCAAGTGGGGGGGGGACTGGGAGTCCAAAATTGTTCTGGAAAGAGCCCCGTTACCTCCTCTTTACTGACAGAAACCAAGGCTTGAAGGCTAGCAGTATTGCTGTAGTTGCCTAGCAACATACACAAGGGCCAATGACATCTTAAATGGCGTTCATTTCCTAAAGGTACAGGCAAAACTTCTATTTGTTTGTGGTTTTGTAAACCCCACCCCCTAATACAGTAAAACAAAACCAGTATTATAATAATTTTCATACTGCAGGTGAAGAGCCTAACAACTTCAAGACTTCTGATGAAAATTCTTCCACCAGCTTGTCAAATGCACTTAGAAGCAATTAGAGAAAATTTGTGCTTCTTTCCAGTCCCACTACCGCTAATACTCAAGGCTTTTCCTCACAACAATGAGCTTGTAATGTTCTCACAAAAGCCTGGAAGATAATTATCAGTCTATGTGGCAGACAGAGAAACAATCTGTGAAGACATCCACAAGCCCCAGATCATCACAATCTTAGCATTCAATATGGCAGCAAACTCATTCCCAAAGTGTGACAACATCACTGGGCATACTAAGAGAAGAAATCTGCTGCAGCTGAGGGCAATCTGAGAGCCATTTCTCATGATATGGAAAATCAAATCATCATTTGTCTTCCTCCACAGGAAATACCACAGTGTCAAGTAAACAGAGATTTGTACCAATAATATGTTCAAAAACTATGACTGACATTCCAAGAGAGCACATTTTCAGACATGTGCTCCTTCCCCATGTGTTATGTTTGTTCACTGGATGCATTCTATAGGCAAGTAAGCCCTTATTCATAATGTACTTTGAGGTGCTTTCCTACAATTCATACAAGTTCAAGCACAGAAATTTAAAACAAAATAGTTATTTCTCTTTGGCCAGCATCCACAGGCAAAGCTAGGACACACCAGAGAGAAAAAACATTATTGGCAAGGGGAAGTGAAGTGACTGTGGAGAAATACATTCACTTTCATATACAGAAATTCAGACTATTATCCTCATACCTAAAGATTTTTCAGCAACCATCTTTACACAGCTGGATAAATCCTTTTGGGTGCACAGAATGGTTATTGAAGTTGAGCCACCAGATGATAACGTCACATTGGGTCCACAGTGTCTAGTGCTTCTGCAGATTAAGCAGGTAGGTTTATTCTGTGAATGGGATCCGGACTGCAGTACATCTGAATAAAATGTAACATTCATGTCCTTCTCAGACCTGAGGTCAACAGTGAAGGAGATATCTGAAAATGAAACAAAAGATCCAATCATATCATTCCAAGAGCTGAAGGGAATCATGATATTCTTACAAAGAGAAGTTACTGGTGAAGTTTTAGGGTTTTCAGAAGATTTACACTGCAGGGAAATTTATTTAGATCTCTTGTTTGTATTTATTTAGACCTCTTTTGCTTGCAGCAGTGAAAATTTGAATAGAAAATGAGTGAAAGTTACATCTTCTCTCTTCCAGAATTATTCTCTCTCCTAGGAACTATGACCTGCTCATCCTCTTTGTCTCAGAGCTATGAGAGATTCCTGTGAATATCTCCTTGAGGAAACATCTGTTTTCTTAGAGGCTTACGCACAAAATATTGCAGCTGGACTCCAGAAGGGATGTAGTTAGAGTAGACAGGACAACATCAGAAGGGGACAACTCACTGAGTTGTCAAACAGAGCCAAGTCTGTCCCCTTTTTCATATCTTCTCCTTTGTATCATGATGGTCTGGTAGAGGGAATCTGCAATGGCCAAAGAGGACCCTCAGAACACTGAGGGCCAAGCTACAAGTGATCAAGTGGAGTGCAAGTGAACTTGTAGCTTGGCCCTCAGAGAGAGAAGGGAGGGGGAACTGCAGATGAAAAGAGAGCCATTGAACTGATTGCAGTTCAGACATAGTTTAGAGACCTCTAGGGCAGGTTAGGGATTTTTGGGTCTGTCTCCAATCACTTCAAGAGGAAGATGACTGTGTAGTGTGGTAGCCTGCAGTGGCCCACAGCAGTTTAAGTTTCTCTTACGTAGTCTTTCTGGTATATTTGAAAACTATAGGGCAGATTGAGGCTAGAGTTTAAGAATTTAAAAGTTTAGGGAATCTGTGGAAAAACTTAACAGCTTTTACAGTTAAAAGTAGACTGAAGGGATGGGTCAAGATGGAGGGAGGTCTTCTAAAAATGGGGCCCATTTTTAGAGTATCAAGCCCCAATGTGACCCATCGCTTCAGCATCACACCAGTGTTCCACATTTTCTAGCAACATGGGTGTGTGCAGGAGTTTTCTGGCACCCTCTTTATCCTTTGAAAGCTGGGGGAGGTGGAAAATCCAAACAGTCAACAAAGAGAAAAAAAAACAGGGAATTTCAAGTCACTCCTACAAGCTGAAAAAAGTTTTTCCACAACTCTTCACTTCCCTAAACGCAGCCCTCCACCCTTGGCTTAACCATAGACACAGACCTTGTATCTCTGGGCCTTTCACTCCTTGCAGCCATGAAATCATCACATTATCCCCATTCTTTGGGAATGGCTTCTCTTCCTCAAAGCAAGCTGCCAGTCCCAGCTTTCCTAGACCTCCTTGGTGCAGGAAGTGTTTCAGAACAACACAAGAAGCACAGTCTTCATATCAAGGAGGGCTCTTGGCCCTTTCGGGGCTGCCCCTTCCCCATGGCAATCATTTTGTAGTGGTCTCCACTATCCTCTCTCAAAATTCCAAAAATGCCCATATGTTCAACAAGGTTGGGGAGCCCTGTGCTAGATAGGGAGGGCACAGGTGGTCTTGATAGTATCATCTGCATCCCTTGTCAACAATATTGGTCTAGGTCACTTTCCGAATGCAGCCAACAAGTTCTACAGCGGTCAAAAGGGAACTACTTTCTCAACCCAGGAACTGTAACTAACTATACCTGAGCTTGTGTACTTGTAACTCTTTTGCAATTGTTCTAAAATGAAACTTACTCTTAAAACCTTCTCCAGGAATCTAAGCTAATCTTAAAGCAGTGAATTTCTTAGCAACTGATCGTCGTGTATTCATTGCTCGATAATTATCCAAGTAAATAAGAAGTAGCAACAGGATGGGGTTGGGAAGAGAAAGAGTACGGAGAAACCGGAGGAGAGTTATTGAGTGTTGATGATTACGCATAACTGTATTTTCCTCTGTAGCGTAACAACCAAATACTTTAAAAGAACTGAGTTTTCATCTGGGTTGATTCTATAAGAGATTTGATCTCTAGTCTGCAAAACAAATGTTAATTGTTTTTAATGATTCTGAGATTACAAGAAACTGAGAATCAAAAGGTTTAGATCCCAATTACTAAGGCAGGCCCTTATTTGAAATGATTGTTATCAGGTTTTTTTTAAAAACTGATTATATAATAATCTAGAAATACACACTAAAACTTATTAATTGTAATGTATAGCTTGGGAAAACAATGGAGAGAACAATTCTTAGCATGTCTACTCAGAATCCTACTCACCTCTTCAAGAGTGTGTGTGTGTGTGGGGGGGTCTTCCAGGAGTGCATTCTTAGGATAACGCTGTGAGTACCTTTCCAATCTGGTTTACGTACCATACTTTGGGGTTGGGGGGCAAAGAGAGGTTACATTCCAAGAACATCAAGATCGCAACCACTGTACTTATAACTTCTACATTCTTCTAATGCAAACTATAACCAAGCCTGATTACTCATTCTAATCACACTAAATACACAAACACTGCTTTACAAATGTTTGCATATCTGCCTTCACTGTAATCCTGTAAAATACATTGTACTTAGCAAGAATTTGAATGTGTACTTCCCATACCCAAGTTCAATCTGCCACACCACTTCTCCTTCATATTAATACTTGTGCATTTATCCTGTTACATAGAACAACCTTTGTATTTAAAGATTTCTTTTATAACTTTTTGTACCTTTTCTGATCTATTGAAAAATCCACCTATTTGCTTTGATTTTTAAAGCCCTAAAGGAATTTGCAATAGCCATTGCTGTCTATCCTGCAAGAAAGCACAGCATCTCATTGGTTTGGTTCAGATGTAACAGCAAACCGTATCTGGCCACTACAAGAAAGAGCCTGGGGGATTCTTGATTTCCCCTCCCCAACCTATGCCAAAAATAGTTATTGAGGGGTTGTGATAAATCATAGTTTACCATAAACATGCAAAATAAGACTTGTACTTGCTCTGCAAACCAAGAGTCCAAATAGTGGTTTGTTCCAGGGCTGCACACTCTCGATGCAACAGCAAACCATTGTGTGCCACAGACCTGGAAGTTAAACTTACATCACACAAGGAGAGAAAAGGGGTGGGAAATCATGTGAATGAGCTTGAGGCTCCTTTCAGGGTTCAGTGCCAAGCCATGATTTGGCATCTGACCCTATCCGCTGGTTTGTGGGTTTCAAAGTCAAAATTCAAAATGGTAACCAAAGAAAACATGCAAATAAAGAATACTTACTCTCTTCATTTTTAGGGTAGTGAACATCAACTTTAAAAAGCAGGCGAAGAGCCCCAGGGTCCGTATCATCTTGATCACAGCCTTGCAAGGAAAGGCTGAAGCTACCAGGAATATTAATTGGTTGTCCACCTTTCCATGAATAAATCTCAGGGTTGTTATTTCCAGGTAAGAAGTACTCCAGTCTCGGTTCTTTCCGTTCACAATTTGGCTTGGTGTGGTTGAGGAAGAAGACACTGGCTCTCAAGGTATGAGGAACAACAAACTGCCAAGTCATGAGTTCATCTTCCGGGAAGCCCAAGGGAAAGTTGGCAGACATCAAGGTTGCCGATGATTCACTCAGAAACACTGATTCAATAATGCACAATCCTATATTTTTTTAAAGGAAGGAGACAACATTGGAAAAGGGAGAATAAATGTCATTCTCAGAGTTATGATCTTTGCTGTAACTAGAAGCCAACTGCATTGCAGAAAGCATTCTGAACCCTTTAAGCCTGATTCATTGCAGAAATTACGTGCAGCCCTAACCAATACATCCAAGGGATTTGTCTAGTATAGGAAAAAACTTCTCTCTCACACACACTCACACAACTGAGCTGGTAGAAGCAGGCCAAAAGGCAGTTTTATTACTTTTGACCATGGTAGCATACCCAGTTAAATAGCAAAGAGTACTTCAAAACGTGTATTATAAGTATTAAGAAAAGTATTGTGTTCAGTGGGGGGGGGGGCAACATACTTTCTCCTTGGCTGGCTTTGGCTAGCTTCAGTTCAGGAAACAATACCGGGAATATACAGTCAAAATTTTTGGATTTTTATAACAATATATTGGTGCAAAATGTGCAAAAGTGCAAAGTGTCAACAATAAATACAATCTATAATAAATACAATCTATAATAAATACAAGGTAACAATTATACAAGGTAACAGTTGTTTGTCCGTGTTTTTGTAATGTTCATAAAGAAACGTCTGGGTGAGAGCTGCAGTAGAGCCTTCTTAGGAATGTAGGCAGACAGTCCCACAGAGGAGGGTGACCACAATCCAAATCAAATGAAAATATTGATGTGCCGACGGGATTATGCTTGCATATTATACCATTCCCGTTTCGTATACACAACTTCTTCCTGGGCACAGTTATTGGACTGTGGACATAAAGTCAATGTGTATTAAATATATTATCACATATAAACAATCAGAAACTGCATCTCATATTAAAAATATATGACTCACTGTACACCTTCCTAATGGTCTTCAATTAGAACAGCTCACCACATGATATTTTCATTACTGGCATGAACCACCATTTCAGTGCAACGGACATTTATTACAACAAAAGGGGACTCCAATATATACAAAAGCTGACTAGCTAATTAATTCCCTTTAGGACATAACATCTCTTAAAGATACAGTTACATCCATCATCCAACAAGCATCAGAATACAAACATACAACAAGGGCTCAGTTTAAATGACTAGATACTCTCTGTGATACAGCCATTAGGAGAAAAGGCAAAACACACTAATCTAACCACTAGGACTTACTATCTTAAAAAACAGAATAAACAATCATATTATGGAATCAATTTGCATAGCTAAACACCCTCTGTACTATGGCCATAATGAAAGGAGGCAAAATACACAGATCTAACCACTAGGACTTATTACCCTAAGAAACAGGAATAATCAATCTCATTGTTGAGTCCATATGGTGCCAGACTCTTTAGTTTGAATATCCACTTTGTTTCTAATTGGAGCAGCTTTCTGGGGCTATCTAAAGTGTAAGGTTCCTGGATCATATCTACTACCGTGATCTTAGATTCATGAAATTTGTGCTGACATGCAGTGTAATGTTGTACCAGTGGCGCCTCACCTACCCTGTTCCTAATTCTCGAAATGTGTTCTTGAATTCTAATTTTGAGGGGACGTGTGGTGCTGCCCACGTAAATGGAAGGACAGCTACATCTAATCACATAGACTACATATGGTGTTCTACATGTAGAGAAGCCTTTTGATTTGCCTAATCTACTCTCTACAACT
Source organism: Eublepharis macularius (assembly GCF_028583425.1). Taxonomy (NCBI): domain Eukaryota; kingdom Metazoa; phylum Chordata; class Lepidosauria; order Squamata; family Eublepharidae; genus Eublepharis; species Eublepharis macularius. Next base: position 33,320,997 of record NC_072800.1, read on the forward strand.
TCTTCAAACTTAACCATGAGGCAGCATACATTGCAATCCCCACATTGGTGATGGCCCCAGGGAGCTAGTCTACTCAAACTGGTAACCTCACTCTCCTGTTTGAACTCCGACGTGGTCAATATCTCTTTAAGGCACCTAGTGCGGCGAAAACCAATGGCAGGGCTGTCTTCACAGCCCGCAATGTTATTAATTAAATGCCAATGTTTCCTAACAATTTTGCAAATTGGAGTGGCTAATGCTGTATATTCAATTGCCCACGTCATCTGTTTGTTACCCCTTTTAGTCCTAGGGATGAGTAGTTTGTCCCGTGGGGTCCTAGCAGCTCTTTCTCTAGCTGCAGAAATTGCAAGCATAGGGTAACCTCTATTTATAAATGCACTCTCAAGTTTAGTGCTGCTCTCACAAAAATCCCTCAGGTTAGAGGAGTTTCTTTTCAATCTTAAAAACTGGCTAACAGGGATGTTAAATCTCAGTCGTTTAGGATGGAACGAAGTATAATGAAGGTAAGAACACCTGTCTGTAGACTTTTTAAAGGGACGTACACCCAGTTTATGATCATTGATCCTATATATAGTCACGTCCAAGTAGTTAACATTATCCACACTCCCCTGCCAGGTAAACTTAATATCTTCACTAATGGTATTAATCCACTGGCCAAAGTTCTTAGCTACATCTTGTGTATCCACAATTGTGATGATGTCATCAATGTAGCGCCGGTAATACAGAATATGATCCTTATAAGGATTAAAATCCCTATTCAGAATATGGTCTTTCTCCAATTGGGCCATATAGAGGTTAGCAATGCTAGGGGCGGCAGCACAGCCCATAGCCACCCCTTTGACCTGATAGTAATAGTCCCCATTGAATTTAAAGTAGTTACGTTCCAATATAGTATCAAGGATATTAAGGAGGAAGGGAGTAGATGGACATTGTGATCTCCTATTTAATAAGGCTGATTGCACCACCATCCTCGCTCCCTCATGGGGAATCGAAGTATATAGTGAAGTTACGTCCAATGTCATCAGATATGCTGAGCGGGAAATAACCAATGGTTCTATCATGGAAATCAAGTGCATGGTATCTCTTAGGTAAGCCTCAGTTTGGACCACAAGAGGCTGGAGAAAGTAATCTAGATAATTAGACAGGGGTTCCAGTATTGAATTGGAGCCTGAAATGATGGGTCTCCCTGGGGGTGGGAAGCCTGCTTTATGTATCTTAGGCAGCAGATAAAATACTGGGGTGCGTGGGCTCCTATTTTGCAAGCCCTCATGGGTTTTTTTATCTATTTCGTTGTCCATTAAGCCCTCATCCAGAACGATCTTAATTATTCTCTGGATATGGGGCAAGGGATTAACCGCAATCTTCTTGTAATCTGAGGAGACAGAAAGCTGTCTATTAGCCTCCTGGATATAGTGAATGGTATCCAGTATAACTATGCCCCCACCCTTATCAGCTGCCTTTATCACAATATTCTTATCCATTCTGAGTGAATTCAGTGCTTCCCATTCACACCTGTCCAAATTGTTGGTCCTGAACCTGCTTTCTTTTTCCAGCAAGTCAGTCTCTTTAGCTTCAGTTCAGAACATGCAGATTGAAGTTTAAGGTGCACCTGTAACTATATGCATGCACTCACGCACTCAGTCCAAGGGCACCTTCCAGATACAGACTCTTTACTCAAAGTAAGCAGAGCTTTGGGCTGGAAGAAACAATATTCCCAAAAATGTGTGACAGTGAAGCAAAATGTTTTGAGTTAAGAAAAATAAGCAAGCTCTTCACAAACAGACAACCAGTCAATGCAGCTAAGTGACAGCATTTGGTTGTCAAATTAAGGGCTGAAAACAAGAAAAAAATTCAATTCCCCAGAATAATGCTCAGTCCACGTGCCTTTCCTTACAGGAGCATGGCAATGCCTAGAGCTATGGTGGAAGTGATGAAGGGTAGCTCTAGGAATTACCAGAAATTCTATGCTTTTACCCTTTGTCACTTCCAGTAAGAACTTACAGTAAATAATGAGGCTGCATAAAAAAACTACCCCACAGGCATTCCAAACCACAGCAAGCAATGGAGGTAGGCAGCTCTAAAATATACACGTTTGCATAAAGGCAGTGTACAATAGTAATTTAATATCTTCTAGTTTAGCTTGAAATGTCAAAGGAATACCAGGATTCTGAAGTCTTTCTTGCTCATCCAGAGATATGCTCAGGGGGAAAAAACCAAAATACATGTGCTGTGATAGCATAGAGTGCAATAGTTTGCAAATTGCAACACTTTGTCAAGTACTGAGTATATATGCAATTTGTTATAGAAAATGAAGATATTTGTGCTTTTAAAGTCCATAAATATACCAAATAATACAATTTATATATTAGCTAAGTTATAAATTATGCATTTTATGTTGTTAATTTCTCCAGAGAACTGGGGAAATGGTTTTTCCCATGGCTTCAAAATTTCTGAAAATTCTGTATCTCGGTACTGATGGAATCCTGTCCTCAATATCATCCCTGACTAATCTCTCTTCCCTGTCTAATCTCTCTAATTACAAAGTCAAGTATACCCTTTGGATAAACCTGTTCTACTAAACAATCCTCTTCTTCATCAAAGAAACACACATAGATACTTCCTCTTAAGCATTAGACATACATTGGACTTTGGCTAAATTACCACCTTTTGTACTTACTTTTTATGGAATCCCTGCTTTCTATCTTAAAACCGGAAGTGTTGAGTTTTGAATCCCAGGGAAGCTGTAGGGTCATTATTACTTCCCCTTGTACCTTCACCCGAGAAACTGAACCATTTTTGCAGAACGATCCGATATTGACTGTGCTGGCATCAAAGCGGCTGCCAATTTTGTAAACAACTTGATCTTGGCAAGTGTCCCCAGGTTCCACTTGTCTTAACCATGTAGCAAACTTCAGTACAAGTGCATGTTTTCTATCAGCTTTAACATCCCAAATAAATGTCCTATTAAGGTTCGGTAATCCTGAAGGCTGAAGAAGAACATCTGCAAAGGGGCACAGTCTTGATGTACAATCTAGAAACACACAACATAAAAAAGAACTCACTGTAGGTAGCTATCTAATCAAATGATATGGCTTAGTGCTTTCACCTCTGTATTTATTTTACACACTTGTAGTAAACAAGCAACTGACTTGGAATTTTTTTTTTAATAGTCATTAAGTCAAGAAAGAAGCATGGTTTCATCTTCTCTGACATGTTCAGGAAAGAAGACAATATGGAAAACAAAATATGAAATAATTAGCATACATGTATATCTTGTAATACGGCAAGTTGTATTTTACTGGGTACTTTCCTTCCTTCTGGCTTGAGAATTAAGTACTGTGTGTTCAATAAAACATTCCATCCTCTATGTGCGTGTGTGTGTGTTTGCGTGCGCGTGTGTGCGTTATGTGCTGTCAAGTGGCCCTATAATTCTCGTTAACAGGAAACCAATGTAATAGCATTTGGTCAGACAGGACTTATAGACTGGCTAATAACTAACCTATTTGGCCAGAGAAGACAGACTCAGATGTCACCCTCGAGTATCTAGCAAAAGACTGCATGAAAATTAAAGAGAGCAGCTGCTATGGAGTCTATTGCCTTCTCAGCACACCTCCAGAAAACAGGGTCTTGATTTGCAGAAGATTCACCTAACAGGGAGAAGGGTGAACTATCTGAGAGGTCTTGAAAGCCAAGGGCATTTCCATGAATCTCTCAGGCACATGAGCCAGCCTCATACCTTATTTCTGGCAAGCTAAACACACTTGTAATGCAAACTATTGGTGGAGTGTCAGGTCAATTGATGTCGGGAGGGAGTACCAAAGTCTTTGTGGCAAGATGGGAGAAACCTCATCTGTAGTGCTTACTGTACCTGTGAATAGGTAAGGGGCAAGGGATTTCCACTCCTAGTCAGCCCTTCCTGCAGCTGCTCAGCTGAGTGGCAAGAGAAAAATTAGGGGGGCAATGGGGGGCAATGGGCAGCATCCTGATGCACTGATATCACTCCCTGTTCAACCAGAAGTGATGTCAGTGCATCTCTGGGGTCACTCTAGCATTTGGGCTAAATTCTATGGTTTAACCATAAAGTTTTGTCCTCATCCTAAAGCATCCCCAAAGATGCACTGGCATCACTTCCAGTTACATGGGGAGTGATGGTAGCATGTCACCAATAATGTTATTATGTTACTGGTGAGTCCCCTCATCTGGTGAGTCTCCCACTGGTTGCCAGCCATATGCTGGTGGCAACCCTACTTCTGAAAGGAGGAAAACATCAAATAGGCTTCTGAAGTCACCTTTAATTGTCAACTAGGTTTATAGGGGAGAAAATAGTTTCTCAAATGTACTAGTCATAGGCCATTTAGGACTCTATAGATAATATCCAACACCTTGAATTGTGTCAAAAACAGCCTGGCAGCCAATGAAATTTGAGAGAGATAATCCCTGCAATATCAAAAAGAGTCCAGTAGCACCTTTACTCTCCCAACCCAGCAATACACAATCATCGTTACAAAACTCCAGAAATAGTCTTAAAGGTGCTACTGGACTCTTTTTGATTTTGCTACCACAGACTAACACGGCTAACTTCTCTGCATCTAATCCCTGCAATAAACTCTAGTGAGCAACCTTGCCATCTTTTGAACTAGCTGGAGTTCCCAAACAGTCTTCAAAGGCAACCCCCAAAGACCTGGCGCAATCTAGCCAGATTATGCAGTTTGTCTGATGCCTGAAGACTACAGTGGAACTATAAATTCTAATCAGATGAATCAATCAGCTCAAGGTTCAGCTGGCCAGTTTTAAACAGCAAAGAAATTTGTATCAGGGAACTAAAAGGATGAAAACATTAAAGATGGCCCTTCCAGCTGAGCAGCACATATTGATTATTCTTTTTTTTTTTTTTTTGAAAAATTTTTATTGGGTTAGAACATTTTTATTTTTAAATTACAGTCAATTTTCCCCTAATTTTTCGTTTCTAACCCCCTCCCTTTCCCCCCCTTTTGTTGACTTCCAACAGCTTTCCCACCCTCTGTCCCTTTTCCCTTACTTCTATTAAATTCCTCTGTCTAAAACAAATATACATTCTCCATTATATTAAGCAGTACATCTTTAACTCCTTTACTTATTATACACCCAAACTATACGTCTTTAGATAAACAATTTATCCCATTTTCCAGTTTTGAGTATTTCTATATATCATAAACCATAAAAATTTCCCACATTTAAATCAAACAATTTGATTTGTTCTCTATATATTAATCATTTCTTCTTTTTATAGTATTTCTATATAACTCATCACATAGTCAGTCGTTTTAACTCTTCTATACATTCAGTTTGGTGCATATAAGTCTTATCAAAAAAAAAAAAATATTGTTAATTACTCAATCCTCATGTTTAAACCGTTAATTATTCTCTATCAATATTCTATCAATTAACCTTTACATATCTATATATATCTCAATCAATTAATTAATCTAACTGCTTATAAATTCACATTTCTCTTCCTTCCCCGGTAAAGTCACCCCTCTCTTTTATACTTTTATTGTACTTCAGTAGTTCTCAAACTGCCACAGTTTTCCTCCCACCTCCCACTTCTTCTCCAGATATTGTTTCAGCTTCTCCCAGTCTGTGTTAAACTGCCCTGAGTCCAGATCTCTCAGTTTTCTTGTCATCTTATCCATTTCAGCCATATACAGCAATTTGTAGATCCAATCTTCAATAGTTGGCACTTCTTGTACTTTCCATTTCTGCGCATACAAAAGTCTAGCTGCTGCAGTCATATAAAATATCAACGTCCTATGATGGGCTGGAATTCCCTCCATTCCCAAGTTTAGCAGCAGGAGTTCTGGGTTCTTATTTATTTGAAACTGTAAAATTTCACTCATTTCTCTTATTATTTCCCCCCAGAACTGCCTAGCTACCTCACACGACCACCACATATGATAGAGGGAGCCCTCATGCTTCCTACATTTCCAGCATTTATTAGAAGTGTTCAAGTTCCCTAGCGCAATCTTCTTTGGTGTCATGTACCAACGATAAATCATTTTGAAAATGTTCTCTTTAATATTAATACATGTCGTTGTCTTCATTGTAGTTTTCCACAAGTATTCCCATGCCTCCATTGTTATTTCTTTATTAAAGTTTATAGCCCATTTCACCATTTGTGTTTTAACTATCTCATCCTCGGTATACCATTTCAACAGTACTTGGTATACCTTGGATATTCTTTTCTTGTCTTCTTTAAGAAGGGTCTGCTCTAGTTCCGAGTCCTCTGTTCGTATGCCCCCTTTTGCAGAGTCCGAATTGTATAAGTCTCTAATCTGTCTGTACTGGAACCAATCATAGTTAGGTGATAGTTCCTCTTGCGTCTTTATTCTAAGTTTAGATGCTTCAGTTTTGGTTATTTCTTTGTACGTTAAACATTGTTGTTCATTATCAACAGCTCTCGGATCTATCACCTCGTATGGAACCACCCACCAGGGGGTTCCTTCTTGTAGGTAAATTCTGTACTTCTTCCAGATTGTATATAAACTTCTCCTTACAAAATGATGCAGGAACATCGAGTTGACCTTTACTTTGTCATGCCATAAGTATGCGTGCCATCCAAAAATTTTTTTATATCCCTCTAGGGCTAATAGTTTCTTATTCTTTAATGTCATCCACTCTTTTAACCAAACTAGGCAGATTGCATCATGATAAAGTCTCAGGTTGGGCAGTTGCATTCCGCCTCTTTCCTTTGCATCTTGTAGAACTTTTACTTTCACTCGAGGCTTCTTGCCTGCCCAAACAAAATCTGATATTTTCCTCTGCCATTTTTCAAATTGTTTAGAGTCTCTGATGATTGGAATTGTCTGTAGCAAAAACATTACTCTTGGTAACACATTCATCTTAACTGCTGCAATCCTGCCCAACCATGACAAATTCAGTCTATTCCATTTGATCAAGTCTCTCTCTATCTGAGTCCATAACTTTTCATAATTGTTCTTGAACAAATCTATATTTTTTGCAGTCAGCTCAACTCCCAAATATTTCACCTTACTAGTTACTTCACAGTCCGTTATTTCCATTAACAATTGTTGTTTCTGCTTAGTCATGTTTTTGCATAATATCTTTGACTTCTTTTTGTTAATGAAGAAACCTGCCAAGTCACCAAACTCCTTGATCTTATCTATCACTTTTGGCATGTTCTCCAATGGATCTTCTACAATTAACATTATGTCATCTGCAAATGCTCTAACCTTGTATGAATAGTCCTTTATTTTTATTCCTCGTATTTCCTCGTCTTGTCGTATTTGTATCATCAGAATCTCCAATACTAATATGAACAACAATGGAGATAACGGGCAACCTTGTCTTGTTCCTTTACTAATCGTCAATTTCTTGGTCAGTTCATCATTCACTACAATTGCTGCAGTCTGGTCTCTATAAATTTCTTTAATTGCTCTGATGAATCTTTCTCCCAGTTGTAGCTTTTCCATAGTGGCAAACAAAAAATCCCAGTTTAAATTGTCAAACGCTTTTTCAGCGTCTACAAAGAAGAAACCAACCTCTTTATCACAACGCTTGTCATAGTATTCAATAGCATTGATCACTGTCCTTAAATTGTCTCTTATTTGTCTGTCCGGCAAAAAGCCTGCTTGTTCTTCCTCTATGACTTCCGAGAGCCACCCCTTCAGTCTCTCCGCCAATATCTTCGCAAAAATTTTATAATCATTGTTAAGTAATGATATAGGCCTGTAATTTTTCACGTTAGTCAGATCTTGGCCCTCTTTTGGGATCAATGATATATTCGCTTCGCTCCAAGTGTCTGGAATTCTTTGATCCCTGAAAACTCCGTTCATCACCTCTTTTAGGAATGGTGCCAGTTCGTTGGCCATTGTCTTATAAAATTTAGCCGTAAGTCCATCTGGCCCTGGCGCCTTTCCTAGATTTGCGGATTGTATTGCCTTACTTATTTCCTCATCAGTTACTTCACTGTTCAACTTATTTCTCCAAGCTTCCGAGATCTCTGGAAGTTTGGTTTTCTCCAAATATGATGCTATTGATTCTTTGGTTACTTCTTTTTTATTATACAGCTTAGCATAGAATTTATAAAAGGCTCTACTAATGGTAGTCTGCTCCAGGTACGTTTTATTTTCTTCACAGATTTTATTTATTATTTTCTTTTCCCTTTTCTTCTTTAATTGCCATGCCAAATATTTCCCAGGTTTATTAGCACCCTCAAAAGCTTTTTGATTCAGTCTTTTAAGGTTCCACTCCAATTCTTTATTACTCATTGCTGTTAACTGTTCTTGAAGAATTTTGATTTCCTGATGTATTTTCTTTTTCCCTGGTCTCTTTTTTAACTGTACTTCTTTGGCCTTTATTTTCTCCTCAATCTCTTGTCTTTTCTCCTCTTTCTTTTTCCTTGCTCTACCATTTAAGTCCATTAGTATGCCCCTTACAACCGCCTTATACGCGTCCCAAACTTTACTGGTTGGTACTTCTTTATTCACGTTGTATTGTATAAAAAACTTAGTCTCTCTTCTCAATGTTTCCATATTCTCACTTTCCTGTAACAAGTCCTCATTTATTCTCCAGGCTTTCCTTTTTCTTTTTTTTCCAAATTTCCACATAATTGGGTTGTGATCTGAGCCTACCATCGGCATTATTTCTACCTCCTTAGTCCATAACGCTAAGTCCTTTGAGGCCCAGATCATATCAATTCTTGATAATGTAAGATGCCTTGCAGAATAAAAAGTAAACTGTCTGGTTTTAGGATATTCTCTCCTCCATACGTCTTCGAGAGTCTCTTGTTGAATCAACTCAAAAAAAAGCTTTGGCAATAGTCCTCTTTTCTTTTGTGCTTTTGTAGTCTTTTTGTCTAGTTCCAAATCTGTCACTCCATTGAAATCTCCAGCAAGAATTATCTGGTCATATACAAGATCGTCTAAGTGCTTCCTTAAGTCCTCAAAAAAGCTTTCCTTTGCACCGTTAGGTGCATAAAGTCCGACTACCAACACTCTCTTTAAGTTCCAATTACATTCCACTGCTACAAATCTAGCTTCCACATCTCTCATAACAAATTTTGGCTGCAGCTCCTCTTTTATATACAACACCACTCCTCTTTTTTTCTTGTTGGAAGCCGCTACAAATTCTTTGCCCAATTTTCCAGATTTTAAATATTTTACATCCTGTTTTCTAATATGGGTCTCCTGCAAACAAACAATATCACATTTTTGTTTTAGTAGCCAATGAAAAATATTTTTTCTCTTATTCGGTGAGTTTAGTCCATTTACATTCCAAGATAATACTTTACACTCCATATTCATGGTTTTGTTGGTAAGTCTTTTTCATTGTCCTTAATAAATCTCTCCATCTCCCGCTCAGATCTGATACGCTTTTTTGCCCCTCCAAACTCAAAGGACACTCCTTCCGGTAACTCCCATCTGTACCTAATGTTCATGTCCTTCAAAGTCTGAATTAACACTCTATATTTTTTCCTGTCCAGTAACACTGATCTGGGCAATTCCTTCATTATGATAATCGTCTTGCCATCAATCTCCAATGGATCTTGAAATTGTTTTGTCACAATCCTCTCTTTCATATTCCTAGTTGTAAACTGCACGATCACATCCCTTGGTAGTTTCCTCTGGGTTGCAATTCTCGAGTTCACACGATACGCCACATCTAGGATAGCCACAATTTCCTCCTCCTCCTTCCCCAGGTATTCAGCCAACACCTCAGTCATCTGTTCTTGCGCTGACTTCCCTTCAACTTCTGGCAGACCACGAAAACGAAGCTGCTTCTCCATGTGTTTAGTTTCTGCAACTGACATCCTCCCCTTTACCAATCTCATCTCTGTTTGTTGCGTTTCTATTAAATTCTCCATCGCATCTTCTACTGTTTTGACTCTCTGTTTCGTTCCTTGTAATTCACTGCTAATCGTTTCCACGCCTTTTTTCACTTCTGACAGCTCCGACTTTACTGTCTGTGTAACTTCTTTGACCTCTTTAATAAGCTCCAATTTCGTGTCCTTAAGTTCTTTCATCATGTCTATAAGTTTTTTGTCCAAATTTTCTATTGCCGATTGCCACTCTTTTTTCGACATCGTGGGGCTTGCTTTAGCTCGCTCCCACGAATCTGCTCTCTTCCTCAGCTCCGTGGCGTATAATTAAACGTTTTCCTTTTTTTCAAATGTCCCAATCTTTGCCAAAATTAATTTTTTATATCCAAAATGTCGGGCGTCTTTTCTCTATGGTTTCTCTATGTTGTTATAATCCAAGATGGCCTACTTCCTCTTCCGCTGAAGCCACGACCCTTCCACTTTCAAAAATGGCGATTCCCCACTTCCTGTCCCTTGGCAAGGGCCGCTTCCCTCCAGCCACTCTATTGTTGTTACGCACTTCCTGTCTCCCGTCTTCCCACAGCAGGTCTCGCGATGGTGTCTTTTTCCCACAGCTCCAGAACCACAGGTATTCAAAACAATAGTCCGATTTTTGTAATAACTTCTTTAAACTTAGTCTCTTTTAAATTACAACTCCTGCCGAGTCTTCACCTCCTTTTCACTAGTCTGTTGCAGTTTAAAAATCTACTTTCTTTCCTCTCTGTTTTTGTCAATCTGTCCCGTTTCAAGAGATAGCGATCTTTACCTTCTCTTCAACTTTCTCGGGTTGTAATCGCTGTTTCGATCTTAGATTCTCCTCTCGACTTCCCTCCCCGATCGAAGCTTGGGTATGTAGGTCTTATGCCAGCCGAATTGGCCCCAAAATTGCCGCAGAGATTATAGCCGACCCGTCGCAAGGTGGGACCTCAAGGATCGGGGGGGGAGACTCCTTGTGTAGAGCCCCCCCTCGTCCGAGATCTAGCTCACCCTAGGGTCTTGAGCGTTCTTTGCCTGCTCCCCGCCTGAGAGCAGTCGGCCGCGGGTTATTTTCACCCCTCCGGCCGGTTAAAACGGCAATCCGGTCAGCTCCGCAAATGGAGCTGCGTTAGACCTCCATAAATCCCAAACCGGAAGTCCACATATTGATTATTCAATTGCAAGTTATCATCTATTTTCCTAAACATCTCAAAAAAGCCTGTATATGGAGATAATTAGTAACATGCAAATAGGAAATTCACTCAAACAATTAAACCAATCAAACAGAACAATCAAAAGGTGGGTGATTTAATCAACTAAAATTGTTTAAAAATCAGTTTGCAGCTCTAATTGGAAAACCTCTGGCTCACTCTCATGTTCTGGACAGCATCTTACAATGACAAAGGTAGCTGACTCTCAAATCCTGGAAATCTTGTTCGTCTTTAAAGGAGCTACTGGACCTGAATTCAGCAGCACCTGAATTCACACGGCTGTTCACCCAAACAAAGATGCTGTAATTGTATTAGCCGTAAATCAGGAGTTCATTTTAATCATTTAAGCTTATAGTACTATATGTTGTTCAAATTTACACATATCCAAAAATTATTTGAATATGCTCAGAAAAAACTTTGAGAGACTAGAAAAACTTACCAATGTACTTTTCAACCAACAAGACCCAATATTTTTCTGGTGCTTGACATTCAAAAGAAAAATTAAACTGCTCCCCGGGTCGCACTTTCCGTTCGGAGAAGCAATCTCTCCCTGTACACAGCCGGCAGAACTTTTCTGCTTGAGTAGAAGGTCCAGGCTTTATCAGAACGGTTAGATTGTCAACAGAACGAATGGAGATTGTAAAGGCACCTGAGAAAGTTTAAAAAAAGATTACACATCATATATTTGGTCAAACATATGTCCACCACCTGAATAAATGTTTACAGCCACCACCTTAACAAAAGAGAAATATATTTTCCCCCAAGTTTAAGATTTTAATAATAAGTATATTATAATAATTATAATTATTATAATAATTTATTATAATAAAATTATAATAAATAATTATAATAATAATTATAATAAAGGTCGCTGTAGTTCAACAGAAACCTTTCAAAAACAAAATCCAACGGGAAGCTGCTGAATTGGAATTCATATGTAAATTTGACTCTGTCAAGCTGGGACTGAATAGGGACTATGAATGGTTATCTCATTATCACAGGTAACTGATTTCCTTTACAGAGGCGGGGTCAGGGGGAGTCCAGTGGCACCTGGCGTAGGCTTTCGGGGATCACAGTTCTCTTTGTCAGATGCATCTGGCGGGGAGAGCTGTGGTTATTGAAGGCTTGTGCTGCAGTGGAATTGGTTGGTCTTGGAGGTGCTGCTGGACTCCTTTTGATTTTGCTACTACACACTAACACGGCTAAGTCCTCTGAACCTTTACAGAAGCAAACTGATCTCTACATCAGAAGGAGATGTTTGCATCTACCCCGCCCCCCTCTCCTCCTCTATATCTGACCAGTTTCTCTTTTTGCCCTCCATGTATCTGACGAAGAGAACTGTGATTCTCGAAAGCTTATGCTACAATAAAATTGGTTAGTCTTAAAGGTGCTACTGGACTCTTTTTGATTTTGCTACTACAGACTAACATGGCTAACTCCTCTGAATAATAATTATAACATTCGATTTATATACTGCCCTTCAGAACAACTTAATGCCCACTCATAGCGGTTTACAAAGTATGTTAATATTATCCCCACAACAAACACCCTGTGAGGTGGGTGGGGCTGAGAGAGCTCCTAGAAGCTGTGACTGACCCAAGGTCACCCAGCTGGCTTCAAGTGGAGGAGTGGGGAATCAAACCTGGCTCTCCAGATTAGATTCCCACGCTCTTAACCACTACACCAAACTGGCTCGTTAAGGCAATGTGATCAAACCAAAAAGTTACTTTGATCTAAAGATTCATTTGCACAAATAAAGAGGGATTTTTACACAGTTTAAAGGGGTGTGCTATAAGGAAATGGTTCAGAGAGATGCTTTGGTAAAGGGATAGTGACTGGAAACTATACTATGGAGTACTGTCTGTTGCTGTAAGTATGTTCCTACTGGGTAACTTCCACATCATTTGATATGTCACGATAAATCGCTTATGTTTTGTTTCAGTTCTGTATTACCATCACCCCTATGCAAACACAGAAGCATGTATGAACCACTATGCAGCATGAATTGTTATATTTAATGTTTTTAAATGTTTTTAAATGTATTATTTAATGTTTTTAAATGTTTTTAAACATGTTTGTATTTGTTATCCGCCCTGAGCCTGTGAAAGCGGGGAGGGCGGAATATAAATATAATAAATTAAATTAAATTAAAATTAAATTTCTGCTTCCCCCTGCCCAAGTTGCTGTAATCCACACCCTATTGTATTGAGGAATGTCCTAGCCATTGATTATATTGATTTATACAGTGAGAAAGGCAGACTATAAATAACAAATAAAATAAAAAAATAGATTTGGATTGCATGTGGTGAAATCAGTAATTCTCTCATCCAAACTGCCATTTGCTGCATCAAAAACTATTCTGGAGAGTCCTACAACCTCTCTCCAAACAGCCAGTGTAATGCAGTGGTTGGATGCAGGCTGGGAAGAACTGGGTTCAAATCCTTATTCAGCCCTGAAGCTCAGTGTGATCTTTGGCTCTGCACTCTCTCAGCATAATCTACCTCACAGGGCTGCTGTGAAGATAAATGGAAGAAGGGACGACCCTGCACTCCCTTGCCAATGGTCAGGATAAAAAAAAGTGACAGATTGCAATTTAACAGGAGATGGTGCCGCTTAAGGGAGAAGAAATCACGACCCCACTGTTGTCCTCTCACAAGTGAAAGTACTTTGCCTATCTTTGACTGAAGCTAAATACCCGCCCCCCCCAAAACCCACCCACCCCAAAACCTACTTTGATCCCTATGATCATGTTTCTGCTCCTATTCCAAAGCAATTTAAAAATGTTAAATGACACATAAATGTATATTCCCTCTTTAAAAGAAATAATCTTAAAATGAGCCACACACAAGGTTTTGGCCTTGATTTCCAAAATGCTAATTTGTAATTGGCAAGCCTGTTAAGATTGCCAAGCAGAAATGGAGCCACTTAATACCTGCAGGCATCAGTAAACAAACAGGAGGAGGAAAGAAAATTAATCCTAGGACAATTTGAAAAGTATATATAGAAATACGAGTAGGAAGTTATGTGGGAGAGGCTTATACAGCTATCACTATATTCATTAGAAAAGGTGCTAAGTAATCCGAAGAAGATGGAAGTTTTAATGTGGTTCCACAGTTAAGTTGGCGAAGATGTTTGGCAATATTTGGGACCAATGTTCGTGATGCCAACAAGGAAACATTCTCTCTTGCATATTTGGTGGAGTTGCTCTATCTACTGGGGGGGAAAGCCTGAGTATATGCGGAGAAACTTTATAACAGATGCTAGAGTTTTAGCACACTCCTTTCACAGACTCTTCAAGGAGCCCAGGAGTGGGGTCCAGAACAAAACACACTTTGGGGGGGGGGAGCCTTGCCTCCCAGGATAACAATTGCCGCCACCAGTCCCTCGGAACTAGCCCTAAGCTTAGAGACCAAGGAACCTAGTCTCCAGCCCTTCCGGGTGTTAATAAAAAAGTCATCCCTGCAAGGTAGGATGCCTGCACGCTGAGCTATACAAAAACAATTATTTGGTAGCTGAAGCCAAACAGGCTCAATTCAGACTGAAGCCCCAAACCCCAAATACCACCACATAAGTATAATGAATAAAGTTTAATTATTGTGCAAAAGGTTACAAATACAAAAATTATGCAAAACAGAAAATAATAAAAGCTATATACCTACTCTAAAACACTGTATAGGCTTTGGTTACCTAACACAGATTCTACCTTGCCAGTTACACAAAAGTCCACAGATGTCCAAACTCCAGGAGCAAAAGGACTTAAGAGCGGACACCTAAACTGGTTACCAGATCCAAGTCTCAAGATGGCTTGTAAGCAGCAAGAACTGAAAACCCTTCTTTATCTCATGCTGTCCACAGTATGGCATGATCCTGCTTAACCAATTAGTCTTGATGCTAAGAGGTTGGATCCCTGGCTCCTACCTTTTGCTGCCTCTTCTCTCTCGCGCTCCTGGCCTGTGCAATGACGCCACTTCCGCCAGCCATGTAAGTGGGAGCAGGGGGTGGTGGGTCCCCCTAGACCACATCTCTCTATAACTGAAATGTGTTTCCAGTCAGAGCAACTTGCCCCTACCAAGAGTTCCTTGTGCTAATGAGACGAGAGGTGGGCACGAATCGCAACATGAAGAAAAAAACCACACAAACCAGACCAATTCGTAGTTCGTGAAAATGCTGTTTGTGGGGCCGCATTCTCCACGACACTATGACTTTTTTGCCCGGTTCGTGAGAGTCGTGAGCGGTTTGTGAAGCCAGGCTGAAGCCAGACAGGCTGGTGCCACCACCCACATGGCATCTGTGAAACTGACAACCCTGTTCTCCTGCCACCTGCAAGTGGCAGGAGAAGGGGGCTGTCTGTTTCAAATGCCCCATGCTAGATTCAGCCAGCCAATCAGCTGAAGCCGGCAAAACTGGTGGTACCAGCCTGTCTGGCAAGCGGCAGGAGAAGGAGGCAGTCTGTTTCAAACGCCCTGCGCTGGGTTCAGCCAATCGGCTGAAGCTGTTGTGGGGCATGTGAAACTAACAGCCCTGTTCTCCTGCTGCCCGCGAGTGGCAGAAGAAGGGGGCTGTCACTTCCACATGCCCTGCACTGGGTTCAGCCAATCAGCTGAAGCCAGTGCAGGGTGTGTGAAACTGACAGCCCCCTTCTCCTGCCGCCCATGAGCTGATTTGTGAACTAGGAAAAGTTCGTGGAAGTTCGTGGAGTGCAACGAACCATGAATTATGTGGTTCATTTTTTTTTGGTTCATGTCCATGTCTAATTTCCTCTGCCTCATTTTCTGCTCAGAACAGCGTGAGGTAGATTAGGCTGAGAGCACTCCTGGAGAAAAGTTACTGAGAAAGCTTCAAGGCTGAGCTGGGACCTAAAGCAGGGTATCCACAATCCACTCACACTGGCTCTCGAAGAGTCCTTCGGATAAATCTAGCTGCTCTGTGCAATACACTTCGAGGAAATCCTAAGGAAGGGAAGACTCCCCACAGCAGCACTAGGGCTTTAATAGGTAAATTAAAACTGCCACTGATATTAATTAGTCCATCAATTAATCAAAGAGGCTGAGATGAAGGGGCACATTAAAAGGGAGCTTCCCTTTTATGGGAGAGTGACAGTTTGTTTCTTAAATTACAAGTTCTTACATTTCCATAAACAGGTAAGTGTATTAAGCTTTTAAACGCAAAAAAGACTGTGTACAAATCAGCCAATTAAAGAAACGTGTATGTTACTAGAACAGTTCTGGAAATAATAAATTTTAACTTCACCATCCACAGCTCATTCCTAACAGATTTTGATAGTTAAGTTCTAAATTAAAACTAAGGCTGGATGTACACTGTGCTAAAGAAAGAAATCCATGAACTAGAGCATCTGGATTCTCTGATCTCTCTATCCAGGGGAAAAGTTCATGACTTTTTGTAATTTACTCTGCTTTTCCTAGTTATGGATAGCCAAGAAGCCTTACAAAGCACTGAAACCCTGCCACTGCATGCTTTCTTACTTAAGTCGCTGACATATCAACAGGCATTGTCCCCAAAGGTTTGAGAAAGTAAAATAATGGAGTACAGGATCCAAGTAGCATAGTCACTGTTTGACTGGAACTGTAGTATTCACAGGTTTGGCTACGATTCCACAGGAATACAGAAAACCCACAACATGCATCACTGGGATTCAGTTTCCCAAGAAATTTAGATTCTACTTTTTAAAAAAGGGATCACATTTCTAGTCTTTTTGTTTGCAAAGCTCTGCCTGAAAGCATGTGAGCAGTGCCTGCCAATATCACTGAAGCCAGAAGAATGCCTGAGTGAGATTTCCAGCAGCTGGTAGGGCTAGGATTGCCAAACTCCAGGCAGGGCCTGGCAATCTCCCAGAATTACAACTGATCTCCAAACTACAGAGATCACAATTGTTATGTATTGACTTAGCTTCTGTCTGAGCGAAGGCTCCTGAAGTCTTCATTACTATTGGTTGTTTCCTGCTGGCAGCAGCCAATCAGTGCTGTATAATAAAGACTAAACACTGTACTGTAAATAAGTTAGAACTACAAGTGACAAAAGGCACAGGTTTGACACTTGTCAGCTTCCCTCAAGTTTTGATGGGAAATGTAGGCATCCTGGTCTCGCAGCTTCGCTCTCTGACTGCTGTCCAATGGACTTTTCAACTGTCACTTGTCCAACATTCCGCCAAGCTGCCTACATTTCCCATCAAAACTTGAGGGAAGCTGACAAGTGTCCAACCTGTGCCTTTTGTCACTTGTAGTTCTGCTCTTACTTTATATATAGTTAACACAAACTAAGGATTCTAGTTATGTGTGCATATTGGTTGTTGCTTGAAAAAGGGGCGTGACTTGTGTGTATATAGTTCGCTCCTGTTGAGCCTGTCTTCAGTCTGTCTGCTTCCAGTCTTCAATAAAGCTGTTACTATGAGCTGAAATCTCAATACTTAATAACAGTTATCATGGAGAAAATTATCTTTGTAGTCTGGAGATCAGCTGCAATTCCAAAAGCTCTTCAGGCCCTGGAGGTTGGCAACCCTAGCTAAGAGAGACATTGTTCCATAGAAAATGTAAGTCTAGATCTCAGCTCACTAAACATTTACATCCTGCAAGCAAGCGCCGATGGCAAAGTAACTAAATTCCACTTATCATTGTGGTTTCCAAGCAAAGCAACAGTGATGATTCACACAGAAAGGTTTGAAGTTGATGCTTCTGTCTGCATGTAGCCTTAGTAGGATTACACGAATGGCACACGATGCTAGGAAATAGGGGATTTTCTTTGGGTCATCATAAATCCTTGTTTTAACTTGATGACACATAGGATGTTAAAGGAGAGGCATGCTTGGATCAGTTTCCCAAGAATTCTGTTTCCTTGCTTGGTCAAGGCACACAGACAAAACGGACACTAAAGGACCAGAGAAAGGCTCATAGGAGACTTGAAAAAAAATTGCATCTCCTAATGGATGCCTAAGAACTCCCACAATTCTCACTATATCCTTCATCTGCCGTCACAAACACTGGTGGTTTCTGTGCCAAATTCACCTCTCGTTTAAAAATACAATTTCCCAGATGCAATTGGAGTTCACGACTTCTTGTTCAGGCTTGCAGTAGCAATGCTAACTGGAAATCAGAAATATGACTACTTCTGATTTCAGATCACTCCGTCTAGCTGCTGGCAATTTTGACTGAATAATCTGCACACATTGCCCTCTTTCTTATATTGTAAAGATTGCTTTATCCTAACCCATGCTTCTAATATGGATAATTTATAGACTGTTATTAATTGCAAGTGCAGGAAAATAGAAAGGTCATCTCCAGTCAAGTAATTTGTGCTGCGTATTAAACACCATGAGATTCTCTTTATATTCACCTTACTATTACCACTTTCCTTATCATTAACCATCTGGTCCTCAGCGAAAAACAGGCCAGTTATGACTTCTCCCAACTCCCTATTAGATAACATGCTGAAAACCTGGGATAAATATAGGAAAATCTTAGCTCCAGGTATCTCTCTCCTAACATCTTTCATTAACCAAGAGTGGTTCCCTCCAGGAAAGGATTTAAGTGAGTTTAGGGAATGGAAAAACTCTGGGATATTGTGGATTACTAACTGGATTGAAAACGGGACAATTCTGGAAAAATCTATAGTAGAAGAAAGGTTCAGAATTGGGATATCTTGGTTTAGATATCTTCAGCTGAAACAGCTGTTCACCAAGCTGATCAGGTCCAAGGATTTGCTTTGGCCCCTACCTCCTTTTGAGGAAATTATTTCGAACGGGGAAGATGGTAAACAGGGTAGGATTTCAACCCTTTACAAATTATTATTAAGCGTGTTACATAAAGACCCTCTGCCATACCAAAAAAAATAGTCTGATTCTTTAAAACGGGTTATCTCGGAATCCGATTGGAAACATATATGGAATTCCCCTTCCAACAAATCTAGTTGTTGGAATATCAAACTCCAGTTTTACAAGCTGCTGTCCAATTGGTATTTAACACCACATAAATTGAATCAGATGAACAGGTTGTTGACCCCTCTGTGTTGGAGATCTTGCAAGCAGGAAGGCACGACCCTACATATGTGGTGGGAATGCCACTATGTTCAGGAATTTTGGAGAGTGGTTCACAAAGAGATATTCAACATGATGGGTCTTTCATTGCCATACTCCCCAGAATTTCTTCTATTGGATTTTTGGCCCAACTCTATGTTAGATAGGAATACCAGAACTCTTGTCTCGATATTAGTTGCCTCTGCTCGTCTGGTCATTGCTGGGAATTGGAATTCCCTCAAAGGCCCATATCTAAAAAAATGGTATCAGAAAATTTGGGAGCAATATCTGATGGGTAGGATTATGAATAATCCGGTTTTTGGGAACTTGCATACGGCAGTCCCTTTATTTTAATACGATGAGATCTGGAAACCAATTTTAGATATTTTAAATGCCAAAGAAGTAATTCCCCCCACGCAACAAAGTTAAAATGCTCATTTATTGTAATTCTTGGGTTTTTAACAATTTGCCAAGAGTGGTTTTGAAAATGTCTTTTATGGCTTAGTTTTAATCCCTTTCTTGTTTGTACAGTATGGTTTTATCATTTCTTGTATTAATTTTTTTTAAAAAAAGAAAAAAAATATATTCACCTTACTACAAAACAGTCCCCCCGCTTAAAAAATAAGCAAATAAAAGCAGGTGTGAAAGACTGCATATTTTGTTGGAAGAAATGCTATGAGGAGGGACAATTTAATCTCTACCTCTGGCCATTTTTCTACTCAATAACTTTCCACTCTTTTTCTTTTTTTGAGGGAGATAGTCAAGCAAGACAAAAAGGCGCAGGAGGATGTCTTCCTCTTACCATTTTTTTTAAATGAAATCATAGCTTCCTGAGGGTCTCGCAGACATAAACTGCCACATTTGGGGCAGCTGTTACCCATGTTCCCGCATAATGTCTATTGTGGCTCTAATACCTCAGTATTGTGCTTGCACTACATCCTCTTCTGGAGTTACTGGACAAATCACTTTTATTTATTATGCTATTTATTATCAGCCTTTCACTTGAGGCTTCGTGCCACTCACAATTTCCAAATTAAAAACCATACAGAATACAATATATCCCTCAAGAAAAGGCCAGGAGCTAAATACTATTAAGAGCCCTCACAAATAAGATGGACTTTCACCATCTCCAAAAACGTTTCTAAAGATGGCCGTCCACTCGTTTCCTTGGGAAGCTTGTTCCACAAGGGGCGAAATTTCAAAAGTCAATCGCACGGTTTTTAGAAGGCATTATACACACAATGTACCTGAAAGCATGTGTTTAAAAGGGGCTGTATGCTGCAGGGATCTGGCCACAGGTTTCCACAGCTTATGTCTACAGGACATTGTTGTTGCTGCTGTTAAGAGGCTGGTTTCTTTTAGTTCAAAATGCCAGGTATGACTTGGCAACCACTGGGAGTCCAGCTGCAGGAAACAGGAGTCGGGAAATTCCCATCCCATAAAGAAAATGGTAAGTCTATGTGCAAATCTGCCATACATATTTAAGTGGTCTCAAACCAGTAATTACTTCAACACTGCAAGAGTAATAATAATCTGCCTGATAGGCCTGCTGCAAGGACAAGCTCTGTAAGATAATAAGATAAACCCCTCCTAAGATATTTCAAGAAATACGTAGCACAGCGGTCCAAGATTACAGTTGATGGGTCCCAATAGCCAGTGTACCTCACACTGACCTAGGACAGAGGGGAAAAAATCTCTACCTACCCTCTTCACATCACACTTAACTATCATCAGATCATCTCTTGCTTAGCCATTTACCTTTCTAATCTAACAAGCCCCCTGCCTTTTTAGCTGTACCTCAGAAAGAAACTGTTAAAAATATAAATAACTGGGCCTGGAACCTGTTAAAACTGAGCCTCAATAAACTAGTAGGAGGGTTGCAGACTAGCATCAATTGCAGAGAAAATATGATGTGTGTTTTGGAGCTTGCTGGCTAGTGTGAGTGTGAGAGAGAAAATAAACTTACACCTAGCTTAGGTTTAGAAAAGAAATAAGTTCTTTATTATAGGAACTCCATACTTTGAAAATGGATAGATTTCTATCTACCTAATCTAAGTATGGGCATGGATGATAGAACAAGTCCTGCATTCATTGTGCAAGATGGAGAGAAGAGATAGTAGTGTGTGACAAAGGGAGGAAGAGAAAGATATCATGAGGAGGAAGTCCTGAGATTAGCAATCTACTCATCAAAGGATAGTTCAGGGCAGTAAGGAGTAAACAGATGTCCTAACACCTTTCTTTCTAACTTTCTAGTTTGTTCCCCTCTGAAACCTGAGGAAAGGGACAGCATTAAGTCCTTCTCTTCTAACAGAAACACCTTCACTCCTTCCACCATTTTAGTTGTCCTTTCCCCCCATATACCTTCCCAACTCTAGGATATCAAGAGTAGATCAAGGAGTCAAGAGATAAGCGCAACGCAGCACTCAACATAAAGCCCTGTTAAAAGGAAAGGAACTACCTTAAAATCAGTCCACGGGGAACTGTGACTGGCAGATTAGGAGTCCTGGGTAGAGATATCTCTGAAAATAGCCATCATTTTAGCAAGAATTGCCTGGGATTGATTCTTGGACTTCGTGTAGTTTAGTAGTTAAGAGAATGAGTTCAGATATCTCTGGTTCAGGTATCAAGTAGGCAGTGAGCAAGCAACGGTTTATCAGCCTCGGCTGCCCAACTGCAATACGGGGAAAATAATAATGGCCTTCCAAATAGGTATCCTTAGGGTTTACTCTGAAAATATAACTATACAGTACTGCCTGCTATCTCTATTACGCATGCAAAACCTGTCCTTCCTTGCAAATAAACTGCTATTGTAGAACAAAGCCATGACTTTGATCTCGCAGAAGATTCCATAGACTGAAGTGATGGAGTTAGGGGTGTGCACCGAAGAAGAAATTAATCCAGGAAATCCAGATCCAGGATTCAGGGATCCAACCCTGCCTCCCCCCCCGCCCCCAGGGCTGATTCTAATCCAATTCAGACAGATCAGAGAAACCTGGGTTTATTCAGCCCTTATTCACTGTGGAGAAAACTGTCCAGGAGCTATCTGGGTGGGTGGGGAATCATTTTTTGAGAGAACATCAGATTTTCAAAGAACCTACCTCACTGTCCTCTAAAGACTCCCCAAGGTTCAAGAAATTTTGACCCTGGGATCCAATTCTATGGGCCTCTGAACAAGGTGCCCCCAGCCACTCCATTGTTTCCTATGGGGAAAAGTCAAAGAATTTGACTCCCATTGCAGAAACTCACTGGGACAAGGCTGGTATGGCCAAGGCACACTCCCAAATGCAAGCTACACACACAAAAACCCCAGCAGAATTGAACTGAAGCCCCGCCCACTACCCCAATGCCCAGAACAAGCTGCCAAGAGCCACTTGTTCCCTATGATGAGAAAGTTTCCAAGCTGGTTCTCAGGCATAAACACGCAAGGGCAAAGATGCCAGTGGCTACACGCACACTTCCAAAGCAAGCTCAACACCAAGAAAGCCCAACAGAACCAACCAAACTGAATCAAAGGAAGGAATCCTCCCAGAACCAACATGAAGCAAGGGGACCAACATCAAACCAGAGAATCACATCCATTCCACCCCAAACCAAACGGAAGCAAGGGACACTGTTGCAACTTTGCCCAACAAACTAGCGTCATTCACAGCAGCCAAGCAGAACCCAGAGCCAGTGGGGGAACACTGCAGAACAGAACCAAGCAAGCACCCAGCCACGAACACAAGGCAAAGGCGGGCAAGCAAGTTGTTGTATAAGATGGATTCCACTTGGCCTTAGATTGAAAATGAGAATGAAGGATATTTTGGGGAAACCCAAGTTCTTCTCTCTCTCTGCAGCCACTCACACTTGCTTGGAAGCAATGCTGCTCCTGGGGGACAGAGGACACACAGGGAAAACATGTAGGGATAGTCAGAGATGGGCCACAGGTCTACAGAATCTGTGAAAATCACTTTCCCTTCCACCAGTGGAAATCCCCTGTGAGATCCAAGCTTATATGAAATTTGTTCTCACTTTCCATCTAAGGGCAGTTACTCAGAGCTAATTAAAAGAGCTGGGACAGGGAGAGAACACTTTATAACTACAAACTCTTGAGCAATTTGCAATTTAGAATTGTTTAATCCTCCATTTCTCCAGTATGCGCTCATATATACAGAAGAGGGGCCAACTAGGATCTTGGTGGCCAGTGATCAAATCCTCAGTCGGCTTCACAAGGTTGTTATTGAGAATGATGTCATAAGCAGCTTTGGCTCCCCAAGCTATAAATATGTAAATAAACAACTAATGAGAATTCTACTAAAATTTCATGAAAACTCAAGTATTAGATAATCTCTCAAAAAGCAACAAGCGGAGTACACCAAGATGACCTTATCTTAAAACAAGCAGCTCAGTTCTGAAAATGTATGTGCTTAGGAAGCCGCCATGTGCCTTGCAACAAGATAGGCATGAGCACCTGCTAGATATTCAAGCAATGAGAAAATAAAATGATTTCTTGCAAATACGCAACTCAAACTTTCTAAGTGTGTGCAAAGAAAATCACTTGAATCACTTTTGCAGTTTATGCCACAGTACCAAATGTGGGAAGAAGATTGCAACATTTTTTTTTTGCCGCTAATGAGATTAACCAAGAAGTTAGAAAAATAAAACGAGAACTAGCAAAGCTGTTGAAAAAAAGCCATTTTAATTCAGAGTTCAGCAAAACAGGAACTATTTGTGTATCCTTACTTTTCTTAGGATAGCGCAGTAAGGGGAAACCAAACACCACTAAAGTCTGCATACCAATCAAACTTTGGTGACAGAAGCAGCAGTTAAGGAGCTGCTGGCTGACCATATTGACCCCTTCAATATGACAATGAGACTCATGGTTAGGGTCTTCCTTTTTATACATTAAAAAAACAGCTTGGAGGGGGACATCCAGATCAAGTCTGCAGTAAAGTGAAGTGGGATGGAACCCTTCCCCCAATTTAAGTCCAACCCCCTTCCTCCCCTTGCAGCCAGTTTGGTGTAGTGGTTAAGAAGCCATCTGGGTGACCTTGGGTGAGTCACAGTTCCCTGGAGCTCTCTCAGCCCCACCCACCTCACAGGGTGATTGTTGTGGGGTGATAATAACATAAACCACTCTGAGTGGGCATTAAGTTGTCCTGAAGGGCAGTATATAAATGGAATGTTGTTGTTGTTGTTTCAAGTTGCTAGTTGCCCTGTGAAAGCGGCAAACTTACAGGTTCCCATATCTGCTGAATTTCTAGCACCCAATGGTCGTTGTTATATCATAGAATCATAGAGTTGGAAGGGGCCATACAGACCATCTAGTCCAACCCCCTGCCCAGTGCTTATCACCATGTCCCCGTGTACATATTTGCATTTTTAAAAAGTCTTTGGGTTTGTACAGTTTCATGTATGCTTTTTTTTCTACACAAAGAATCGTGACAAGTTAAAAAAAACCTGAAACTGGAATTACTAGCTGCCAGGTAGATTCCTATATGGCACATAGGAATATGCTATTACAGCCCACAAAGGCTCAAGGTCTCACACCTACTGAGTACCTCTGAATGGCAGAAGCCCCATTGTGGGGTGCAGGCTGTGAACTGGGAAGATTGCATTGCTGGGCTTTAGCAGTCCTTTCCCTTGAATCTGTCCTCCATTTGCTTGGGAACATTTCAGCTATGAGCCCCGCAAGAACATGGAGGATAAAGAAAGCAAATAGGGTCACCCTCTCCTAATACAAACAAACTAGGGTGGTGGGGCATGACCTAAATACATGTATTCCCTAGGGAGAAGTGTGAGACAACTAACCATTGTGCCATGGAATGTAAACAGTGGCCAGGTACAGAAAGAATCATCTTTTCCCACACAAACCTACCAGCCAGGTCTTCAGAAGTGGTCTTAGCCACAAGGCATCCAGAGCAAGCTGCCCAAAGCGGCGGTGGGGGGGGGGGATGGCTACAGCTACAGCCCCCAATAAAGATGGGGAGGGAAGAAAAAAACCAAGTGTCAGGTTCTGGAAGTTAGATCCTCTGCAGACACTCCAAGGTATGAGTTAAAGTTACTTTATTAGAGATCCATCAGTATCAGCAAACACAGACAAGGGCAATTGGCAGAAGTGACGTGTATAAGGTTGGAGGGGTTAGTTATAGGGAAGGTTTCCGCCTTTAGGATATGGACGGTTATGCTTCTGGCGCGAAGGAGCTGGGGGCAGGGGAAGAGGATTTGAGAAGGAGGTGAGAAGAACTGTAGGAGAGATGAAGTTATTGTCGGTTCCCAGGAGGCAGGCGCCGGCACTCAAGGACACATTCCCAAGCAGCTGTGAAAACGAAAGCAGACATTGCGGCAGGCACCTGTGAGATAAGCGCCCTCAGCCAGACAGGTCCCCAAATGCCACTTGCCATACTTCCAGAGGTTCAACACATAATACAGAGCACAGAGAATACTCATGGCAGATATGCAGACAGACATATATGACAGCAAGCCCTCCATGTCCATACAGCTGCTTCAACATTGGAAGGACAAAATCCCACTCCCTGTAAATCACTGGATTGAAGACCTTATCAACATTTGAACGTATTATGGACTTGTTTTTAGATATTTGGAAATCTTTTATAGATACCTATGTATAGATTTGCTAATACTGCTTTTGTAGCCAGCACTGTTTCTTTTTCCTTTCTGTTTTTTTTCTGTTTTGCACTGATAAAATAATTTTAAAAACTTGAAAAAGAGTAGGCTTTTATTGCCACTTGTATCCAGTCCCTCTGGGGCTGCACGCGCCTGTCTATCTTGCATGGAATGAGGGCTAACCTTGCTTGGGCCTCAGGAGATGGGCCCTAACATGGGGGCAGCAGGGCACTGGCAATAATTCTGGGGACCCATGTGGGACTTTTGCTCAGGGCCCCAGAATCACTAAGACTGTGCCTGCCCTGCTGACAGAAATAAAGTAGGCAAGCAACAGACAGAGCCTTTTCTGTGGTGGCACCAAGGATCCAGAATACCCTCACCACCTGGTTACAAACCTGCAAGGTACAAATTTTTTTTTCTTTTTTTTTAATAATAGTCCTATTAACAGGAGTCCCTTATCCTGACTGGTCTTTATGCTGTTACTGCTGATGGTTCTGCTTTTATGATCCATTTTACCTACTGAGGCTTATGGTTTCACCTCTTTTGATTGCTTTTAAGGTGGCTGCTGTTATGGTCTGCATTTGATTTCCGTGTTTTATTTGCTGGTGCTGCTTTTAACTGTTCTACTCAGATTCATTTCATGTTCCTGGTTGTCCCACATTTTTAAAAAAAGATTACTGGAATGTTGCAAGCCATCTCATTATTTTATTATTTATTATATTTATATCTAGCCCTCTCTGCAAGTGGGTTCATGGCGAGTTACAACAGAAGATAAAATATACAAGATAAAATCACAATAAATTAACACAGCTTTCTAATAAAACACCTCCTCACCATATAAAAACCATGTAACATCTGACAGAGGTGGAGGTCCGGCTTAACCATGCATGGTTGCTCATATATGGGGGGTAGATGGTCAATACCCCCTACAGACATCGAGGAGACCGAGAGAGAGGCTCATTTGGTGGAAACCCTGATGGCCTCAACCATATGCCTGGTGGGACATCTCCATCTTACAAGCGCGCCTGAAGGAAACAAGATCTTGGCGGGCCCAGGTGTCCTCAGACAGAGAGTTCCACCAGGTCGGGGCCAGGACTGAAAAGGCCCTGGCCCTGGCTGAGGCCAATCAAGCCTCCCTGGGGCCAGGGACCACCAGTAGGTGCTTACTGGCTCATCTCAGCACCCTCCAGGGAGTATATAGGAAGAGACGGTCCCTCAGATGTGCTGGTCCCAGTCCGTTTAGGGCTTTATAGGTTAATACCAAAATCTTGAACCTGATCTGGCACTCCACGGGAAGCCAGTGTAGCTGCTACAGAACTGGAGTTACATTTGTCCTGAAAGGCACACCCATCAGGACACGGGCAGCAGCGTTCTGGATCCTCTGTAATTTCCGGGCCAGACTGAAGGGAAGCCCTGCATAGAGCGAGTTACAGTAATCCAGTATGGAGATGACTGTTGCATGGACCACTGTTTCCAGGTCACAGGTTGAGAGATAGGGAGCAAGACACCTGGCCTTACAACCATGGAAAAAAGCAGACCGGGCAACTGCCGCAACCTGGTCCTCCATTGATAAAGAGGAGTCCAGCATCACACCAAGACTTCTGACCGGCGAAACGGGCACAAGTGGTGCGCCATCAAAGGCCGGAAGCTGGATCCCCCCCGGCAATGTCCCACAACCTAAGTACGGGACCTCCATCTTCGTGGGATTTAACTTCAGTCTGCTCTGCTTCACCCAACCAGACACGGCATCCAAAGCTCTAATCACGGCTTCTGGAGCCGAGCCAGGCCATCCGTCCGTCCAACAACAGATACAGCTGGGTGTCATCAGCATACTGGTGGCAACCCAGTCCAAAACTCCGCACCAGCTGGGTGAGGGAGCGCATATACAGACTGAACAACAATGGGGAGAGAATCGCCCCCTGGAGGACGCCACATACCAGTGGTTGGCATGCCGACACCCTCTCCCCTAGTGCCACCCTCTGTCCCTGACCGTGGAGAAAAGAGACAAGCCACTTTAAGGCAGTCCCTCATATCCCCACATCAGCAAGGCAGTGGGTCAACAATTCATAGTCAACCGTGTTGAACACTGCCAAAAGATCTAATAACACCAGCAGCGCTGACCCGCCTCGATCCAGATGTCTATGGAGATCATCTTGAGGGCAACCGACACCGTCTCCGTCCAATGGCCCAGGCAGAAGCCAGACTGGAATGGGTCCAGGACCAATGCATCTTTCAAGAAAGCCTGCAGCTGTTCCACCACCACCCATTCAATCACCTTACCCAGAAATGGGAGGTTCAAGACTGGGGGGTAACTGGATGGGTCGGCAGCATGCATGTTTTATATGAGAAACATGCTCACAAAAAGGGATTTTAATCTTGTAAATGCCTATAAATGGATAGAAAGTGGCAAACAGAAAGTATAAGGAATGGTAATCAACAATCAAACAAGAAAACCATTTACTTTTTAAAAAACAGTGTCAGGATAATAAATTAACATGTAGAACTGGACCACAGACAAACACATTACCCCTGATATTTTCTCTATGGCAGAAAACTTAAAACACTTGGAAAGAAAAACATATTTGGAAAAGAAAACTTACAGAGAAGCAAAACTAATTCCTACTGTATGTTCTAGCCCACAGTGCAGATACTGCCCCACCTAGTTTTTCTCATTACCTTAACAAGAGACTGCATGAAACCAACCTACTGTCATTTACTTATCCCATTAAAAGAAGCATCTCAAGCAAGCAGTCTGGGTCCTCTGGCAGTTTCCAGATACTATTTGGCTAGTGCTGCCAACCTCCATGTCTCTGGATGACAAATCAGTTCTGCTAGAGAAACTGCTGTTGTGGAGAGTGGGCTCTACAGCATTATACGTAGGCTTGCCAACTCCAGGTTGGAAAATTCCTAGCAATTCAGGGATGAAGCTTGGAGAGGACAAAGGTGTTTTGGGGGTGGGTGGGGGGACCTCAGAGTTCCAGGGTGAAACAGGAAATGATATCAGGTTGCTGACATCAACAGAAATTCCATGCAGGATTCTTACACAATTTTTTTCTTAAACCCTTCCTACAGCCCGCGTCTACTTTTTCTTCCATCTTTCTTTCCCCTGCTACACTGCTCTTTTGCATTCACTTTTGAGAGGTCTAGTCCACTCAGCAACAGACTACAGTCTCCCTAATGGTACAAACTTTTAATCACCAACAATGAAAAAGCAACATCTATTGATACACAACGCACTCCATTAAAAAAAAAAAAGATTTTTCACAGTTAAAACAATAGGAAGGTTGGGATGTTTACTCACTAGAAGTTGCTTTCTATACCTTCATCCCCACCCTCTATTCTTTATGAAGAACTATGAATATAGAAGGCTACCAATAGACATCAGTCATCAGATGTACTTTGAAGGGTTGAAACTCTTATTATAATATTATAAGCCTAAGTTTATTTCCCCATTTCATTACTGAAAAGAACCGTGTTCCACTCGCTTAAAGTTCATTCTGTGCTGTGCAGCAGGACAAACATCCAAGCGCCGCCCAGAAGGACCAGGAAGTTATCAGCCTGACACAAAGAAAGGGCCTCCGGTCAAAGAACGCGTTTAATCTGATGAATGAATGAGGCATGTTTAAAAAGCTGTCGGGTTGAGCCCTCTTTCCTAGATTTGTTTAGCATAATTAAGCCCTTGCTTACACACACCCTTTTGACCCAGGCCTGGGATTTCTATCTCCCTGTAAGTGCAATATTATCTTAGGAAAACCTGGGATTTCCCACCTAGCTTAACCTAACTAGTGAATGGTCTCTGTATTTTTCTTGATTAGATTTGAATTTTACGTAAATATATTTCAACTTGTACTTCCTGCATGTCATGGCCGCTTGGCCCCACTGCTTTGTTTTATCAAACCTCGTATCTAAAATGCCTGCCTAGAATCCATTTGTTGCATCTGAAAAGGGGGCTCTCATGCCGGAAGAACATTTGCCACAAGACTCCTGTTTAATTTTGTTGCAACAGATTAACCTACTCCACTGAAATCATTCTCTTTAGACTGTATCTTCTGAGCCCAGGTCTGTAAGGTGCATTCAAGCAGTGCCTGGCAACCAGTGGGAGGGGTGTGTGTGTGAGGGAGCATAACTCTGGCTGTGGCATCACCCTAGGTCCAGGGGGGGGAAAGGAACTCTAGGAATCATCAGAAACTGTGGTAAAACCATAGAACTTCTGGCAATTCCTAGAGCTACCCTATATCTTTTATATAAAAAAAAAACAGGAGTGACATGGCACCACATGAAATGCTGCAGAGTTTTTAAAAAAATTTCTCCCACCACTGCTCTGAGCAGATGGGGCCTATCACATGAGTTTTTTCCCATGTAATCTTTCCGCATCATGTGGCTGTAGGTCTTTGAAACTTCACAAGAGCATCATGGACGACTGAAAAAGCCCTTCTTTCCCAAGGTACTCCTATATTCTTTAAAAGATGCATTATTATAGATACCCAACAGACAGAGAGAGAGAGATAATATCAAGAGATACCAGCCAGTCTAACATCTGGGCAAGCCCAGGATCGGGAACCAGCCTAAATAGGAATCTGCTGGGACACATCACTGACTATAGCCCATGAAATCACCTCTGGGTGTACAACAGGCAAGCAGAAGCAATAAAGAAATCCCTTTACAGCTATGTTAGAGCCGAAGGATTTAATGACAATGACTTACTAGCACTTTTAATGAATCTGGAAGTACAACACACAGCAAGTGAAGATATCAGAAACCAAAGTGATGTATCCTGAAGGACATCAGAACGTTCTGCATTAAAATTCTTAATAAAAATGTTCAAGGAAGAACATTCTGCATCCACAATTGTGTAGAAATGTTTTAAAAACAGCAGGCCAAAATAGAGTACTTTACAGTGCTCTGGCTTTTGAGTGTAAAGAGGCATGACTGACACCAAGTAAGAATACTGTGGGACTAAAGCAACTGTGGAATAGCTAGGAAGCACTCCTGGCCACCCCCCAACCTGCTTCCACACATGTTGGATAATGCACTTTCAATGCTCTTTAGCGATCATTTGGAACTGGGTTTTCATGTGTGAAACAAAAAATCCACTTCCAAAGGATGGCTAAAGTGTATTGAAAGTGCATTATTCAATATGTGCGGAAACGGCCTCTGGCCGTGTTATGAAGAATCCAGCACTTTAAGGCTGAAAGCCTGAGACAAGGCTTGTGCTGTGCTGGTTAACAGGAGTTAACAATATCTTACTGTTTATTTCTCTATAAAATATAAAACTAGTTTCCAAGACGCTGGATGCTGTATTCTAAGAATTTTAACTTTTGTCCTCCCAGCTTTAGCTCGGTCTGGATCTTACATCCTTAGCAGATCATCCAGGGACAATTTCCAAGTCCTTCCCACAAGATAAGTCACATCCTTTGGAAATGTTAGGATGAACCGTTTGAAAGTTTAACCACAGTGCTGTCTGGGGCTATTTAGTCAACATTTAGCTATGCTTTTACTTGGAGAAAAACTTGAAACAACGCAGCCCGTCCCTAATCAAGGTTAAAGTCATCACACACCTTTCCTTTTTTAGAAAACAGCCTCATATTGTTCTCCCATTTCTAGTTCTAGAAAAATTTTTGCATGGACAGGAAACGATGGTCCTTCAAAGCAACCTTATCTGGGGGTCACTCAACCAAGCTCAGCAGCTTTGTTTAGGCTTGTAGGACATGCAAACATAGCAGGCTGCTGCAGCTCTGGTTTGTTTGCTCCATTCTGGTGTTTGCATTTTTCATAGCATCAGGAAGCTACATTTTCCCAACACAGTAGTAAAGCTTACTAAAATATATTTCTCAGACTCACGTGAGAACAAGCAGTTGCGCAAAAGTGGCAGTTGCAATTTCCTGCAGTTGTCTGGGTGAGAGGAACGGGGAGAGGGCTTCGTTGCATGAGTAATGTTCACGACATGTTGTAAGATCTCAGAGCTGGACCCCCTTTCTTAGATCAATCCTCCCCCTCCACGACAGGAATAAAACATCTAGTTATAAGTATTCTGAACTGTTTAGGAAAAAAACGGTTTCGGAAAGTATTCTGAATGTAACTAGACACAGTTTCTTCCAAACGGAGCTTGACTCTCAAAAGCTCACACTCTGGAAAACATTGTTCATCTTTCAGGTGCTACTGGAGTTCAATCTGGCTCTTCTACTGCAAATTGTCACGACTACCCACCTGAAACTAGTCACAGGAATGTCAACACTTACATCCAGGGCTTTTTTTTCTGGGAAAAGAGGTGGTGGAACTCAGTGGGTTGCCCATGGAGAAAATGGCCACATGACTGGTGGCCCCGCCCCCTGATCTCCAGACAGAGGGGAGTTGAGATTGCCCTCCGCGCCGCTAAACTCCCCTCTGTCTGGAGATCAGGGGGTGGGGCCACCAGCCATGTGACCATTTTCAAGAGGTTCCGGAACTCTGTTCCCCCATGTTCCTGCTGGAAAAAAGCCCTGCTTACATCACTTGTGCTGCTTTGACTTTTGATAGCTGTGTACATTCATATATCCTTGACTGGTTCAAATGAGAGAAAGATCACACAAAGATTGTGATTGAAAGCTCTGGTGCAGTCGTAGACCCAAGGCCTGGTGAAAGACAGTGTGCGCACTGGAGCCACTCTATGCGCATCAGACTTGGTGAAACTGAGGCAAAGGGCTTTTGAGGCCAAAGCTGTGATATGTGAGAACTGCTTCTCTACAGTTATTTGTTTGCCGTGATCAGTGGGCTCTGCTTCCACCTCTCCAACGGAGTAGGGAAGCTGAGTAAACTCTAAAAATGTGCTGGCAGATTATCCATTATGCAAGTAACTCGTCCAGCACCTCACCGCTATTAAGGAGCACCTGAAAAATGACCACCAGTACATCCAACTGCACACACCGGGCTCTTTTAAACTGTCCTACAATTCAAAACACGGCAGCTCTTCTCTCATCACACAGCAAGGAAGTTGTCCAAAGCCTACAGGACAGGATTACAAGCAAAAACAGCCACGGCTGAATGTACCAAGGGAGATTTTAGCCATGAAGTGGCCGAGTTGGAAGAGTCTGTTGGGTATCAGTTCTTTACCCAACCCAGCTGCTATCTTTAGCACACGAATACAACGTTCATTGGGGTTGATAAAGTCATCATAAAGGCAAGATGATACTGAGTACCAAGAAGCAGGAGAATTACTTTTGCCAGCCCCCTTCACTGTGGGGAAGCAGCTGCTGCCTTCCCTGGCAAAGAGGGCAGGATCCTCGGGGCTACTTGCTGGAGCCAAGGGCACCGCTTGGGGGTGGCTGCTTGTGACAGCAGACCTCAACACTGTGGAAGGGCAGGATGGCAACAGGACTGGTTTGGCACCCTGCCATCTTGGGCATCCTGGGCGATCCTCCTTGGCCCTGCCAAGAAGCCTAACTCTTGGGGTAACTGCATAGTACCTTTGATGCATATTGTAGGCCTAAGCAAATGAAACAACACACTCTACTCAAAGTTGGCCCAGGAGTTGACTTAACACAGGAAGGAGATTAACAACTTTCCAAACAGGACCTCCTGCTGGGTAGCTTCCACCAGATTTTGATCTAGAGAGGTAATGCTTTGGTGTTCAAACAAATAAGGGATTCAAGTTTATTCAATCTATTCTTTAAAAAAATAGCATGGGGGAATCTAACACAAGTCTTACAGTTATTAAGTCTTACAAGCAACAGAACAAACAGTGCAAAGGTTGATCAGTCTATAAAGAAAAATAATAAAGACGGTACTGTTAAAATGGAATTTAATGGTGAAGCCTACCAGCGTGCACTAACATTGATCCAAACCACAACCCTACATGGATTTAACGGGACACTGTCGTACTCCTATGAACACCTGAAGTTGCTTCCCCCTTGGCTCCCTTCATCCCACTACTGTCCAGCCACTGGCAAGGGAGACGAGCTCCTTTCGAACTGGCAGCGTCAGGGACTGAGCCTTGGCCGTGCAAGGCCCCCCATCTTTTAAGGGGGCTTGCACGGGGCCCCCACGGACCAGCAGAGAAACGCGCTAAGCAGCCAGCCCAGAGTCGAGAGTCGCAGCACGTCCGAAGGCTCGCAAGCAGCCGCCTTGCGCAACCGAGCGCGGGCCGCACGACGCTTGGGAAGGGGGCTCCGCTTAGCGCGCACCCCGCGCCTTGGCAGCGTTTCCGCGGCGAGTCAAGCAAGAGGCTCGCCGAGCGCCCCAGCGACGGGCGCCCCAGCCAAAGATGCTCCGAGCCCCCCGCCCGCAACGCCCAAGGATTTCGCGGCCCCGCGCAGAAAATCCCTTCTTCGCCCCCCTCCCTGCTCGGGAGCCCGCGGAAGAGCCCAGGGGAGCGCCTTCTGCAGGAGGAAGTTCGCCGGGGCGCTTCTCCCGCGCCTTTCAGCTCTCCCGCTCCTCCGCGCACGCTGCGCCGCCGCTTCCAGGCGCCTCCAGACTCGCAGCGCCCGCGGCTTCCTCTTCCCCTCCGGCCCCACCCGGGTCGTGGAGAGACCCGCCAGGCTCCCCTCACCTGCCCCCGGGAGAGTCACAGCCGCGGCCAGTGCGAGGCGGAGCAGCAGCAGCAGCGCGAGTGGCCGGTGCGCAGCCATCTCAGAGCATCGGCTCCGCGGGCTGCTTCCTGGGCGCCCCTCGCCGCGCCAGGCAGGCGGATCGGGCTGGGCGCGAGTCTGCCGGGGCGCTTCTCGGACGTGCTCCTCTTCCTGCTCTACCTGAGAGCGGGCGGGCGGGCGGCAGAGGCAGCTCCGCCCCAGCAGGTAACGCCCCGCCCCACTGCGAAGGGGCGAGGGAGGCCCCGCCCCTTTCCCCTAGCCCCGCCCTGGGCAGGAGCTGGCCGGCCGGCAGCCCCACAGCGTCTCCCGCCCCGCGTGGGAAGGAGGGGGACGGGAGCGGCTTCGAGTCCCGCGCAAAAAGATGGGCCCGGCAAGGAATCGCGGAGAGTCCGTCCGCCTCGTTAAAATCGGGACACCTAGAGATACTTCCGAACTAAGTTTCTAGTAGGGTTGTTATGAAGTGGGGAGTGCCTTTTTCTGAAATTGACTTTTTTCAGATATAGCTATTGATTTCTCTTACTCTTTTTTTTCTCTTTTAAGAACAGGATTTCTCTTTCATTTCTCTTTGAAGAGAACCCAAGGTGCCCTTTGGTACTTTCAGCCCTTGCAGTTGTTTTATGTGATGTACACCTGGGTGGGGCTGCAGCAGGAAAACGGGAAGGATTGCCAAGACACGGCCTGCCTCTGAGCATCTACAGAGTGAGATTATAAAATTTTGCAGGACCTCCCTTCCTGTATCTCCTCTCTTCAAATTTCTCTTAGGTCAAAAAGGAATTGGTTAGAAACTGACACCAAATTCCTAAAAAGAGGGGAAGGAAAGGATTGTTGGATTTCAGGGAGAAAGTGGGTAAAGAGGAATTATTTCTCTTAACAACCATAGTTTCCAGCAGGGCTTTTTTTCTGGGAAAAGAGGTGGTGGAACTCAGTGATGGAAGTCAGGACCACACAATGATGTCACGTTGGGTCAGCTGGGACGGGGGGGGGGTGTTTTAAAGTTTAAATCGCCCTCGGCAAAAATGGTCACACGTGGAGGGCAATCTAAACTCCCCTCTGTCTAGCGATCAGGGGGCGGGGCCACCAGCCATGTGACCATTTTCAAGAGTTGCTGGAACTCCATTCCACCGCGTTCCTGCTGAAAAAAAGCCCTGGTTTCCAGACTGTTTTAACCTGAGAAGTGGAGGTGGATGGGGTAGTGTGTGAGCTGTGCTTGGTTGGTTTTAAAGCTCTTATGGTCACTGCTGCCAAATTCCTGCTGGCTTCGGCACTGTTCTTCCAGAGGACAGGTAAGTGAGAGCTGAGTGAATCTCTTGAAGACCGTTGGCATTCCTTTAGGCAAAAACTAAATTGGTCCTCTCCCCAAAGAACTGCTGTACAATGCCCAAATATGACAAAATAGCAACCTCCTTTGTTCCACAGGACATATCAGTTAGAATGAGAACAAAAAGAGACAGCCCTAGATCTGCCCTTTGAAGTGGCTTATGGTAGAGGAGCCAGTTGCAGATTTAATTGGATTAAGCACTGTTGAGTACAGTAAGTTTTAAAATGCATGAAGGATGATTGGGACACAGGAGGGGGGAAACCCTGCTTTACCTTTGGGAATTTAAAAGGCAGCAGGTAATGAGATGTTTGACTAATTAACTACTCCCTGGGTAAGGCTGTGATTGTTTTAATTACTCCTTGAATTACTGTACTTCTAAATTATCTGCCCAAGGGAGCTTTGATTCTTGGAAGCTCATACCTTGGAAATCTAGTTGAGCTTTAAGCTGCTGTTGGACTCAGATCTTGATCTTGTACTTCTATATACACAAGCCTAAACTCAGCAGTTAATCCCATTGAGTTCAATGGGACTTTTTCCCAAGTAAGTGTACAGAGGGTTCCAACCCAAGTCTCCCTGAAAAGCCAAAGTGGTATAGTGGTTAGAGTGTTCGATCAGCATCTGGAAGACCCAGGTTCAAATCCTGCCTCTTCCATGGAAGCTTGCTGGGTAACTGTGGGCTTCACACATTCTCTGCCTAACCTACCTCACAGGGTTGAGGAGAACAGAATGGAGGAGAGGAGAACAAAGTAAGCCACTTTGGGTCCCCAGTGAGGAGAAAGGCAGAGTATAAATTAAGTGCTATAGATAAAATGAATAAAACAAAAGAAAGTCGGATGTGTCTATAAGATCCCGCTTCTTCCAGATTCCTGGAAACCTGTTGCTGGCTGCTGATGTTACTCAGCCTCCTCACATGTTACAATTTTCCATGTTGCCCCTAAAGCATTTGGCAAGTGTGAGGAATGTGCATATTCAAGGTGGCTCATGATGTTTGGAGCCCAAGGCATTGCTCACTAACAAGGATACTATTCCTGGGAGAGTTCTCAGACAGCAGCCCCAGGAAGAACAGACCCCAGGCCTTGTTCCTGCAAAAAAATTCATCAGACTGAAGTCTGTACAGAAGAATTTCCCCCTAAATTGTGCCCCATGATCCAGAGAGATTTTCTACTAAACTGTCCTGGCTGATGCCAAGATTTACCTGTCTTGGGCGGCTGTCTCAACTTGCATCAGTTTAGGTCTATTCAGCAGCTGTATACAACACACTGTTTTCAAACTGTTACGCAGGTGTGTGAGCCAGGGAACTGCCCACAGAGACCTCCTGAAAACAAACTTTGCAGCTGTGTTGTGTATGGAGCAAGCTTCAGGAGCAGACACTGTGTACATGCCACAGTACGCATCCAAATGTTGAAGCAGAAACTTAGTAAATTCTTTTTTTGGTCTCATTATTCTTCCAAGGAACTTTCTTCTAAGGCAATGCATGTATTTCTCCCTTTCTCCATTTTATCCTTGCTACATCACTGTTGGTAAGTCTAGGCCAAAGGTCCCCAATGTGGTACCCATAGGTGCCATGGTGCCTGCTAACACCTTTCTGGGAGCCAACCAAGTGTTTTTAGAAAGTGGGCAGGGCCAGGTGGGGCTGTTGCCCAGCAGGGCTTCTAATTAACAGTGCAGATTAAAATGTTTCCATGGCAGCTGCCACCATAGTGTTGGTTTTATTCGCTCTCATTCCTTTTTCTCTGTGTATTTTTCTCTCCATGCTTCTCCCCTGCTTCTTCTGTATGTTGCACCACTGTCAACCATTTTGTGGTTGCACCTACCATCCTGTGTCAGAATTCCAGAAGTGCCCATAGGCTCAAAAATGTTAGAGACCCCTGGTCTAGGCTAAGACCATGTGACTGTTTCAAGATCACCCAGGGAACTTTATTCCAGGGTGGGGATTTAAACCCAGACCTCTTCCATGCTTATCCTACTATATAAAAAGCAAGCCTATGCTTAGGAGGGGGCAGGGAGGCTGCAGCACTTCTCTGTCACTGCAGCAACCTCCTCAGGGCCTCCAAAGGGTCACGCTGCCACGAAGGGACCAAGGAGGCGCAGCGCATCAGCCGAACCCTCAGCAGGCCATGACCAGGCCAGGACATCACAATAGACCCTGGAGTGCTCCTGTGCTCTGCACTGGCCCAGTCTCAGTCCCTTTGAGGCTGATCCAGGCCTCTTTGGGGGCCAAAATCGGCCCACTGTGGAGCAGAGGAGCACTCCAGGGCCCTTTAGATTCCTGCGCTCTGCAGTGGGCCAGTTTGGGCCCCAAACAGGCCTGGTTCGGCCTCAAATGGGAGCGCTGCAGGAGTGGTGCCATGAGCCTTGGAGTGCTCCTGTGCTCTATTCCAGCCCAATTTCGGCCCCAAACAGGCCCGGTTGGGCCTCAGACGGGAGCACGGGAATGCTGCTGGAGCAGTGCCATGAGCCCTGGAATGCTAAGCAGGCCGTTTTCTAGAGCCTGGTTTTTTAAAAAATGAGTTTGGTTGCTGTTTTTTTAGTGAAGTCAGTGAGGCTTACTTCCAGTAGTACTTATAAGTCCAGTGGGCACATACTCACTTCTTTAAACTGAGTCAGACCTTGAGCCTGTCAAGGTCAGTGTTTCCTACTCTGACTGGCAGCAGATTTCCAGGGTGCCAGCTAGAGGCATTTCAGATCACTTGCTACCCAGTTCTTTTAACTGGAGGTGCAGGAGATTGAACCTGAGATCTTCCGTGTGCAAAGCTGATGCTGATGCCAGGGCCCAGTGTTTAGACTTCTGTATCAGAGAACCTTTTTGAGCGAGAAACTATCATTCATCCCTAAGTGTCCAACTGTTTAACTCTACATTGCTCCTAGACCTCCCAAAAGCTTGCTTATCTGAAGATAGTTTCACCTATTAATTTCTGCAGATGAAGCTACCGTTGAAGATGTAGAAGCCGCAGGGCCATTCCTCTGTTGGCTCTGGGTCCAATATAAATATTTCTCTTTACAGTTGCCCTGAATTTCTCTCTCTCTTCTTTCTTCAGCTCTTCACTTGGCCTCCTCCTCCCCATTTTCATTTGCTCTTTCTGTTTCTTCCATTTCTCCCAATGTTCAGTGTCTCTCTTCTGCATCTTTCTCTCTTGCACAACTTTCATAGGCTTTCTCTGACTTCCCCCTAGCTGCTCTCTGTGGACTCAGAAACGGCAAGGAGTAGTTGAATCTGGACGGCAACGTACAAAGTCATCAGT
The DNA here is from genome assembly GCF_028583425.1 of Eublepharis macularius. Classification (NCBI taxonomy): domain Eukaryota; kingdom Metazoa; phylum Chordata; class Lepidosauria; order Squamata; family Eublepharidae; genus Eublepharis; species Eublepharis macularius. The sequence continues at coordinate 33,359,796 of NC_072800.1, forward strand.
AGCTGATGGGTGAATGAGTGTGTGATTCATGGAAATGTAGCAATGGGGAAATTTAGGCTTGGGTGCAACGTCAGTGGTCATCTAGTTCAAAAACCGTCCTTATGCCAAAAATAGGGAGGCACCCTTAAAGACAAGCAGATTTTTGACGTTTAACGCTAGAACTAGAGCGCACTTTAGCCCACTGAATTCAGTCAGCAAAATATATACACAATGATGATGGGGTGAGGTAGAGAGAGACTGATATTTCTATATATCACTCAAAAGTATGCAACATCGATACAGTGTCTGTTGCTAACAGCTGTAACTGTTGGTAAGAACTTAAGGTGCTTCCACACAGAGGTATTTCTGTGCCTTGGCTTCCTTGCTTGAGTGCTTTCTTCATAGCTTTCACATTATATAGAGTTCAATTGTCCTCTTTCTAGGTTTTCCCCACTCTCTGTATGCTCTTTTCCTAACTTTCCCCCCCTGCTGTACCATTGCAGGCCTTTTTTTAAAAAATCCCTGGTAATTGCTATTGTGTTACAGCATTATGATTGACCTATCACCGCTTATAAATTTCCATTTCAAATTTTAGTTCCTCTGAATTCCCTATTTTCATTTTTAAAAATGAAGTCTCCATTTCATTTTTTGGTCCGGATTGCCTGGAAAGGAATGTGGAAGGGAAGCTGCAGGATGCCTGGAAGGATACTGTTGGCATGTTGATATTGTACTATTGTGTGTGCTAAGGAAAAACCAAGGGGAGGGGTCGCAGGGAAGTGGCAGGGAAGACAATGCCCCTCCTTCCCCCTCCCTACCCCCAGCTGGTACAGAGTTCCTTTTCCCCGTGGCTTGCACGTTACGGGGAAAGGAGCCCTTTGCAACCCAGCTTCAGCTAGCCTGCGGGGAAGTCCCCATGGGCCAGCTGAAGCCGTGGGTTTAAAATTTAAAGAGCCTCTTGATTGCATAACAAGACTCCTCCCCTGCCCTCTGTTTTACCGTGCTCTTGGAGGTGGCAACGCCCTGTGCAATGATGTCACTTCCCGGAAGTGATGTCATCACACAGTCCCAGGAGTGTGTGCGCACGTTGCCTGTGTGGTGGCAGGGAGGTTGCCCCTGGTGCTGGCAAAACGCTACCCTGAGTTCCATCACCTGTTTCCCCAGAAAAACAGCCCTGATTTCTAGGCCACCTCCTCAGAGTTCTGCTCAAGGTGGCTTACAATTCAGTGTGCTGACAACACCCAACATATTGAATGCCAGTATCTGGTGAAGTGGGCTTGTGTGCCAATAGATCTGTTTGTCTTTAAGGTGCCACAAGACTCCAATTTTGTTTGTTTGTTCCACAGTAAACTAATAGAGCTAGTTCATGTGAATTTGCTTCCATACAAAAGAATAATCCATGCCCAAAAGACTCTCAATATTAACTCCAACACTGGTAGAAAATAAATGGTGATCAGAACAAATTATACCCTTCCAAGCCCAGAGAAGGAGGATCTAAAGCAATGTTTATAAAATAAGGAATGCGGTTATATTTAAAGAGAATTTGAAAAACCAAGTGAAATGTACAAGCTACCGTAGAAGGTGAAAAAAGCACTTTTGTATTTTATTTAGTATATTTAAAAGAGCCCTGTGGCGCAGAGTGGTAAGCAGCCCAAGCTCTGCTCACGACCTGAGTTTGATCCTTGCGGAAGCTGGGTTCAAGTAGCCGGCTCAAGGTTGACTCAGCCCTCCATCCTTCCAAGGTAGGTAAAAAGAGTACCCAGTTTCTTGGGGTAAAGTGTAGATGACTGGGGAAGGCCATGGCAAACCACTCTGTAAAAAGTCTGCCAAGAAAACATCGAGATGCAACGTCCCCCCATGGGTCAGTAATGACTCAGTGCTTGCACTACCTTATATATATTTTATAAATAAAATTATATCATCCAATCTAACCTGAAATGAAGACCTAGCCAACAACCAGATTTTTAAATTAGGTTTCAAGAAACAAACATCATGACAGAGCAACTCTGCATGTGATGGGGGGAACTGGAAGTATGAATTCTTCATCTTTCTATGCTTTTCAGTCATGTCTGAAATAAAACTTGTATTCTGTTCTCCTGGGAGATGTGAAAATTTCCAACAGAGGGATGGTTTGTGTGTTCAGTTCCTGATGCGTCTGACAGAGAAGTGTGAGAAAGGACACACAACGTACTTCACTTCCTTCCCCCACCGCAAATCCATCACATGTGAAGCAGCTGAGTCATTCATGCATCTAAAACACTGGATAAGTCGACAATGGATGACTCCACTGAATGTGTGAATCAGTTACATTCAGAAGTATTGGGCACAAGCTGGTATCAAGTGGTATATAGCACACAATATAATATTTAATCATTTTTAGAGTAATCATAAAAACATTTTCCTGGGAGTGAGCCCTATCAAATAGACATGAGTTGGGTTCTGAGATAGGGTTGACAACTCCAGGTTAGGAAATTTCTGGAGATTTTGGGGGTGGAGACTTGGGACACTGGACTTTAGGGAGGAGAGGGACCTTAGCTGGGTACAGACTGGGCCTGACAACCATCAGGAGACTGGGTATGGCGGGGACATAGTAGGTCAGCTGTGATGGTGTGAACATACTTCTATGGGAATTGCTGTAAACCTCTATAGTAAAACTATATCCTTTTCAGTGATTCCTAGAGAGGACTGACATCTCTTTCAGGGACAACCATAAAGTTTCTAATGATTCTAGGGAGGTGTGATGTCACTTCCAGGTTCTCCCAGGATAATAATAACAACAGTGTTCTTATATACCACTCTTCTGGACAGATTAGTGCCACACTGAGAGCAGTAAACAAAGTCAGTGTTGTTATTATCCCCACAATACAGCTGGGGACAAGAGTGGTTTATCGAAGGCAACCTGCTGAGCTCATGGCAGTAGTGGGAGTTGAACTAGCAGGCTGATTCACAGCCCAGCTATTTAACCACTATGCTACAGCATATACAGCATGGCGTCATCAACAGTGCTCTTTTTTATTTTTCCCACTGACTACTGGAGTGCCAGCAGACACGGGTACAGTGTCATAGAGTTCACCCTCCAAATCGGCCAGTTCCTCCAAGGGAACTAAGCTCAGTGGTCTGGAGATCAATTTTAATTCTGGGAGATCAGCAGGCCCCACCTGGAGGTTGGCAACCAGCAGGAGTTCAAGAGGCCAGAGACATCAGGGCACCATTGGTGACAGTGTGGTGTTACTTTCAGGGAAAACTTGGAGGTGTCATTGGAATCACTGGAAATTATTTGGTAAAAACCATAGCATTTCCGGTGATTTTTAGCATGGACTGATTTCATTTCTGGGTTCCCCTCAGAAGTGATGTCATGCCATTGCCACTACACTTAGCATTGTTTTTCTCCCATCAGCTGCAGGAGTGGAAATAATGATATTATATTAATAACATTTGATTTATTTACTGCCCTTCAGGATGACTTAACACCCACTCAGAGTGGTTTACGAAGTACGTTTTTATCCCCACAACAAAACACCCTGTGAGGTGGGTGGGGCTGAGAGAGCTCCTAGAAGCTATGACTGACCCACGGTCACCCAGCTGGCTTCAAGTGGAGGAGTGGGGAATCAAACCCAGCTCTCCAGATTAGAGTCCCGCGCTCTTAACCACTACACCAAACTGGCTCTCTGGGAAATAGGATCTGGGGGCAGAAAAATGGTAGCCTATTGGCAGCTCTGTTCTGAGCCAACCTGCTTAGGATTTCTCTCGTAGCTAGCTGATGATCAACTTGTATGTGTGAACTCACATCCTGAGTAGAAGTCAACTGGAACTGACGTATTTGTGAATAAACCAGAAGAAAATAAGATTTTTTTTTTAAACTGAGGTTTGAGGGCGTTTAATTATTATGGGTGGGGGTGGAGGCTGTAAGGAATTGCAGTGAAGGAACTAAATTATTTGGAAACTTCCCCCTACATCCTTAAATCTCCCCTTTCTGGATATTGTTACTCTCAGGTAGGGGTGTGCAATTCAGGTATATGATACCCGAAAAAACCCCGAAACAACCTGTTTCGAGTTGTTTCGAGTTTTTCCGAAACGTTTCAGAAAACCCAAAACGTTTCGGGTAATCCGAAACAGCAATTTCTGAAACGTTTCGGTATTTCAGCTTGTTTTAGTAATGCATTTCAATGGGAAAAAGCCTCCCCCAGCCTCCCCCAGGCTCAGCCTGCTCCCACTTGGGGGGCCTTCCAAAGTAGGTGCTCTTCCTCCCCTTTCTCCACTATTTCCAGCTGGGAAATAACAGAGGCTTGTCTTGCCAGGGGTGGCATTTTGCATGCAAAATGCCTCCAACCCTCAGGGGCAGTTCTCCTACCTTTCCTCCCACCCCCCACCAAGGCTCAGCCTGCTGCCTCTTGGTGGGGGGCATTTCATGGCCTCCCAAAGTAGGTGCTCTCAGCCCCCAAAGTCCACCCCCTACAGCCCCACACATACCCAATTCTCCCCCAGCTGCCACACACAGATCCAAATACCCACAGTAGCTCCTCACAGACCCAAATCCACCCCCAGCAGCCCCACACAATCCCAGGAACAGGCTGGCCAGCCTTCTCCCTTTGTTTCCTATGCTGTGAACTATAACACTCTGTTTTCCAGAGCAAATGTGCACAGCCCAGGGATGCCACAATGGTGGGCACACTTCTGAGTACCAGCTTGTCCCTGTGAAAGAGCACCTGAACCATTCCCCCACCACCTACAGAGATGGCTGGCCAGCCAGCCCCATTGTTCTCTATGATGAGAACCAACTGGACAACAAAGAATAAAACACGAACAACACAAAGTTTTTTTAAAAACATTTCTCACTTTCAAAGTACAAGTAGGCAAAGCATTATGACACATTACACCAGCAGTCCCCCACACAGAAAAATAACATGACTCACCTAAGATCAGAGAATCACAAAAACACAATTCCTGTCAAAAACACTTTATTTCTTGAACAGCTTTAGGTTACACAGCAGGGGGGCACACCAAAGGGCATGGCAGCAGTATCTTACACAAAAATAACACAACTCACTTCACATTAAAGAATCACCCCAAAAAATTGCTGTCAAAAGCACTTTATTTCTTTAACTGCTTTAGGTTACACAGTAGGAAGGCAAAACAGGGCATAAAAGCAGTCTACTACACAAAAATAACACAACTCACTTCACATTAGAGAATCACTCAAACACAATTGCTGTCAAAAAAGGTGAAGTGGGCTGTATTATTTTGTGTAGTACGCTGCTTTCATGCCCTGTTGTGCCCTCCTACTGTGTAACCTAAAACAGTTAAAGATATAAAATGTTTTTGAAAGCAATTGTGTTTTTGGGTGATTCTTTAATGTGAAGTGAGTTGTGTTATTTTTGTGTAAGATACTTCTGGCATAGCCTTTGGTGAGCCCCCCTGCTGTGTAACTTAAATCTGTTCAAGAAATAAAGTGTTTTTGACAGGAATTGTGTTTTTGTGATTCTCTGATGTTAAGTGAGTCATGTTATTTTTCTGTGTGTGGGGGGGGGGCTGCTGGTGTAATGTGCCATAATGCTTTGCCTACTTGTACTTTGAAAGTGAGAAAATAATTTTTTTAAAAAATTATTTTGTGTTGTTTGTGTTTTATTCTTTGATGTGCAGTTGGTTCCCATCATAGGAAACAGTGCGGCAGGCTGGCCAGGCTTCTCTATAGGTGGTGGGGGTGTCAGGGGGTGGTTGTCTGTGTGTCAGGTCAGGTGCTCTTTCCCAGGACAAGTTGGCACTCAGAAGTTTGCCCACCATTGTGGCACCCCTGGGCTGTGTGGAATTGCCCTGGGAAAGAGAGTTTAGAAGTTCCCAGCATAGGGAACAAAGGGGGAGGGCTGGCCTTTGCCAGCCTGTTCCTGGGGTTATGGGTGTGGGGCTGCTGGGGGTGTATTTGGGTCTGTGAGGGGCTAATGTGGGGAATCGGGATTTGAGTCTGTGTGTGGCTGCTGGGGGGGAATTGGGTTTGTGTGGGGCTGTGGAGGGTGGACTTTGGGGGCTGAGAGCACCTACTTGGGGAGGCCATGAAATGCTCCCCCCAAGTGGGAGCAGGCTGAGCCTTGGTGGGGGGTGGGAGGAAAGGTGGGAGAAGGGACCCTGAGGATTGGGGGGCATTTTGCATGCAAAATGCCACCCCTGGCAAGACAAGCCTGCATGGCTGCCTCTTCATTTTCCCCCCATAGGAAACATGGAGATCAGCAGCAGCATCCACAATGTAAGAGATCAGCAGCAGCAAGAAAAAACCTTTCCCTTTTAGGCGAGGATAGGGGAACCTGTTTTGGGGGGCCATAACTTGCCCCCCCCCAAAGTCCAAACTTTCTGAATCTTGGGGGGTTGTTAGAGGGGAGTTAGAGGAAGGCTCCCACCAAGTTTGGTTTGATTTTATGGGAAAATGCCTTCCCCAGGCTTCTGGGAAGCCTGGGGAGGCTTTTCCCCCTTGAAATGCATTGAAATGCATTTCCGAAAACCCAAAACAACCCGAAGACATCTGAAACTCAACACCCAAAACGGCTTGCCATTTCGGATTTTGCTGTTTCCAGATCAGATTCTCGTTTCAGATATAACGAGAATCCCAAAACAGTGTGCCTTTGCACACCCCTACTCTCAGGGCCAAGCTACAAGTGACAAATGACACTTGCCTGGCAAGTGAACAGACTCACGTGTATTCCTCCCTGTTCACTTGCCATTCACTTGTGCTGCACTTGATCAAGTGGAGAGCAAGTGAATGGCAAGTGGAGAGCAAGTGAATGGCAAGTGAACAGGGAGGAATACACATGAGTCTGTTCACTTGCCAGGCAAGTGTCATTTGTCACTTGTAGCTTGGCCCTTAGGAGATCAAATAGGCCATTTTCCCAGTAGGTGGCTGATTCTCAACAGTCTGTTCCTTATGGAGTATGTCCTTATCAAACATTAGGGAAGGTTCTTTTGGTTAATTTACAAAGTCATTTTTCTGCATACCTGGGAATTCTCTAAGTATTTAGAAATCCCTCCGTGTCTGTGTGTGGCCCACTGTTGCTGGTTTTATGACTGGCATGAGCCGCTTGCTTTACTATTAGATATCAATCATCAATACATCTAATTCTCAAGATGGCCATCTCTATGGATATGTAAATCTAGAGCCTGGAGCCATGAAGAGACAAGACAGATCTTTCTACAAACCTGAAGAATGCCCCAGTTTGCAAAATAAAATAAAATATTTTTTTTTATAAAAACCCTGAAATCTTTTTAAAAACAATTCATTAGGAGTTAAAGCCACCTAAAATAATGTAAGCAGTATCTGTAGCTTTAAGAAATGAACGCCTTCAGTGGCAACTGCTAGGCAAGAACAACAGTATTGCCAATTCAAGCATTGGTTCCTGACAGTAAAAGGCAGCGGGAGGTGGCAGGGTCTTTTCCAGGCCAATTTTGGCCTTTAAAGGAAGACTTGCTTGGGCCAGGCCCAGCAGCAGCTGACTGGGCAACATGGTACCATTCAAGTTCCATCACTCACCCAGGCCCAGCTCCTTTCTACTGTTTAAGAGCAGCCACTCTCTGAAAGCCTTTTTGCAGTAGTGGTTGGAGTGTCATTCTTGGAACTGGGAGCTCTTAGGTTCAGATCTTCACTCCACCATGGAAGCTTGCTGGGTGACCATAGGCCAGTCATGAACACTCAGCCTAACCTACCTGATGTTCATTGGGATGATTCCATTTTTTCCATCTTCACACCATGCTTGGATACAATTTGATACCAGCTATCTACATACTGTGTCCGTTGAAGTCAGCTAAGCTTCTTGCAGATATCCTACAGGAACAGGTGTTTATATCACGGAATGAAAGATGTGTTTTTCTTTCCCCACCCTTTTTTGTTTTAACTTCCAGCCTGATGCTAAAATGTTCTGGAGAACTTGAAAGCTTGCACGCTGTCTTGTGTCGTTTTGGACGGTCTTAAGAAAAAGTATGGTGTGGCTTTTGTTTGTGGCCAATGTTACATGGTTCCTGATCCAGCAAGAGAACCTGCAGATAGGTCTCTTGACAGATCAGGATTATGCATAAACTCAAGCTGCAGGAGCAACACTCACGAAACATCTACTGTCCCTCTTTGTTCTCTTTCTTGTTAACAGTGTGTAACAGAGAAGGCACTCACTTTTCCTCAGGACAGTCAGATATAATGATTGTTTTAGCCTTTTCACCTTTGCATAAAGATGCTCTTGATGCCCAAGGCCAGATTGTGATCATCTGTGCTCTCCAGAACCAGAAACATGCAGCATTTTCAGCAGGGCAATCCCATGCTGAGTTATTCTAGTTTAAGCCAACAGCAGTGGCCTTTGACTGGAGTAACAGCATAGGGTTGCATTGCAGGGATGCTCTCCTTAGACAACTTAATTCCCCAGAAGTTCTCCATGGAATAAAATGGTACAATTCTGAGTAGACCTGTTTAGGATCGCTCCCTAAATGACTTGGCCAAGGAGACAATACAGATTAGTCAGATGCATTTTTAGATGATGAGATCATACATTTCTCCCCCACAAAATGAGAAAACTGGTTAGGAAAGATTAATAGCAGGGCTCTGGAGAAACTGGAAAACAGTATTATTCTATTTTTTTCTTCTGTTCTTTTTCTTTTTTTCCTACAGGCTCCAGTTCTATAGGAAAGTACTGAGCCTCATGTAACGAAATCTGCCATGCTTGAAAATAATAGTTGGGACAAAATACACAACTCTTTAAATGAACACAAGAGATATCACAATTGAACAGATATATAGTCAAATAGCAAGAGAGAAATTACTATGGGGAGGGACTGAGGCTCAGTGAAAGAGCCTTTGTTTTGCATGCAAAAGGTTTCAGGTTCAATATCCTGCATCTCCAGTGAATAGGCAGTAGGTGATGTGAAAGACCTCTGCCTGAGACCCTGGGAAGTGCTGTCAGTCTTGATGGACTGATGGTCTGATTCAGTATAAGACAGCTTCATGTGCGAAAGGTCAAAGGCTACTGTAATTACAAACAGCAGAAAAACACTGAACATGGTAACTTTACACATGATTATCAGAGTGTAAGGAACACTTGACTGATTAATAGTTTCTAAAGAGAGTAAGGGAAACCCTGTGACTTGATTAAAATCAGGCTTGAAACCATTAAACAAGGTAATGGGAAATAAATCTGTATCTAAAGGAAACAGCCTAAGTTTAATTATATTACTTGAATTAGCTGGTACAGACACATGCTCATTGGCTGTATTTAGCCAATCACAAGACTACATCTCCATCACCACCACCACCCCTGCCACTCCCTGTCATGCCTACCAATCATGGCACATTTTAAGATACTGACTGCAGCCAATCACAGCTCTCTTCAGCACTATATAAACTTTCCCCCAGGACACAGACATCTCAGGTGGCAGGATTACAACGTGGTGGTACCATCTCTCTAGACTCACAGCTTTTGGGATGGGAGAGAAGAAGCCCTTTGCGTGAATGTCCAAGAAGGATAGCACACATTGTTCCAGTGTGTTGCCAGCACTGTTCTGCTCAGAACTCTTCCATATCCTCTGCCTCAGGAGACAATCACTGAACTCGATTCTTCACTCCTCCAGCTGAGGGAGGCAAAGACAATGAACCTCACACAGCTGAACAAGGGAGTGGTCGCATGCCATTGTTATCGACTGTGTGGCCTGCGAGTCCTGCTTGTATTGTCAGGTAGAACCCTGAAGGCTTTTACGGAGTTTATGTTCAACATGTCTGCACATGTACTGCCAGCTTATGTAACCATCAGTTCTGACAGAACCTGTCGTGTCATTATAATGAGCCCCAAAGGCTAAGCCTGGTGGCTTGGAACTGGAGGGACCGGAGCAAAAGGGGAACAGGGTGGCTAGGCTTGTAATAGTTATGTAGAAAAGAGAATATTGGCAACTGTAGCTCCCCTCCCCCATGACAAGTTGCACTTTCTCATATCCCCGCCTTCGTGTATTATTGAAAAGCATGCTCTAACAACAGCCAGGAAATGCGAAGAGTTCCGTTCCCCTAAAATGGGTGCTCTCTCTACTGCTGCAAAAGACCTTCCAGGGATGCAAGAGGCTCTTCCATTAGTAGGGGAAACTTCTGCATCAGGAGAAGGCTTCTTATACCCATCGAAAGCACTGCCAATAGTTTTTGAAGGAAGCAGCGTTCAAGTGACAGTGCTGCAATTTACAGGCATTCAGTGGAGTGGCATTGCCAAGAAATGATACAATGGTTTTATAATTAATTTTTTGTAAAATAATTTTATGATCCACAGGGAAAGACAGCAGGGGGGTATAAGTATTATTACTGCTAAACTTTTCTATACTTGAGGGTCCTTTTGAAAAGATACAGAGGCAAATTGGGATTTTGCCACCAAGGATACACTTAACAGAATTACAGTCAGTTACAGTTCCCTGTAAAGTAGCTGTATGATACCCATGATTGCAAAACTGTCACTTTAGCATATTACATTTTAGATGTATGTCGTAATGTAATGTGGGATATGGTCCTTGTTCATTACTCACATTTCACATAGATTTAGAGAGCTGCTTTAGCACAATGATTAAGTGGTTAGATTGTGAATCAGAACTCTGTTGGTTCGAATCCCACTACTGCCATGAGCTCAGAAGGTGGCCTTGGATAAGCCGTTCCTCTCATCCCCAACTCTCCAGCTGCATTGTGGGGATAACACTGACTTTGTTCATCACTCTGAGTGTGGCACTAATCTGTCCAGAAAAGCGGTATATAAGTGCACTATTATTATTATATCTAGGACTCAGATTGTATAACATACAACACAATCCTATGCATGTCTACTTGGAAGTAAGTTCCACTATGTTCAATGATGTATTCTACCAGGTAAGTATGCACAGGGTAGCATCCATAGTTGCACATGCTTGCACACTCACAAAAATCCTGTGAGATAGGTCACTGTTAGTGCAGACCTAAGCAAAGATGCACCCTTCTATGTCCATAGAAGCCAGTGGGCTTGAAAGCATATAGCTTTGCTTAGGATTGTGCTGTATATTCCATTTTAGATGTAAAGTGCTGTAAAGTTGCAGTTGGCTTATAGCAACTCCACAGAGTTTTCAAGGCAAAAGACCAACAGAGCTGGTTACCCATTGCTTGCCTCTGCGTAGCGACCCTGGCCTTCATTGGTGGTCTCCTATCCAAGGACTAACCAAGGCCAACTGTATTTAGTTTCTGAGATCTGATGAAAATGGGTTAGCCCAGGCCATCCAGGTCAGGGCATATTTCTTTTTTACGGATGGATAAAATGAGATTGAGCAGTGGTGGTTTTCACAAACTGAGCTGATAAGTTTCTGAGCTGGGATACAAACACAGGTCTGTTAAACCCATTACATCCTCAGCAGAACCAGACTGTAAAGATTTATCTCTATCTAAACAATTGAAATATAATGCCTTCTTTTACTATACAATTCTTTATGTAGCGTATGTTTGGAACAAAGTTCCTGTCTGGGTATATCTACCTTCCAACATATGGTGCAAAGGAATACAATGTGGTGCTAGAATATACATCCGGACGTTTAGCACAGATAGTGTACCAATAAATAGGGCCAGTTGGTTGGAGCGCCTTCGTCTCCAAGAGTGACAGAAGCAACAGCAGGAAGTGCAACAATGGCTTTCGGATAATTAACCTCTGCTGCCCACATGATGTGTAACACCACACTCTTTATAAAGGAGCCAAGGATTGTGTAATATATATCACAGACAGAGAAGAATAAATCCAAACAAGAAGAATGCCATAATACTTTGCTTAAGACCAGTTAGAAGTCTCAAAGTAGTCATCTAGCTTTCAAATTCCACAGAACTGTGCCTCAAGATCAACATTTTAAAAAAAAGAGGCATGGAAACCATCCTGTTGGCATAGAACACAGTGGCTGAACTACAAGCAAGGAGAATCTTACGTTTTCATGAGTATGTGGAAGTGACAGATTCTCCAGATTATGACCGTCGTGCCAACAAGCCCTGGGCAAGGTTAACACCTGCAGACAGGGCAGCAATATGGAAAGAATTAAACGAATTTAAAAGCACAGTGATGGAAGTACATGAAGACAGCCGGCAATTTACAAGGTTTCACCGTCCATAATTGTTTGAAAATATTCTGTAGTCTAGACATGAAATTTTTTTCTGAGGAAAGCAGAGCATCCCAAAGAACTAAGAGTGAATAATTCCTGGAATGTCTGCCTGAAATCACTGAAGAATGTGACCCTCACATTTAACAAGAGATGACTTGGAAGAAATAATGGACAGAAATGTTGGTGTAGCAACATAATAAGAGAAGAAGCAACATAGCAACCCCATTATTCAGAACTGCTTGATACTAATATTTTCTCAGTTGCTGTTTGCCAGAAAAGCAGAAGATTATTGTTATCAGGAAGTAATAAAAATCCACCTTCAAATGGGGGAGGGGAGTCTATTTGTCAGCAAAAACAGAATGAACAAAATTATTAGCATTCTTTATGGAAGCAATTTCACGCTACATGTAGATTTTGGATAACTTCTTGAAAAATACATCTGTTCCAGAGTCCTTAGTTTATCATATCCAGGTGAAAAGCCACCAAAGACCTTTTTCATCAACAGACTTAAGACCCCAGGAATTTTGCATAGAATTCTTGAATTTGCCAGTAATTAGTCCAGGAACAATTAATAGGTAAAATTATCCTGCTTTTCAAAAGTACGTTGAGCTTGCAATCTCAATCACAGCTAGGCTTGTGTGAGTGTCAGAGGTGTGTCAGTAGAACTTTCAAACAAATAACTGTTTGATTGCAACACAGCTATGTGTTTTATATATAAACTAGAACACGACAGATGCCCCAATATGTTACAACTTGAAGGTGGTGAATTTTTTTCATCAATCTCAGAAGCTGGATCATTGCTTTGAGAAATTTAATGAGAGTCACTAAAGGCAGAGTTGTTAGGCTAAGGCTAGCAACTAGTGGGAGGTGTGACATCACTGGAATAGCCAATGTCATTATGTCACTTCCTGGTACAACCCCAAAATGACAAAGGGTGGCTCTAGGAATTGCTGGTAAACCCATTGAGTTCCTGGTAATTCCTAGAGCACCCTATGTCACTTCTGGGTTATACCTGAAAAGTGACGTAGCAATACCAGTAATATCACTGTGTTTTATTTTATTTTTTTCCACCTGCTGATTGGAGTGGCTTGCTGGCAGAAGGCCTCCCACCATATCAGGAGACCTGGCAAGCATAGCCCAAAGTCACGCAGACAGCTTCCATGGCAGAGTGGGGATATGAACCTGGGTCAACCAGAGTCCAGTCTGACACTCTAACCAGTAGCCCACACTGGCTGTCCAGTTTTGTGCTCAAACCCTGTATGTATGACACCTCCACACGTTGACTGAACACATGAAGGGAGGGAGGGAGAGTAGGCGTAAGTGTACTGGCCTTGCCCCCTTGCCTACACATGATTGCCTGCATGGTGCCAGCACATGAAAGGGTGCTGCTTTCCAAACGTTGCCCATGCTGCCTCCATGCGTGGCTTGCTCACTCACACCCCCTTCCTCTCCAGGCAGTCAATGCACAAAGGGATCGAGGGGTTGTGTGCACAGGGCTTCAGGTACACACCCTGGAGCTTGTGGGATGCCCTCTCTCTTGAGGCTTGCCAGATGCCACCTTTCTGTCTTTCAGGCACCAGGTCAATTTTTAAATTTTTGCTCATGCTTTCAAATGGGGTGGGGGGATATTTTTAGTTAGGTTAGGGTCTGCTTCTAACCTGAGGACTGTTTTATGGATCTTTTTAAGCTACTCAGTGCTTGTTTTAAGCCCATGGTTTGTTTTTCTTTTTTGTTTCTATTGGCTTTTTAAATATTGATAATGTATATGGTTGGTTTTATGGTATTGTTTTTAATTGTGAGCCACCTTTGGAAAGGAGGCATATAAATTTCCTAAAGAATAAATAAATAAACAAGTTTCTCCATCATGCTCAAAAACCAAGGTAGTTAAATAATTGCTCAAGTGCTGACTTTCTCCCCATCTTTGCAATGGATGTTTACAGAATGAAATGGGGATTTAATTATATGACAATGAATGTTCCTACAGAATAATAATTTATTCTAGATTAATTAAAATGGAGGACCAGTGCTATGACTTTGTGCGTCTGGTGTCAGATTCTAGTGGCAGCAGAGATTATGTGGCAAGCATTACACAGGGGATGTGAAGAAAGACTCTGTAACGGATGCAGGTTTTGTGCAGAAGGTTTGGTACGGGGTGATTCATCCAGCCACTAGAAGCAAATTGCAGAAGATCTTGTCTGATGGAATACTGTGGGTTTTAAACATAGAAATGAACACTGCTGTGCTTTTTGGAATTCAGACAGAGTGCTACCTCATTAGTCACTAATTGCTGGGTAGAAAAATGGATAATATCCAAATACTTGGACAACCTTGATTGAAGGTATTGGGTTCTGCTAATGTGTAAATTTCACAAGCGTATGTTTATCCTGCTCATCTGCGAGGAGGAAAGTGTTTCTCCAGCTGCAAGAACATGCCTTGGGGTGATGTTAAGTGTGCACACACCACTTGAGCAGATGCTGTTTAAATTAGAATTTCCTCAGCAAGACGTACGGGTTTTGATTTAGGAGACATACTACATGATATAACAGAGTGTTAGGAAGCTTGAAAAGATTAGGTCCTTAAGAGGTCAAAAGAGACCACTAACTTTGATCTTGCCGTTCTCATATCTAATTTAAAAGCTGGCTCCACAATTTCCCCCTATCTCTCCAGTATGTTAGCACAGAATTCTTGCTACTTTGACTCTTGCAAAGAATTGGTTTGTAGTTTGACACAGGCCAGAAGACTACACAAAGCGGGATTCTTAACATCAGGTTTTAGTCTTCAGTCTTTTTTATAGGTCCTACTATACTTTCCTCTCTGTCTTTCTTCCTCTCTCCTACTCTGCCCCCTCTCTTTCAGTATAGAGGGGGCTAGTTTGCCCAGCAACGACCAGTCTTCTTAATGGGACACACTTCTAACCACAATAACAAAATAACTTGCAAAACAGCTATTAAAACACAACAGATTGGAAGTAGAATTAGTACTTCCCAAACAGCATGACAGTACAGGGGTGGTGGTGGTGGAAAGTGCCCTCAAGTCACAGTTGACTTATGGTGACCCCTGGAGGGGTTTTCATGGCAAGAGACTAACACAGGTGGTTTGCCATTGTCTTGCCTCTACAACCTTGATCTTCAGTGGAGGAATCCATCCAATTACTAACCAAGGACGACCCTGCTTAGCTTCTGAGATCTGATGAGATCAGGCTCACCTGGGCTATCCAGGTCGGGGGTGGTAGGCTGAAGAAAGTTCCTCTAGCCTACAGGAGTCTTCCTCTAGGTGGCTCCTCCACTGGAAGAAGAGCTACTTAAGTTGTAAGAAGTCTCCTTAGAGTTGAGAAAGGCTTCAGATTTTGCCTAGAGGAGCAGTTGGATGAATACAGATCATGTTATGTTTTTTTGTGTTTTACATAATAGATATATATTTTAAAGCCACAAAAATAGCCAAATATAACTTCATGTTTGTCAACAAAGTCTTGATGTAGCTCCCTAAAGGTGAACTGCATTTGGCTCTTTCCTTCATTATTAGTGCAGAGTTCTAGATTCTCATTCTGTAGCCCTTTTCTGGATTGCTGACAACATCTAGGGATTCTTAGCATGTTTCTCTTACAAGATGGTTTTCATTCTGCTGTCCTCTCCTATAATATTCAACACTGCAACCAGCAGCACAGTAAAAACAACATCTTCAATGTATGGCTGCTGTAGCATAATACAATAATGGGAAGTTCAGTAAAGGCTTCACTTCCTTCCCATCCCAAATCACTCCATGTTCTATCATTCACAAGGACCTTCTGCTTTTGAAACACAAATAGAGTTTGTTTCAGGTGGGGAGCCATGTTGGTCTGTAGTAGAAGAGCAAGATTCAGGTCCAGTAGCAACTTAACAACAACCAGATTTCCAGAGTATAAGCAATGTGATGGCTGCAGGCATAGGAGAGAAGGAGCACCACATGGGTATAACTCAGTGGGTAGAACATGAGAGGCAGAGACTCAGACTGCCACTAGTGAAGCCCAGACACCACACAGGGCAAGAAGGCGTAGTGTACGTGGGTCGGTGGGGCTGTTCCATCATATTTTTTTACCCAAGTGCAAAACAAAGGGGTTTTTTTTAGCAGTATGCCATTAAAAGAAAAAAGAGGGGGTTATCTTGCATATGCATACGTGTTATAGTTATGTCCAATAATATTTTTGGGTGTATATAAATAACATTTTTCAGGGCGTCATCTTCCATTTAAGGTCATCTCTCTCTCTTTTTTTTGTAGTAAATATGGTATTCCTGTTTCACACTAATAACATGGTTATTTTTTAAAGTATTAATTTAAAATGCAATCCTAAGCAGAATTAGGCTCATTGAAATCAATGGGTTTAGAATGGTATTGCTCTACTTAGAATGGCATTGCAAATTGTTTGTAAAATATGTCTGATGTGTAATAATAATATCTATCTGAAAGATAACCCCACACACCCCAGCTATATATTGTTGCTTAAATTCACTTATTTATGAATGGTCTCTAAGGCCAAACTTGACTAGCGTAGTTCATATTTGTATTGAAACACTTAGCATTTCCCTTTGAACTCCAGTGTGCGCTTTTCTGCCTATCTGGCTCTTGCTACTGATCTCTTGTGCTAATTAGATTGCAACTCATCTCTCCTTCCAATTCATTCTGGTATTGATTAGTACTGTGTTAACTGAAAATTATTCAACAACCTGGCTGCCCCGGTGCACCACAGAGCTGGCGGCAGCAGCGCGGGTGGCTGGGAGGCCGCCCGTGCCGTTCACCTGCCCCACTGAGGGGGCAGCCAGCTTGCCGCGTTTGGCTCAATGCCACAGAGAGTTTGATAAATTTCTTAAATTTCTTAAGAACTTTTCTCCCTAGAAAAATGGATGTCCTTTCAAACAGAATTTCATTTTACTAGCTTAGCCACCCTAGTTTCCTACACATGATGTATCTTTCAGGAGAAAAGCTGGACTTCGCTTCTAAGAAATGTTTTCAATAAGCTTGTTGACTTCTACACCAGCTAGGCCATATAATATAGCCCTCAACGGATAAACTAGGACAATGTGTTACAATGTTTTGTTTGATTTTTTTTCTTATGCCCAGAAGTTCTGATAATCAAAAAAGCCTTCTTTGCCTGCACAAAGAATCTTTTCATGTTCTGAATGATCAAATTGCCACTACAATGACCACTCCACCACTGGAGGGCTATTCTCAGTGCAAGAGCACATCGATTTCTCACCTGAGAAATGTTTCCCTTCTAAAAGATCATTTCTTTCTTCCTCAAAATGATTCCTTTCTACTCTAAGACCCTCAGTCTCCATGACTGCAAAAAACCTGTCAGAAAGCATGGGAGTGGGAAGACTTGTGCATTTTTCTTCAGGGCTGGATCTAGGGTTGCTGGTGCCCAGGGCAACCCAAGTCCAGCTTCGCGTGCACAGCGCAATCGCTCTCCAAGCGCTGCATGATGACGTCACTTCCATGACATCATCACGCACTGGGGAGTGCACCATCCCGCGTGGCAAGCCGGCTGCCCCGGTGCACCACAAAGCTGGCGGCGGCAGCGCGGGTGGCTGGGAGGCTGCCCGTGTTGTTCGCCTGCCCCACTGAGGGGGCAGCCGGCTTGCGGCAGGTGAATGGCGTGGGCGGGCTCCCACTACTCTCTGCTCAGCCGCCTGCATGCTCCCAGGGGCTGGCAGCTGTGCCTGGCACCCCCTCTTTGACAGCGCTGGGGGCAGACTACCCCCCTGCCCCCCCCACCGATCCGGCCCAGTGTTTCTTGAAAGTCTCCAAGTTTTTTGCCTCCTTCAACTTCTTAGTATGACAGCTTTAGCCTTGAGGCTTCATGTGACACTGTGCAGTATTCTAGGGATTTATTCCCTACACCTATTACCAACCCCAAAGGCTCCCATTGATATCAGTAATGCACTCCAAAAAGGATTCTTTGGCCTACACAAAACCAAAAGCATGCAAAGGCTGCCAGTCCCCCACTGGGGGCGAGGGATCCCCAGCTCTCAGAGCTAAGCTACAAGTGATGAATTACACTTGCAAAGCAAGTGAACAGACTCATGTGTATTCCTTCCTGTTCACTTGCCATGCAAGTGTTATTCATCACTTGTAGCTTGGCTCATACTCTCCACCCTCCACCCCCACTTACCTGGCCGGCAGGGGGAACACTTCTCTTGGGGTGCACTCCCAGGCCTGAATCAGCCTGCATCGGACCTGAATCGGGGTCAAATCAACCTGGATCAGGCCCAAATCAGCCTGCATCAGGCAGCGCCGGATCTAGGGTTGCCCGCACCTGGGGCAACCCTTGGCCGGCCACCTCGCGCGTGCGCACATGCTCCCCGTGCTGCGTGATGACGTCACTTCGGTGACATCATCATGCAGGGCGGAACAGAGGCAGCGTGTGGGGCTGGGAACACCCACGCCATTCGCCTCCCCACAGGCGAATGGCTTGGGCGGCCTCACAGCCCCCCGTGCTGCTTTGGCCTGCCCCGCAGGACAGGGGGCAACCAGCTTGCCGGGCACCCCCTGTCCTGCAGGGCAGGAAAAAGGCAGCATGGGGGGCTGTGGGGCCGCCTGTGCCATTCGCCTGCCCCGCAGGACGGGGTGGCCGGCTTGCCGGGCACCCCCTGCCCTGCAGGGCAGGCAAAAGCAGCGCAGGAGGCTGCGAGGCGCCCTTGCCATTTACCTGCCCCGCAGGACAGGGGGCAGCCGGCTTGTCACGCACCCCCTGCCCTGCAGGGCAGCCAAAAGGCAGAGCGGCCAGCCACGCTGTTTGCCTGCCCCGCAGGACAGGGGGTGGCCAGCCGCCCCCTGTCCTGCGGGGCAGGCGAATGGCACAGGCGGCCCCGCAGCCCCCCGCGCTGCCTTTTTCCTGCCCTGCAGGACAGGGGGTGCGCGGCAAGCCGGCCGCCCCCTGTCCTGCGAGGCAGGGGAAAGCAGCATGGGGGGCTGTGAGGCTGCCCGCACTGCTGCCTGCACCCTCTGGCAGATGGCAGCTGCTCCCAGTGCCCCCTCCTTGGTTGTGCTGGGGGCAGACTACCCCCCTGCCCCCTCTCGATCCAGCCCTGGCATCGGGACACCTCAGAGTGCAGCAGCGCTGAATCAGGGCTGAATCATCCCAAATTGGGCCCAAGTCAGGCTGCTGCAGAGAGCAGCAGCACTCCCGCACTCTCCAGTGGCCCAATCCAGGCCAAATCAGGTCCAATTCAGCCCGGATTGGACTCAAATTGGCCTGGATCGGGCCGCTGACTTCTATCTGGCAGTAGGGGGTAGATAAATTGAAGTAAAAATCAGAGGACAATTATCCAAAGTCACCAGAATAGCTGAAAACAAATCGTGTGAGATCCAAACTTTAGTTGAAGTGATTTTTAAAGCCGTAGAAATAAGACAAGTTAAATCCACCTTGGTCTCCCTCCCTTGTTCCTTTGACATGCATTCCTAGTGAATGGAATATATCCCAGGAGAGCAATTTCTTATAAGGCCCAAGATTCTTGGAGTAAAATAATATCGTATTGAGATAAGAACGAGCTGATGTGTGACAACTGTATTTTAGTATTCCATCCATCTATATTCCAGCTCAGCGTTTTATATGGATACGCCTCAACTAGTCACATGTTAACAGGCTGTTCAATGCCAGACATCACTGGGACAGCACTTCCATTCTTGGGCCATGTCTGAATTATTGGTTCAAGGGGAACAGGGGCAGAAGGCCAGTCGCCTTGCAAGGAGGAACTACATGCAATCCTTTTAGCTATGGGATGACATTACCCACCAGTGTATATGAGTATTGGGAATCATCTTTATTTGGGCTTATTGAAGCCTTCCTTAATTCCACAGTTCTTTTTTCTTTTAAACAGTCACGAGTCTTACAAACTTCCTTTGTCTCACCTCCTCTGCTTTGTTTTAATACTTTTGCTTCACTTCCCTGAAGTCTAATTTTAATTAATTTAGCTTGAAGCTGTTGCATATTACCAATAATATCTGACTAAAGTCAGCAGACCTCAAAATGATTTTAAAAAATTATCAGCTGCATTAAGATCATCATTTTGAGGCACAGAAAATTGCCACTGTTTCTTAAAAGCCAGTCTATTATTTCTCCTCTCCTTATGTTGGAACTGCATATGATTGACCAGAGATGTTACATCCATCAGCAAGTTCTTTTTCTCTTCTTTTGAGGTGGGCAAATTCTTGGGCCTTTGGAGCCTTTGGGGCTGAATGCATTTAATAGAGAGCAAAGGAGTAACAGTTAAAGTTTTAAGGAAACTCTGAGGGGAAATGCTGTGTGAACACAACCGCTCAGCATTAGCCATAATCAAAGACAGGATTCTAGGTGAGAAGAAGAGGAGCATCAACCTATTGGAGCGAATGGAGCCTGTCAATCTTTCATAGAACTTTAGGTCAACTCTATTGATCCTTTGATCTAATAATACTGCTAAGTGTTCTCTGTTCAAGCACTTATTCCCCCAATTGATAATATGACACCGCAAAGGCAGAGTTCTTTGCTTTACATTACAGACATTCTACCTGGATCTACAAAACCTCCATTAACTTTCGCATTGACTGTAGGAGGTGTCAAGTTCTGGGCAGTTGCATTTGTAATTAGAGTAGTCAGGATGTCTATTTTCTCATAAATATTCTGCAAAATCCTTGCAGTCAAATAAGTCTGTGATACTAGTATATCTAAAGTAGCAAGATCCCCCATTAACAATGAAATCCTAAGCAAAGTTACTCCATTCTAAGCCCATTGAAATCAATAGGCTTAGACTGGAGTAACTCTGCTTAGGATTTCACTGCAACTTCCTGAGACGATTCAGCTGATTCATGTAATCTGTCTAAGGAGTGCCATAACTTTATTAAATTGTTGAGAGCCCAAGAGTTGACAGTCTCCTAATAGGTTATTCCCACTTCTGTAGGCAATGGGTCCTAAATATCACTGCTCTCCTGCAAAATGTTAAATCTGTTACTCGATCTAATATTAGGTTTTTAAAAAACTGTCAAACTTTATTTGAGAAAAGGCAAGAAAGGGTCCTCAAAAGGGGAACCTCTTTTCCTACTCATAACTAGCTATTAGATACCGGGAAAAATACACAAGGACAGACTCAAGTACAATTTAACAGAATCACTGTAAAATAACTGCATCAGTAGCTACGTGTAATGTGAAAAAAGAGTGTGTGGAAGTCTCCCTGTCACATGTCTCCTGTCTCCTACTAACCAACTCCCCCACTGCCTCCCTCTCACACACAAGGATGTAGTAAAAAAAAAAATCTCAAAACACTCAAGCCTGCCAAAGAAACTACTTTAAGATAACAGCCTACAACCAGTAAACCAGCAAGAAGAAAATAATAGAAGTTAAAAGAAGAATTGAGATTAAAATCAAGATAAATTAAAGAACTCTTCATGGAGCACAAAACAATGTCACCGCTGCATCTTCCAATTGCTAGGAACATGGCAGTATTGGACACATCCTCTTCAAAACAGGCATAGTATAATTTCTTCCCCAATTTAAACTTTCGCATCCTCTTTCCCACCCCTTCTCTCTTAGCTCTTCCAATTCCCATTGTGGACCTGTTCATCCTACTACGGCAATCTCCTTTCAATTGTATCCCGCTCAAGGATTCCCTTCCCAAGTTCCTCAAACCTGTTCCCATTTATTTCAATATACCTTCTGGGGCTATTTTGGACAACCCATCACCTCTCTCTTCTCTCGGCTGGTTTTCTCCAGACAAGCCAAGCGAGAAGAACATAATTTGGATCTAAAGATAACTTTAATTGAGAACTTAGTTGAAAGAAACACACTAGGATGGGTAAATTGATTGTTTTTCTTTGGTTTCCTTTGCCTATTATCTCTGTTTCCCTCACCAAGTCTCTGTTTCTAGACTGTGAGACTTTTCACACTCATACTTTACAGCGTTTCCACACCTGTTTCATGCCCCATGTTTGCAGAGGTTTCACACTTGCAAGCTAGTCATGGGACACAGAGCTGCTCTTCATCCGTGGTATCCCTGATTTTTCCCCCTGCAGACATACCGTGAAGTTATTTTGAACCCGCTGCCGACTTGCACCTAGTCCGATTAATGCCAGTGTGAAGACTTTTGCCCTCTTTTTGCTTCTCTCCCCCACCTTCTCCTTTTCCTCGGGAGCTGATTGGCCTGTGTGGATCTGACCACACCCTCTCTCCTCAGCATCTTCCTGACTGCTTTGTCCACCCCCTTTTTTTAACATTTCAGCATTTGGTGGCTATGTGGTGAAGCATCCCGGCCCGCCTGGCTGGCTGGCAGCTGGGAGCCTGCCTGGCCTGGCCCAAGCAGGGAAAGCAGAGTGCAGAGTGGGAGGGAGGCGGGCAGGGCTGGAGTTTCTGGTTGCAAGTGTGCACGCTCACCCTCTGTGCCCCGGAGCCTCTGTCCAAGCAACGCCCCCAAAGAACTCAGGCTTGGCTTAGCAGGCAGCCCTGGCGGGGAGGGGGACAGCTTCAGCTGTGCAAAACATGAGGTTCTTGGTTTGAGGTCTGGGGCTGAGCCGACTTTAATCTTCGCTCAGCTGCCTCTTGCTCTTGCCAGTGCTGGCAAGTTTGTGAACCGGGAATTATGTGCAGCCTGGAGCGAAGGAGGGCGGAAGGCTGGGAATGAGCAAGGGATGTGGGAGACTTTCCCTCCAGCAAGGCCTCCACTCAGCCTCTCCTCTCTTCTGGCTCCCATCCTTGTGCCCCCCCTCTGCCCCTACATCCTGCTGCTGCAGCTTCCTCTTAAGTTTCCATTATCACATTTGAGTGTTCGCTTCTCTACAGCACCCTCTCCTTTTCCTTGAGCTGATTAGTCTGTGTGGATCTAATAAAACCCACCCTCCTCAGCACCCCGTCAGCTTTTTCTGTAATTTTTAAAATATATTTCTAAAGGACAGTAATGTTCCAGCATTAAAATGGCATTCAAACAAACATGGGGAGTCTTTCTCCAAAAAGATCACCACACCCCGTCTATTCAGGGCTCACATGATTGCGTGAGACCAGTGGTGGCTGGAAAGTTTGCTGGGCAGAGACGATCATCTCTCAACACCCCTCAGCGCTATTTTCAAACGTGAAAAGTTAGGGTGCAAAAATGGCTGCACAGAGATGCAGTATTGATGTGCATAGGGAGGGGTGAGGTTTCAAGTGGTGATGTCACAAAGTTACAACGCATGTGCAAACTTTTTTTTTTTTAAAAAAAGGAGATGTGAATTCTAAAGCCCACAAAGCGTGCAACAAAACTGGGGCTTGTGAAACAAAATGCAAAGACACCAATTCGAAACTCCTCGGACTGTGAAACGTGCAGGTGCCGAGCCGAATCTGTTGCAATCGTGGCAACTCCTTGGAAATGGCGCATTAACTCTTGAGTATGAAATATCTCTGTATCTTGTTAGGACAATTAACTTTCTTGCTGGTCAAGTGTTTTATTTTTATTTCCGTCCCTTATCTTATTGTTCTAGGAACGCCTGTGTCAAAAATTAGAGTGGTGTGTACAATAGACAGAAACAATTCCAATTTAGCCCCTGATCTTTTGTATGGACTGAATATGTGTGGGGAATGCTCTGACACAGATGGCCCCACACAGTGAGGGATTTGGGTAACAACCTCTGCTGCTCTGAATAAACCAGAGCTGGTACCAAACAGCTAAGGGATATGGTTTCAGCCAGCTAGCAAAGCAAGTACAATCCTAGGTCGTTGTTTCCATATAGTCTCTTTTCCTAGTATTATAGCTTTCAAAATGATCTTCTCCCATCAAAGATCTCACACATGGGCACAGCTGTATTATTTCATTTCAGTGTTTATGCAGTGCTGAATGGCACCCATGTCAAGGTATTTTGCTTACCCTCCCTTATTTGAAGAGATGCTATCCCTCATTTTAAGGCAGAGGTCTCTGGCACAGTGGCTCTCTTTGTTCCTACACTATCCATTGTACAGTTTGGGGCCAGACAGCAGCAGATTTTCCATCAGGATTTTTGGATCTCTGCTTTATAGGAAACTAAACCTCTCCAGCCATTCCTTTTAGAGAATTGTCAAAAACAGGAATTCTGGGCCAGATGGGATCTGGAAGAGGAACTTCTCAGTGTCCATGAGCTCAACTCTTACTATTATCAATCACCAGTGGGATTTCTGTTTGTGCTTCCAGTCAGATACTTTTATTTATTTATGTCACTTATAGTCCGCCTTTCGCACTAGGACTCAAGGCGGATTACATAGTGTGAGATTAGTATAATCAGTAGCAAGAACAAGGTAGGCATTTCCACACAGTGTCAAGCACATTTCCATAAACAATGTCATAGGGTAGATGAATACATGTTTACAGAGACATAGGATTAGCAAGGATCCAATACAGGGCTGAAGGATTGCTGAAACGGAACGTAATCCATTCTAGGAATGACATTAGACAACATGAAGCACAAGCAGTATTTACGAGTACATATTCATAGCAACAGATAATATGTAAAGCAACAGAATGGTGGAGCCCATGGTTCCCAATTCATTGGCGAAATATCTGAGACCCCCTCCCTATAATACCGCCCTTCTATGTGATTAAAAAGCCTTTTTGAATAATTTTAGCAGTCATCATTAAACAATATTTTACTAATTTAAGGCTTTCCTCTATTACCCATTTGGGTGGAAAAAAAGAAAAGGAGAGGAGTTGGTAAGAACTGTTACTGCACCATCCAAGCATACTTTTGTCATCTTTATTGCAGTTCTCCTCTGGTGCCCTAGGGGGAATTGTAATACCTGGAACAACATTTTTCTTCACCTTTTTTTTCAACTAGACTTCTCTGTGTTTGAGATACACCGCAAGTATAAGTAGCTACATGGTGAATGGCATAGCATAGATATAGTATAGTCCTCCTTTCATGTGTCTTTATTTCTTATTAGAGTGAGAAATTCCAAAAACATGAGCAACAATTCTAAAATTACAAGAGAGGATCCCGCAAGGACATGTGGAGGAGGGGGAATCTGAATTTCCCCTTCATTTGTTTGTTTGTTTGTTTGTTTGTTGTCCACCTTTCTCATTGTAGATTACACAATGTAAATCAATGCAATCAATAAGATGATACATCTAATAAGCAGTGTAATAGGACTAGGACTGCAGAAATTTGAAGCAATGCTGTCCTCTGAACAAAGCATAAGTATGAAACATGACATGTTAAACAATGCAGAACATAGTATCACATAAGTAGAAACATAATGAATTTTTCTGGACCAATCTGGTATATGCATGTTCAAGGCCAATGTGTGTAGAAGAGAACAATTAGCAAGACAACGTGGGAAGGAAAGTACCTGGGGTTGTAATTGTAATTTTATTTATTTATTGTAAGCCATCCTGAGATCTCTCAAGGTAGACAGACAGAATGTACGTTGCCCAAAAAATTAATTATGGAATTAAAGTTCTGTGGCTGTCTTGGCCTAAAAAGTATACACACACTCGAATTTCTTTCCAGGAATGCCTATACTAAGACATACATATTTATGAATAGGTATGCCATTAAAGGTATTTGAATTAAGAATTATTTATGAATAGAAAGCATGGTATTCCGAACATGGCTACATGATCATCTAAGGAAGTGCTTCTGTTCAATATTAATTTTGTATCTGTAAAATCAACCAAGGGATAGAGCTAAACGTAGTACTCTAGTCTTGGGTTAATTCTGATGGATACTGTGGATTTGATAGGGCAGGGTTTTTTTTCTGATGGATACGTGAGTGTTTGATCTGTCGCAAAATGATTCTGGAAGATTGTTTTCTATACCAGTAGTACTACCTAAGAGAGACGTATCATTTACATATCATATACTGAGGGCCAAGCTACACATGACGAATGACACTTGAACGGCAAGTGTATTTCTCCCTGTTCACTTGCCCTCCACTCAATCCACTTGCCGTTCAAGTGTCATTCGTCATGTGTAGCTTGGCCCTCAGTTGCAATTTCAAACCTGTGTTCCGTTCAGAATTGCCTGAAGTTATGTTTCCCTAAATAGATCTTTGACTAATCAGGGGCCCATCTTGCTTCGGAGTTTTAAAATTCTTGCCAATTCACTAGAAACGGCCCTAAGCAGAATATTCTTATTCCTATATGCTGATATTAGCATTGTTAAAAGAAATTCTCTTAATTCCTCTTTACCCAATTTCTGCCTGAAATCCCACTATCCATTTCTTTTCCTCTTTTCAGGAATTCAAAATCTGTTTAAAATCAATTCTGTTTTGATCAAAGTTAAATTTGAAGGATGGGAGCTTCTGCAACATGGCAGAATTTCACCTTGTAGAAGGCAGAAATGTCTTCCCAGCTTCCTGCTACAGAACCACCCTGTGGTGTGTAACAGAAAACAATTGCAAGGGCTGTAGTTTCAAAAGGGTATGCTAAGAGAAATTCCTCTTTTAAACGATAATAAGAGGAGTCATTGACTATATCCAGAACTTTATATTTTTGTGTTGGCTCTTGCTGGTACAGAGTACTGGTACCTTTTTATTATTTGAACCATCCAGCCTTCTTTAAGCTTAAAACAGCAGAAGTTCATTTAAACACCCTTTTCGGTCTGATGATTTAAAGGTGTTACTGAACATGATACAGGATTTCATGGCAAAGTATTATATTATATTATATTTTCACTTGCACTGTGTAATCTGCCTTAGATCTCAGTGAGAAAGGTGGACTATAAGTTATTATTATTAATGATATTAATGATGATGATGACAGAAGCCAATAGAGTGACTGCAAAATGGAAGTGATATGCATGCTCCTTCTAGCTACCGAGATTAAACAAACTGCTGCATTATGCCCAGTCCTGAATTGGTGGAAACCTTATTTATGAGTTACCAGCACCTTATTTAGAAAACAAAAAAGCACTGGCTATTAGAGGTGGCCTGTCCCCCACCCTTGTTCCCCACCTCCACTTACCACCTGGCGGGGGGGAGGCATCTGTATGAGAGGCACGCATGCATGCTCCTCTGTGATACTAGAAAATGACATCATTTTCTGGTGTGACAAGGAGGCTATGAGTTGTTCCAGGAGGTGACTCATTAAACATCACCCCCATACTTAGTGTTTGAGGGTGATTTCTAATTAATCGCTCCCTCACATGACCCATAGCATCCCTGTCACACCAGAAAATGACATCATTTTTCAGCTCCATGGGGGAGAGCAGGAATACAACGAGGCTGAGTACCCCATTGCCCCTTACCCTACCACACCCTGCCGCCCCTGGTTTGGATTCTGGGGGGCCTGGCAACCCTACGGGCTGTATCTAAAATGTGAATTTCGGAAAAACAAATTCTCCTCCCCATAACATGCTAGCTGTTATTCAACTACCAGATTCAGATGCTGGCCAGAGTCAGGCATCACTGTAACTGTAGCGGGTGTAGCAAATGCCAATTAGTCTATTAGACATGTCCTAAATCCCAGTTTGTGTGTAAAGCCAGGGTGTCTGGCCCTTGCTTCCTCTTTACCCTCCCAGCAGGAAAGATTCCTTTCCCCATGATGCCATCCTATGACCAGTAGCTGCAAGGGATACTAACCAACTGTAGTTTGCAAATTCAGACATCACAACAGACCAAAATTGGTCCAAATGTTAACAGTTCACTTTTGATGAAACTAAGAGCTCACTTTGTTGGACTACCTGCATTCAGACATCACAACAACAACCAGGATTTATCGTGATGTCAGAATGCAACCAGTTAAAATAGTGACGTGATAGGCTCCAGCATTATCTGTCTGTAAAACCTGGATCTAAGAAAAGAAAGACTGGGGTATTTTCTTGTCTTGTAGAATGCCTATATGTTTTTCTTTCAGAGAGAGAGAGAGAGAGAGAGAGAGAGAGAGAGAGAGAGAGAGAGAGAGAGAGAGAGAGAGAGAGAGAGAGAGAGAGAGAGAGAGAGAGAGATTCTACCATTGGTAGTAAATAAATCCGCGTATGGGAAGTGAGCTATTCTATTCCTTCATTAAGTGGCAGTACAGTTTTGCCTAAATCTCTAATGTCAATCATTTTACACTGATAAGTAAAATAAATCCTAATTTGGGGGTTGTGATAGAGATTTTTATGGAAGTAAGTGCTATGGTTATGGATTAGGTGTTCTAATATTACTTTTCTCTGACTTATGGCTGTATCAGTGTAGGTTCTATTAAGAACCAATGGTATAGGAAGATTGTGGACAAGTGAAGAAAACTGATGTAGTCCTCAAGAATCATAAGGTTTCTGAAGCGCTGCTGATAACCAAACCAAACTCTGAAGTGAGCGCATGGTGTAGTTGTAGGTGCTGATGGCACATTTTGTCCAGAAGTTGAAAGGTATTTTGTTACCCTTTAAATGGTAGAAATTCTGAATTAGTATCCATCAGAGGGTTCAGAATAACAATTGGCTTTTGAGTCCAATCTATTCACAGGAGTGAACTCCTGATAGTTTAGGGTTGAGGTCATTTTGAAATATACCTGTAAAGAGTCTTAACATCTTTGTCTTCAAGCTTCTCTGATTATGGTTATACCTGGCAATCTAGTGACACGCTCACCCATTCTTGTATAGGGAAAACAAAGAATAATCCATAGAGGCCCAAGGAAGGGTTGCTTTGTTTCTTTTTGCCTTTCTCCTGCATATGTGAGTAATTCCAGTGGTACAGGTGAAAAATTAGGATAGTTGCCTCCTTAATTGGCAACTGCAATTTTTGAAGAGAAAATCTGGGCAAAATTCACACACACTCCCCAGATCATGACGACACCTTCTTGAGTGGAAGTGCTTCTTCTTACTGTCGTTTAATTGTGTCAGCCAGGAGTACAAAACTTGGGGCAATGTGCACAAATGAGGGCTAGCTAGTCAGCACTGGGTAAGCAATCTTGACATGAATTAAAGTGATTTCACTGCCAAAATCTTAATTTGAACCATCCAGCCTTCTCTGAGCTTAAAACAGCAGAAGTTCATTTAAACATCCTTTTCAGTCTGATGATTTAAAGGTGTTACTGAACTTGGTACAGGATTTCATAGCAAGGTATGATCTACACCCGTTGTCTAGGATACCAGAGCCAATGTTGCTATTCCAGACTTGAACCTGAGAGCATTTTTTTTATTGAATACAGTGAAGCTAGGACTATATCCTCAAGCTATTTTTCAGCATTGTGGAAAATAATTAGACTTCAGCATAAGTAAGGAGCTGCATCCATAAACAGTGTATGTTGATCTGCCCCTGGGGTTTGAAAACACTGGGAAAGGGGGATTTGCAGTGCAATTCTATAGTGTTACAGCCATTAAAACCCTTTCTCTTCAATGTAAAATTGCCAGCCTCCAGGTGGGGCTGGAGATCTGGAATTACAACTGATCTCCAGACTGCAGAGATCAGTGTCCCTGGAGAAAATGGTGGCTTGTACTTTATAGTATTATATCCCACCCTGCCCGGGGGTTCACCCCCAAATCTCCAGGAATTTCCTATCCCAGAGTTGGCAAGCCTACTTCAATGACTTTAGAAGCATGTTACTTTGTTTAGGATTGCACTGATGGAGACTGGGAGCCAAGCTACAAGTGACGAATTACACTTGCATGGCAAGTGAACAGACTCACGTGTATTCCTCCCTGTTCACTTGCCGTACAAGCAGGGCTTTTTTTCAGCTGGAACGCGGTGGAACGGTGTTCCGGCACCTCTTGAAAATGGTCACATGACTGGTGGGCCTGCCCCCTGATCTCCAGGCAGAAAGGAATTTAGATTGCCCTCTACGCCAGCTCCCCTCTGTCTGGAGATCAGGGGTCGGGGCCACCGGCCATGTGACCATTTTCGCCAAGGGTGATTTAAACTTTAAAAAACTCCCCCCCCTTGTTCCAGCTGACCCAAAGTGACGTCATTGTGCGGTCCTGAGTTCCACCACTGAGTTCCACCACCTCTTTTCCCAGAAAAAAAGCCCTGCATGCAAGTGTAATTCGTCACTTGTAGCTTGGCTCTGAGATTCACTTGCTGCCTTTTGCCCACACTCAATGTCTTGCTCTCCTTGTCTAGTCCCCAGGTAATGCCCTGGCTTTGGTCAGCAGCAAACAGCCCAGTGGGATGAGGCATAGCATCACTTTCCGTATGTTCCTGTGCACCAGCCACTGTCTTCAGGCTGCCACCTGCTGGCACGCCTGGCATCTGCACCCTCCTAAATGTAGACCCAGACTGCGTTTAGGGGGGTGCAGAACACAATGTGGAGGGTCAGACCGAGAGGGGGAAATCAGCAATAATCACACGTACCTTCCCCTGGCAGAAGTGCCCTTCCATCGGCAGCGAGCAGCTCTTAAATACATTAGCAGGTGAAGTCCCTGGCCCCACATACCCTTTTCCCAGCTCTTGTCAAAGAGATTCACTCTTAATTATATACTTGTGCCCCATCTCAATTCACACAGTGCTTGTGTGTTTTGCACACAGCATATGGGAACATTACAGCAGGGTCTGGAGAGGTATCACACGGACACAGCCTTCTTTGGGGAATTGGGTGACAGGCAGGTGTCCTTAAGGCAATGGCTTATTCCTTAAGGCAATGGATCCACTAGAGATTTTCTAGGATGGAAGGGATTTCCATCTGTGAAATAGGACTTCTCCCTCACTTAACAAAATCTGAAACATTTCTCCTCCAGGAAGAGGAACCACAAGACCAACAGGGTGTGGGAAAGGAATTGGCAAAAATAGCTCCCCTCTTCAGTTTGTAGAAATCCCTCCACTGGATCTAAACCAGTAGGTAGATTAGTGTATGGGTGATGCCACAGAGAAAGAAGAATCTTGTATTTCTGTAGGTTTGTCTGTGGGGCAAACAGGTCCTACTTTGGAGAAAGAATGTGCCTGCATTTCTTTTGATCTATTCCAGTTCTGTGATTTCAGTTACCTCCTTTCAATGAACTGGGTCCAGACAGCTTTCCCTACTCATCTTGCCTAATTCCCCCACTACTAGAGTTCTGCGCCACATGGCTTGTGTACGTGCAGGTCCCATGACCCCCAGAAGAGTGCCCCCCTCTCTTTAGCTGACTGTTTGAAGAAACGTTCAGCTCCATTCTTCTCAACATGATTGATGGTCACTCTTATGAGAATAGCATCTGTTGATAAAATTGAAGGAATATTTATTAATATATGACTCTTCACCAATTGGACTTTTATACTATGGATTACTGATTGTATTTATTGACTGTGCTGACTTATTGATGTATTGGAATTGAAAGTGATTTACTAATTTTGTAACTATTTTTGTAAATATTTGAGATTGCACACTATTAGCACTTTGCACCTTGCACTTTAAAAATTCATAAAAATTTCTTTAAAATGTATTATAGTATTTGTAGAATTCCTCCAGAGTATTTTGTGACCTTTTAAAATTAGTGGCCGAATCCACATTACCTCCGCGCGTCCCGGTGTTGCGCTAAATGTCCGCGAAACACCCGGAAGTATAGCGTCTTTCAAGCGCGATTTCTGAAATCGTGCTTGAAAGACGCTATACTTCTGGGTGTTTCGCGGACATTTAGCGCAACACCGGGACGCGCGGAGGTAATGTGTATTTGGCCAGTGTCTGAGTGGCTCATGGAAATGTCTTCCATTGCCTTTTTGAATATAAAACTGATCTTTTCAAATCCAGCAACCCAATGCTGTGTCCATTTGTCATGTCGGATTTTCATATTGGGGTTTTCAAAGGTGTGGCAGTCAAGTGACAGTTTCAGAGAGTTACTGGCAACAAGGCCCAGCTTCCCACAAAACACAATGTCCTTTTTCTTCTTTTCTTTAGAGGGTGCTTCTACTAAGTGGGAAGTTGTTTGGGGAAGATACCATAAAAGGATTTTTAAAAACAAAGACACCGTTGCTACTTTTTTTTGAAAATGCTGTTTGGCAAATAAGGACTCTCTATGATGTAGTTTCAAAATTGTTCTGCTAAATAAAGCATTCACATATTGATGTTGGGGGAGAAGTAGGAGGAAAATAGGACCTGGTGCTAAATGTTGATTACAACGCAAGTCTCCTTGTAATCAAATCCTGTAAAGTCCAGAGGCCTAATTGGAGTACAAACAGAGCTTTTACACATTGCATTCTGGAAAATGAGCATTACAGAACGTCCTCATTGGGAACAAAAATATTCCTAATGGTCATTATTTTGGTCCATTTTCCTTACGATAATATTGATCATGTTGATCCACGTAATTTGGGGCTATATCAGTATTATGCCTCTGATGACATTGACTTCTCCTGCCAGAGTTTACACCATCATTACAGTTAGCAGGGATAATCATTAGAGCAGCTGCAAGTGCATATGGGGAGGTATTTTACGTGCACGTACACACAATGCCTCCATGTGGAGCAGCAGAAAAGGGGAAATATATCCCCTCTGCACTGTTTTTTCATGGGGGGGGGGCTTGGAAGAGAGACAGGAGCTCGCTCGCTCTCCCCCGTGGCAGTTTTCCAAGCTCATTTGCATTCTACTTCTTTTTATAGAACCCAATCCCTGGAACTGATGTGTGTCTGCACAGAGCACAAATTGGCTCCGTGGAGAACTTGTAAAAGAAGTAACGTGTCAAGTGACCCTCAGAGCCAGTAAGAACACTGGCTACCTAGTAGGGTTGTCAGCCTCCAGGTAGTGGCTGGAGATCTCCCAGAATTACAAATGGTCTCCAGGCCACAGGGATCAGTTCACCTGGAGAAAATGGCTACTTTGGGGGGGTGGATTCTGTGGAATTATGCCATCCCAAGGTCCTTTCCCTCCCCAAACCCCACTTTCACCAGGTTTCACCCTCAAGATCTCCAGGAATTTCCCAACATGGAGCTGGCAACCCTACGACCTAGTGGAAACTGGTAGGTATGAAAAGTCTCTGCTTGAAATGTCATTTTCTGCCTTTCCCAAACCAAAGGAGTATTGCTGAAAAGGTAATCTGGTTGGCACCATCATTCTACAAACTGGGAAGAGTGCTTAAGATCATGTCTAGTGGGAGCAATCTTTCTTGTAACTGTTCAGTACAAAACAAGGAGGGGGGGGGGGAGCCAGCAATTTCTGAAGGCATTGCCACTATACAACATTATAGCCTACTTGGCACATTGGACTCATCATTCTGGGATCTCTTCACTTGCTCCCAGAAAGTTTATGTACTGAAAATAGCAGCCTTTTGTACATTTCCTCTTCATCTGTTTGCAAAAGGTTTCTCCACGAGTCAATCGAAAGCTCAGACCCTCCAGCAGTATAACCTGCTTCAAGCCCATGCCAACACAGAATTGGAGGAGGGGGAGGATATTATTGACAAATACTTGTTTTGTGAGTGGGTGTGCTGTCAGGGTGTGTCATTCCCCAGACAGCCTCAGAAATGGCAACCCTTGTAGTAGCTCAATACAGGATTTAAAACAAAACAAAACACCTAACTGTAGTTTTTAAAAAGCAAAAATATTTCATTGAACAAGCAAAAAAATAAAACAGCTGGACAGACATGTATATATATAATTCTCTTGTTCAGTTATCCCATTACCTAACTCAATGGCCATTTTTACAAATGACACTTAAATGGTTTTTACATTTCCAGTGTTTTTTATTTAGATGTAATATCCCATTGACCAATAGTTCTCTTCTGCCTGCTATACTGAATTCCTTACATAGACAAATAACATGAGAGATTCAGAGGTGTTTTTAGTGTCATAGTTGAAAATATCCTTATTTTAATCTTCCAGCGTCATGGATGCTGTAAATTTAAGGATGCTGATTTTTTTTTTGCAAATATTTTTATTTTTTAAAACAGATAAAGAGATAAAGGGGAACAAAAGTTTAAATTTAAAAGAAAACGAAAGATATGCATTACAAGGACTGTCAAAAAACAATAGCCATATAGCATTTAAAATACAGTTTTCAGGTATACAACACAGACAAAACTGAGGAGTATTTCCTCTCTCCATCTAAAGAACCTCGTTATTAAATCAACTGATGATTAATAAGCTATATAATTGGGTTGGTTTAAATTAAAAAAAAAATTAACATTATTATTAGGTAAAAGTAAAGGTAGTCAGTCCCCTATGCAAGCACCGCGTCGTTACTGGCCCATGGGGGACAACGCATCACGACGTTGGGCTGCAGTACTGCAGCTTATCATTCTGTGCCAGCCCTGTGGTGCAGAGTGGTAAGCTGCAGTACTGCAGCCCAAGCTCTGCTCACATGACCTGAGTTCGATCCTGACAGAAGCCGGCTTCAGGTAGCTGGCTCAAGGTTGACTCAGCCTTCCATCCCGAGGTCGTTAAAATGAGTACCTAGTTTCCCGGGGGTAAAGTGTAGATGACTGGGGAAGGCAATGGCAAACCACCCCATAAAAAGTTTGCCAAGAAACCGTCATGATGTGACGTCCCCCCATGGGTCAGTAATGACTCAGTGCTTGCACAGGGGACTACCTTTACCTTAACTATTATTAATTAGAAAATATTTTACACTCCTGGCCCAGTGTTTCCCTCTTCCCTTGGATGCTTTTTGCAGTGCAAATGCAGGTCTAAAGAGCAGATCCCACATTGCCAATGTTACATGTGGTTTAGGCCTAATAAATCCTTTTCCAATTGTTATTCTCTTGCTTGTGCTGTTGCTGCTCATTTTTTCCCAGGTTCTATTGTAGGGATATTGCATTTCCTCCACCATATAAAGGGCAATGAGCTGTTACACTATCTTTGCTATTGCCATGAGCATACAGAATTCTGTATAAGTGTTACTTGAAATAGTGCCTACGAATGGTAGTTCAGTGGCAGAGCTCTACCATCTTGGCTACGTTCACACTTTGTAAGACATCGCACTATAGCAATCATTCACAGCAGGACTGGCTCTACCACAAAAAATATCCATTTATGAATGACTGCTCTAGCACAACAATTATGCAATAACCAACCATGTGTGAATGCAACTTTTTGTTGCTGGGAGGGCAGTCGAATGTACACTTTCTTTCACAATAAATTCATCGTTTCTTTGGCTAAAGCTTGACTGAAGAGAGAACTCTTGGATGGATTTGCATTAGGGTTCCCAGCACTGCCTCAGTAAATGCCAAGAGATTTTGGGAGTCGTGCTTGGGTGGGGGGTAGAGTTTGGGGAAGATCTGATGTCTCCTCTGGTTGACACTCTAGGCTGCCTTCCTGTCTCTATAGTCTTTACCATAAAAACTAGGGGAAAGTCTTAGAGCATCACTATATAGAAGCCATTTTTTTCCCCTGACCGGGTTGAGTAATTCCCTGTCCCAGGAGGATAAATGGGAGGTATAATTTGCATGTGTGTTTAATATGCTTATTTACATTGTTTTTTAAAAATTAACACAATTTACAACAAAGCAACAGCAATAATTAAAAACACAATAAAATAAACTACAACAAATGCTGTCCCCCAAATACAAACCTCTAAATTCCAATAGATAATCACCATCAGAAGAAAAAAATCAACCCACAATGTAACCATTAGTGGACAAACTTCACAGCAATAAGATATAATTACAATAGAATATAATAATTATAATATAGCTGCCAATTATAATATAGCTTTCACAGGAAGAAAGTTGATGTGCACAATTTCCGAAAGCTAATCAGGGAAGGTGCCAAGTGAACCTCCTCTGACAGGCCATTCCAGAGCATGAACGCTACTACGGAGAAAGCTGTTGATATTATGGAAGGAAGGCACATCTACCAAAAAGAAGGCGCTTCCAAAAGGAGGCACTGGGCAGAGTAGGGACCATTTAAGGTATTTTCTTATCTCAAGCAAGGTGTAATTTTGGCAACCCTAAATATTTCCTTTTGTCTGGTCTGGACTTATTTTCCAACAACTTCATTGGGTGCTCCTGTGATTCAGTGTTACGGGAGAGGGAGAAAAAGCTCTCTCTATCTCCTTTCTCTAACTCATGCATAATTTTATAAACCTAATTTTTTTCATTGTGCAGTTCAGTGTTCTGTGATATCACAAATAATCTACCAGCCGTTTTAGCCGCTTGTTCTGTGCTTTTCATATAATATTATTTGTAACCCTCCATATTTATTAATGGCTATATTTTCCATTTTTACTACTTAAACTACAATTGGAATGTGATAGATATGAGGAATCTTAACTTCAGGGAGCTAGCTCTTTATAACTTCAGGTCATTCCTATGTTTATATTTCCTCTGAGATTTTATTTACTAAGGAAAGAAATAAAAATAATCTTCATTGAACTTCATGGGAAAATGGCTGAAAATGCCATATTTTTATGAAGTTCAGTGAACATAAATCTGTTCCCATGGAAACGTGTTTTATAAGGAGAAATATATATGATCATTTACAGGCAAGGTTTCCAAAGGAGACGAGTCCCTGTCTATGCTGCCTTCTGCAACAAACAAAAAGCATCCACACCTGTGATATAGTTGCCCATTATTATATATGCAGAAGTAATTCATTCAGTCTGGTTAAGTAATCCTGATGAGAGAATATGGGAAGTTCTCATTCAGTGGACCACACTTATAAGATCAAGCACAGCTATCATAACTAGACATGGGCACGAACAGCATTATGAACAGGGAAAAAACCACGAACAGCCCAATCAGCTGTTCGCGAACAAGCTGTTCATGAGGCCCCATCCTAAACGAACAGGTGGTCGTTGCAAGCCTCGGTTCCTTGCCTTCGGCAGCCATTCATCAAGCCAGACAGTCTGGCACCTGCAATCAATACCCTTGGCAACTGGAGGCAGGGAGGGACTGAACTCTGTCTGAACTCCTTCTGGCTTTCCTTCTGGCTTTAACCCTTCAAAGTACTTCCAGCAGAGAGTCCCATTTTTGCCACTGTGAAGAGAAAATGACAGCCAATGGGAAGACCTTTCCTGGGGTGCAATCTCTCTGAAACTTGGGGGGTCTTCAGAGGACAGTGAGGACTATGCCCCCTGCAAATTTGGTGGGTATTGGACATTGGGAAGGTCACTTTTGTAACCCCTCAAACTAGCTGCCAGCAGACACTGCTGTTTTTGCCAGGGCAGGGCCCTTTAAACCATCAGCTGGCAGGCGGCAGGGGGGAATCCCCCCCCCGCCGCCTGCCAGCTGATAGTTTAAAGGGATCTTTAAAGGGCCAGGTAAGTGGGTTTGAGGGGAGGGGGCTAAGTGGGGGTGGTTCTGGCCCCCACAAACAACGAACAACGAACATGTCCGGGAACAGTTCTTGTTCGTCCATGTTCGTTGTTCATGGATGGCAACAAACAACGAACAGGGTGTTCGGGGTTTTTTTTTCCATTTGTGCCCATGTCTAATCATAACTAGCTTTTAAAAATGATTTTATAGTTCTATCTTAGGACACCATTCAACCACAGTACTTGATCTCCATGGGGAGAATTATGTTCATGCTTAAATCTCTTCCATCCCTTTAAAGTGTGAGTGAGGTTTTAAAATTACTTAACCTTAGCTGGTTTTGTCCCTAGTTTTTTAAAATAATATTTCACTAGCCCACGCAACCCTCCCAGGGAATAACTATTTACACGGTTATTTTAGTGTTAGAGGCAAAATAAACTTCTTTTGTCTAAATAATTTGGAGAACCTCCTTTATCAGGGGGGCTTGGAGAACATTGAGAGTGGGCCATGCACACAGTGTTTCACTGAAACTGGGCAACAGAGAACATCAAGGATGTGGATGCAAAAGGAAATTTGGATAACCGTTGCTCTGTAAATGGGGATCATATTCTATTTATTATGCTGCATTTGTTATCAGGCTCATTGCTTTTTACATTGTATTTTATCTGCTTTGTTTATTGTCCACCTTTCTTGCTGAGACTCAAGGAAGATTATAAACCAAGCGTAAGCCACCCAGTGAACAATGCAACTGGTCTAGGATCACAGAATTAAAGAACAATGTGAACAACAAACTATCTATGGCAAGGTATACTATGAACAGTACAGAAAGCAGATTACGGGGGATAGGACAATGGACTAAGAGCAGGTGATGCCTTCAATAATCACTGCAGTGGATAACAATCCTATTCCATTATAAAGGTGCCATCCTGGGCTGTTCCATTCTATTACAGTTTTAATCTTTTACCAGCAGTAACAAAGAAGGAATTAATTTACGGCTGCTCACAAACTAATTTCAGGTAATAAAGCACCTAAAGAAATTACAGTATCTGCAGTTGATAGGACGAACTCCAATTTGTGGAAGAGGTGGATGTTCTTAGTGTCCCTTCTGGAAACCTTTTAGCCTGAAAGTCGTTCCTTGTGAATATTATTAATGTGAGAGACGTTTCCAAATCAGAAGTTAGTTCTGCTTAAGGTGACATCTTCATGTGATTGACAGATTGGGGAAAAAGTTAATTTCAGTGCTCCATGCAAAAAAAACCCCAGTCTCACCACCCTGCTTCTAATTTACATAGAAGTAAGCAGGGCTTTTTTTCTGGGAAAAGAGGTAGTGGAACTCAGTGGGTTGCCTTCGGAGAAAATGGTCACATGGCTGGTGGCCCCGCCCCCTGATCTCCAGACAGAGGGGAGTTTAGATTGCCCTCCGCGCAGTTCAGCGTCTAAACTCCCCTCTGTCTGGAGATCAGGGAGTGGGGCCACCAGCCATGTGACCATTTTCAAGAGGTTCTGGAACTCCATTCCACCATGTTCCAGCTGAAAAAAAGCCCTGGAAGTAAGAGTCCCTTTCCCATGACAGCAATGTGGATTAGTAGCTGCTCAGCATCCCTTAAAAGCCCACCACTGCTACTTCAAGCAGACAAGGTTATGTGAGGGCTAATGGTACAGGCAGCACTCTTCGTGGCCTATCATCCAGCATACCACTATCTGTGCATGTGGCAGTGGCAGCTCACGAGCAACGACTGCTTCCGGGAGGGTTGTGGAAATCAGATGTAAGTTAAGTGCTATTGGATTACCCTGAGTTTTCTTCTAAGTAAATATATGTAGGATTAGAATTTATGCATTATTCTGTATGCCCTACTTCCCTGCACAGTGAGAAATTAGAGGGGCAATGTTTTCCTGGGTTGCTTTCCTTTGGAAGAGAGAGTGATGGAGACAGGAATGGCTCTACACATTTTGCTACTCCAAGTAGTGAGAGCTCAGCTGCAGAAGCATGCCCATAGTGGCACAGATGTGGCAGGACGCATGCCCCTGTAAAACTTCACCATCTCCAAGCAGCAGTGGTAGGTCTGTGCTCCCTCCTCACTTCTGTCACCCAGCTTTTATTAGGTATGAAGAGACTCTGGGGCCTGCTGGAGTCCGCTGGCAGTGGCCGAATCGGGGATGGTGCCCACATCCCTTCCCTGCTACCTACTTCTGGCTGCTGGAGCTAAGCAGCAGGAACAGGAAAGGAGTGCATGCTCTCTCCTCACGTATATCAGTTCC
Organism: Eublepharis macularius; assembly: GCF_028583425.1. Taxonomy (NCBI): domain Eukaryota; kingdom Metazoa; phylum Chordata; class Lepidosauria; order Squamata; family Eublepharidae; genus Eublepharis; species Eublepharis macularius. Next base: position 33,399,138 of record NC_072800.1, read on the forward strand.
CAAGCACTATACCAACCGCTGTTGGAGCCAGGTGGGTTGAGGGTGGCAACAGGTACAAGTGACACCTGTCAGTTCCACACCCTTTACTTTGCATGAGATCACCAAACTCTCGGTGGTCTGTCTTAAGGTTGCCTGTTTTGCCAACTGACCCGGAGAAAAACGTCTTGTGTGTTTAATAGAGGCTTAATGAGATGCTATTTATCAAGATGATGTTATTTACATCCATGTTATGAAAAGGTTTAACTACCTGTTTCCACATGTTAAGCCCCCCAATTAATGAGACAAGACATTTTTCTTTAGCCCAGTTGGCAACTGCTCCTGCTTCTTCCAGCATCCAAAGGCACTCCTTTCTCCACAGACATACACCCACCCACCTCTTTCAGCCAAGGGCAGGAGCCATTTCCCCCCAAGCCCTGATGAACTGCTTGAACAGAGCCATTAAGGCCCATTGACAGAGATGTGTGTGAAAACTGCACTAAGTCACAGCTGACTTACGGTGACTCCAGCAAGGAGCTTTCAAGGCAAGTGAGAAGCAGAGGTTTTTGCCATTGCCTTCCTCTGCAGAGTCTTCCTTGGTGGTCTCCCATCCAAGTACTGGCTCTGCTTAGCTTCCAAGATCTGACAAGATTGGGCAATACCATGCCACGTTCCCTCCCATTGACAGGGTGTATGGAAGCTGATAGTTTGTGATTAGGTTTTAGCAGGGGTCATTTCATATAAAAAAAGGTGCAAGAACTCATTAGAATAACTCATTAGCATAACTCATTAGCATATGCCATGCCCTTTGACTAGGCTGAAATGGCCAGGATTCAGCTGCTGCCAGAAGGGGGAGTGTTCCCCCACCCGGCAGTGGCCCAATCAGGGCCGTTTTGGCCCCAATCCAGGCCGAAAGGGGCCCAAAATGGCCATTTGGGGCACATTTTGGCCTGGATCAGGCCTCAAATAGCCCAGATCAGGTTGGTGCTGGGCAGGGGAGGGGTTCCCCATCAGGCACTGACCCAATCCTGGTGGTTTTGGCCCTGATCCCGGCCCAAACGGGCCCCAAATGGCCCACTGGCCAGGATTGGGCACAGAGCAGACAGCAATACCCACTGCTTCACCCAGCTGAGATCAGGAGCAGAGCAGGTGGCAATGCCCACCCCTTCACCTGGATGGGATCAGAAGTGGAGCAGGTAACAATGCCCGTCCTCCTTCACCGAGCCAGGATCAGGCGCAGAGGAGGTGGCCATGCCCCCCCCGCCGCCTTCATCCGGCCGGGATCAGTTACGGAGGAAGAGGGAATGCCTGACTACCCGCCCTCCCCTTTCTAGAGCCTATTGTATTTTTCTCCACAATGGGCTTTGTTGCTAGTAAACTTATATTTTACTAAGATGAAGGCTGGAATTCACATCTTTTATGTGGGTACAACCATAGAAATGAACTGGCGATTGGAAAGTGTGGCCTTTGAGAAAAGGACAGCTTTCAGTTTCATAAATAACTCAAACAGCATTCTGCCTGCCTGGTCTCTGGAGTGGCTGTAGGTCAGCGCTCAAAGCTGGGAGGTGTGAAGTGTGGGTTCATGCACAGGGATATCGGCAGTCATTAAAAAATATTACCGTTCTTTTTATTGAGTAGGAAAAACTTGTCAATAGTGATTGGGATTTAGATACTTTGAAGCAATCACTATTGAATTTGGCAGGTGTTCGTTCCAAATAAATCTATATAGAATCAAGCTACTGGTCTTTAAGATGGAGGATGATGGGGAGGTAGAAAATGAGAAGAAACAGAACTGAGAGAAAAGAAAACAAAGGAGGAACCGTTTTGTCCTGAATCTCTAATAAAGGCTTGCCACCTAACACCTTTGCCTCATAGTTCTTACCTTCTACAGCTATTTTTTCCTCTGGTTGAAACGCTTCTGTTCTGTTCAGTAGCCATTGTTCAACTTCATTAAGGAATCATTGTAGCTGCTAACCTCTGGGCTATAGCGACGTCTCAGTTTAAAACGAAGATTTGCAAATATTTGCAAATATCTATTTGATGGGGTGTAATGGCTGTGTTTCACAGATCTGAATAAAAGCTGTGAAAACATTAGCATTAGAATCATTAGAGTTTGAGTTAAATGATGTATGAAATAATTCACATGCTCGTACTCCTGTTTGTGCCTACAGCTCAGCATGTTATTTGTCTTGGGTTACAAAGAAGGATATACCAGTCTGGAAAACGGGAGGGAGTGATGTCGCTGCAGTTTTTTCATCATTAATTTTCAACAGTGTACTGAACAGCCTTCTCCCGTTCAAGCTGCTTTCTCCCATTCGAGCCCTTCCAGATCGTAAGGTCATTAAGTAGGGGCTTTCCCTGAGACCAGAATTGTCTGAGATGAAGTTGTATAGTGCTGCCTTCTCACTGGCAACAGCCTCACTAAGGAACTCCCTTTTCAGAAAGACTAGTTTTATGTTTGCCGTGGCCTAGGGCAGCTAGATCTCCTCAGATCTTTGCTAAATACTAAGTACAAAGCAGGGTTGGCTCTGGTTAATACTTGGATGCAGGGGTCATTTTGTAGAAAAAGAGCTGGAGGAACTCATTAGCATATGCCACACCCCTTGACATCACCGGAAGTGTGTCATTAGCATAACTGATTTGCATATGCAACACCCCCTGACATCACCTATCCTGGCTTTTTTGGACCCAATCCTGGCCATTCAGGGCCAAAATTGGGCCCAAAATGGCAAAAAGGGGCTGAAAATGGCTGAAAGGGGCCCAAAATGGTCAGGATTGGGCTGCTGCTGAGTGGGAGAGTGATCCACCACCCATCAGAGGCCCGATCTGGGCCGAAACAAAGTTCCTCATCAAAGGCTCCTAAGTAAGCTCAGTAGCTATGGGATAAAGGGCCAAGTCCTCTTGTGGATCGAAAACTGGCTAATTAATAGGAAACAGAGAGTGAGTATAAACGGGCACTTCTCACAGTGGAGGGTGGTGAGCAGTGGGGTGCCACAGGGGTCGGTATTGGGTCCAATGCTTTTTAACTTGTTTATTAATGATTTGGAATTGGAATTAAGCAGTGAAGTGGCTAAATTTGCAGATGACACGAAATTGTTCAGGGTGGTGAAAGCCAGAGAGGATTGTGAGGCACTCCAAAGGGATCTGTCGAGGCTAGAAGAGTGGGCATCCATGTGGCAAATGAGGTTCAATGTAGCCAAGTGCAAAGTAATGCACATTGGAACCAAAAATCCAAAATATAAATACAAGTTGATGGGGTCTGAACTGGCGGAGACTGACCAAGAGAGAGATCTTGGAGTCATGATAGATAACTCACTAAAAACGTCAGCACAGTGTGCGACTGCCATAAAAAAAGCTAATGCTATGCTAGGGGTTATTAGGAAAGGGATTGAAAACAAATCAGCCAGTATCATAATGCCTCTGTATAAATCGATGGTGAGGCCTCATTTGGAGTACTGTGTACAGTTCTGGTCGCCACACCTTAAAATCACAGATTTGTCTCACAGATTGGTGAGACAAGATCTTCCCTTACAGAACCCATGCTGAGTTTTCCTCATCAGCTTTTGGTCATCAATGTGCCCACTAATTTTATTTTTGATAATAGTTTCCACCAACTTACCCAGTATTGACGTCAGGCTGACTGGCCTGTAATTTCCCGGATCTCCCCTGGAACCTTTTTAAAGATGGGGACAACATTAGCTACCTTCCAGTCCTCAGGAACAGATGCAGAGTTTAATGACAGATTACATATTTTTGTGAGGAGATCTACAAGTTCACGCTTGAGTTCTTTCAGAACTCTTGGATGTATGCCATCTGGGCCCGGTGATTTATCAGTTTTTAAATTATCTAGCAGTCACATAACCTCCTCTCTCGTCACCTCAATGTGACTCAGGTCTTTCAAAACCCCTCCCAAAGTCAGTGCTTCCAGAGTGGGCATGCACTTCTTATCTTCCACAGTGAAGACAGAAGCAAAGAACGCATTCAGCTTCTCGGCCATTTCCCTATCACCCTTTAGTAATCCTTTTACGCCTTGGTCATCCAAGGGCCCCACTGCCTCCCTAGCTGGTTTCCTACTTCTAATATATTTAAAGAATTGTTTATTGTTTTTCTTTAAGTTCTTTGCAATATGCTCCTCATATTCCCTTTTTGCCTGTCTGATCACAGACTTGCACTTTTTTTGCCACAGCTTATGCTCCTTTTTATCAACCTCACTCCGACTAGTTTTCCACTGCCTAAAAGAATCCTTTTTACCTTTTACAGCTTCTATTACATTGCTTGTTAACCATGCTGGCCTTTTCCTAAACCTATTTGTGCCTTTCCTAACCAGCGGTATATATTTAATTTGAGCTTCCAGGATTGTAGTTTTAAATAGTCTCCAAGATTCCCCAAGTGTTTTGACCTTTTTTACTTTCCCTTTCAGTTTCTTCTTCACGTACCCCCTCATCTCAGAAAAGTTACCCCTTTTGAAGTTAAACATGGCTGTGTTGGTCTTATTTGGCAATTTCCTATTTATACATATGTTGTACTCAATAACATTATGGTCACTGTTCCCAAGTGGTGCAATCACATTTACATCTCTCACCAGGTCTTCAGTTGATATACAGATGGTAATCTCATTGCAAATTTAACATAAGTTAAATTTCCACAGATGCTACTTTCCATAGATTAGACAGGCCATTAAGAGCATCACTTATTAGATATGATCGGAGACTTCCAAGTGTATGTGTCAAATTCGTCATTGAACATTAGGCTGACTGGGTGAAATCATGAAGAGTTAAGCGAACAGAATGACTTGCAATAGTCAAGTTGCACGCTCCTGTACTGATTTTAGAAAGATGGGTCACATGAAGTCTGTCCGTATGCATGGTTACAAGAAAGTACGTTCTACTATGTTCAAAGAGTTTATTACTAGACAAAAATTGCAGCTGATAAAAATGAGAGCCAGGTTGGTGTGGTGGTTAAAGCATTAGAATAGGATCTGAGTGTTCAAACTGCCATGGTGCCACAAAGCTCTCTGGATGATCTTGAGCAAGTCATTCTCATTCTAACCTACCTCACAGGACTGTTAAGAAGGTCATGTAGAGGGTGGGAGATGGCTGCACACCACCCTGAGTTATTAGGAGGAAGGGTAAGATAAAAATGTACAAAATAAATAATGAAACGGTAGAGTTAAGAAAGTGACACTGGTACAGGACTTCTGTGTGCATCTTGTTTGTGTGCCCCTCGTTTCATTGTTTAACTGTTCTAGAATTCCTTTTTTAAAAAAAAAAGCTTAGAAGGGTAGTGTCAAACAAGTCCATCTTTGGAGACGAGGTTGGCAGCATCACAAATTTCAAGGCTGAAAAATGTCATACGAGTTTGTTGAATCCAGAAACATCTGAAAGGTAAATATAAAGAATTAAATGGCAGATACACCATGAAAAAGGTGGCATAGCCCATAGGCATCCATTGTACAGGAAAAGTATATTCCTCCATACTCGACCCCACCTAAATGGCCCAGACAAGCATAGGATGCTGACTAGAGGTGCAGCCAATCTGCTCATACCCCGTGGTGGCTGAGCCCCCTCACCAGCAGCTAAGCACAGCCCCCCCCACACACACAACCACTAGCTCAGGTGGACATTAACTCAGGTAAGTAGGTAAGCATGAAGCTCTGCTCAAGAGCCCTCGGCCATGGGGACTTAGAACACGAGGCAGGTGGGGGTGCACATGGTGGCGGGGAAAGAGCGCACAGTGGACAGTTTGCAAAATTGGTCAAGCACTTTGCATTTACACATGGAAGGAAAGTTAGGTCCAGAATGTCTGATGAACAGCTCCCATTCAAGTTTCCTCATAGTTAACCCTGATGTGGTTTATTTAAAAGAAAATCATATTATGGCAAATAATATGAATTATTTGTGTAGGGACTGGTTTAGAGAGGAATATGTTATAGGTACATCCAGGGCTTTTTTTCTGGGAAAAGAGGTGGTGGAACTCAGCGGGTTGCCCTTGGAGAAAATGGTCACATGGCTGGTGGCCCCGCCCCCTGATCTCCAGACAGAGGGGAGTTTAGATTGCTCTCCGCGCTGCTCCAGCGGCACGGAGGGCGATCTAAACTCCCCTCTGTCTGGAGATCAGGGGGCGGGGCCACCAGCCATGTGACCATTTTCAAGAGGTTCTGGAACTCCATTCCACCGCGTTCCAGCTGAAAAAAAGCCCTGGGTACATCTAATTGATCTAAAAGTATTGCTATATTAATACATAAACAGGTCTCTTTTAAGGTTCAGCAAGTGATAACTAACTTTATTTTGATAGTGAAAAGTTCTGATTCTGTTGTTGCTATGATTGATGTGTATGGACAAATGTGGATTCTCCAGATGTTTCATCAGTATTTTAGCCACTTGTTAAATTTTATATGTGATTATTTGTTGGTGGGAGGAGGTTTCAATGGGATATCAGATACAGTCTAAGGGCCAAGCTACAAGTGACGAGTGACACTTGAATGGCAAGTAAACAGACTCACATGTGTTCCTCCCTGTTCACTTGCGCTCCACTTGCACTCCACTCAATCACATAGTGATCACATAGTGATCGAGTGGAGCACAAGTGGAGTGCAAGTGAACAGGGAGGAATACATGTGAGTCTGTTCACTTGCCATTCAAGTGTCATTTGTCACTTGTAGCTTGGCCCTTAGACTGAAGTACACCTCCACTCAAAAAATATTCTTTGGTGAGATCTATGCATAAAGCCTATTTGGCTGAATTAGGTCTGATTGCTCCTTGATATATTTTGCTTTCAAGGGACAGAGGTTGTACTTCTTTTATTCTCTACATCATAATTGCTTTTGATTAGACTATTTTCTTGTTTCAGCTTCTTTGATGCCTCAGGTTACAGCCTGCAGTATAGATGTAATTGCTATTTCTGACCATGCTCTCATTTTAATAGCTGTTTGGTTTCCAGACTGGGTTAGACCACCTGATCTACAGTGTTTTAATGTTTCTCTTCATAATGATGAAACTTAAAACTCAGATGATGGCTGAGTTATTTTAATACTAACCAAGGAACAGCCAGTACTCATGCTATTGAATGGAATGCTTCTGAAGCTTTTATTAGAGAAAGAATTATTACATATGCTTCTTACAAGAAGAAGCTCAGTGTAAGGGAAGAAACAACTTTGAAAATTAAGTTGAAATATTTGTCAAGTCAGTTTGTTATATTTCCAACACCAACTCATTATTGGGAGCTGCAAAAGATTAAATACAAGTTAAATAACATACTGTAAGTAAAAGCGGAATATACTTTCACTTGTTTGTGCCAGTCATATTAGAACAGTGGTGAGAGTCTTGGTAAAATTTTAGCACCTTGTGTAACAGTATAATCCTAAACAGAGTTACTCCAGTTTAAGCCCATAGAAATCAATGAAGTCACTCTGCTTAGGATTGCACCATAAGGCAGCAAAAGAATGAGAGGAATATAACTGTCTCTACTGAAATAAACTCACAATTTTATAAGTTTTATTCTGAAGTGTACAGTTGAGGCCAAGAGCCCTTAGAAAAAGATTTGGAAGCTTTTTTCTTACCTTGATCTTCCATGTTTAGATGCTATTCAACAATATCTTCTTGCTGAACCTTGCATATAAATGAAATTGTCAGTGATAATGAAATTGGCAAATCTCCAGGACCAAATGGGTTGCCTATTGAATGATATAAAATTTTTTCAAAAAAATTAATTCCAAAATTATATCAATTGTAAAATGAGATCTTTAACTTTGGTTCCTTGCCAATGTTACTAAATAACACTTATATTACTGTGATTCCAAAACCTGGCAAGAACCATACTCAATGTGCAAATTTTCATTTTATTTCTTTGATGAATGTAGATGCTAAAATATTAACTTCCGTCCTTTCCAAAAGACTTCAACAGGTTGTTTCAACCTTGGTAGATAAAGACCAGGTAGGATTCTTTTGAGGAAGGTGTGGGTATGACAATCTCAGACTGGTTACTGTTTTAATTGCATTAAATAGCAAGAGACCTGATTCATTTGCTATTGTCTCACTCAATGCTGAAAAGGCTTTTGACAAAATATACTGGAAATTTATTTTTGCTACATGGACAGAATTTGGCTTTCCTCACAATGTTTGAAGTGAATTAGAATTCTTTACTCATCTCCTAGGTATTGACGGATAGAGGTTTTTTTCTGAACCCTTTTTTCCGCACCATTTCTGCATCTAGGGTATTGATTAACAGAGTTTTTGTCTGCACCATTAGACAGGGATAGTAAACAAAGTTGCCCTTATTTTTTATCTTTGTTTGGAACCCCTGGCTTCTGCCATCAGACAAAATAATGATACTCATGGCTTTGTATATAACTCTTTGGAATTTCAGATTATCCTAAATGTAGATAATCTTTTCTTGTTTAATTTCAGAACCTCACTCTTCCATCTCAGTAGTCATGATTCATGAAAATGTTCCATACTTTTGGTGGTTCGTCTGGTTGTTCGATTAACTGGCCAAAAACTGATGCCACTGGGAGACAATAAATCACAGAGTGTATTTGCCAATTTACATTTTTAATGGTGCCCTGATGTCATCACTTATCTTGTAAAACTGATTCCTAGAAATATTAAGTATATGATTACGCTGAATTTCAACAAGTTGATTGCTGATATATCTTTGGATTTGTTCAGATGGGCAATTTTAAACCTGTGGTTATCGAGTATAGTAAATACACTCGAAACGAATATTATATGATAATAATAACTGTGTTTATACACCACTCTTCGAGACAGATTAGTGCCCCTCTCAGAGAGGTGAACAAAGTCAGTGTTATTATTATCCCCACAATACAGCTGAGGAGCTGGGGCTGAGAGGAGCGGCTTACCCAATTTCGGAATTTATGTGGGGCTTGTTACCACCTCAGATTGCTCTAAAGAGCAGGCAACACCCATTTAATGAGGTAGGAATTGGCTTTCCTGATCTTAGTTCATATCATCAGACATGCTTGTTAACTTGTACTAATTTATTGGGATTGTTCCTCCCAGGTGGATTATCCATCCTGGCCTCTTTTGGAGGCTTCTTGTCTGGTGTTCTTTAAAATGGAGTGTGTTAGGGTCCATTCGTGCTAAAATGGATCCTGTTCCTCCAGCAATTTTGGCAGTTGGAGATCTGTGGTGCATAATGTCACGACAATTTCAAGTTGACCCATTTTCAAACGCTAAATTAACATTATGGGCCAATCCAGATCTAAAAACTGAGAGGAAATCTTTTCTATGGAAGGTTTGGACAGATAGGGTTTTTTTTTACTTTATATCAATTGATAGGCTATGATGAGGAATTTTTATCATTTTCTCAGCTGAGGTCTAGATATGACTTGTCAACTTTTGCTGAATGGCAATATTTATAACTACAACATTTGTGCATGTCCTTATATGTCCATGCAGCATTGAGTGTTTCAGAGTCCCAAGAGTCCCCACTACACCCTTTTTTGAAACTCTCATTGAATCAATGAATCAAAATCCACAAAATTTGTTTATAAATATTAGATATTGGTTAATAAATATGATATGCAGAGTCATAGGAATGAATGGAACAATGAGATAGATCACAGCATCTTGCCAAAGCAATGGGATATGGCCTTAAATGCTAACCTGTGATGTATTCAGCAAAAAATATTTAAAATATATTGGACACTATAGCACTTTTTAAGTAAAGGACTCAGCTATCTGCCTGTATCCTGGAACCTAATCAGTGTTCAACAAAAATGGGCCCTCCATGCCCTTTCTATCATTAATAGACTTACATTACGCCAGTACATTACACCATTGGAAAGATAAATGCTCACTTCCATATTCAATAAATTGAAGATCTTTACATCCTTATCAATATTCTAACATATGGCATATAGACTTCAGTGGACTTAGGACAGTGTAATTCTGCTTAGAATTGCATTGAAAATAAAATAGTTATTATTTTCCTAGAAGAAATATAAAAGAGATTTTTTAAAAAAATGTGTTCCAAACATTTAACTTTCCCTTCCTCTTCATCACTTCTGGAATCATTATTTTTAAAACAGGGGCTTCGGTGTTTAGCTTCTCCCTTTTTTCTTTCTTTTCTTTTTTTACTATTTGTTTGAATATCCTTTCTCACAGCGATTTTTCAAAAAATAACAGAAGTGTTGTGAAGTTTAAAAATGGGACGACATCCATGAAAAACTATCCTGTACAGCTTGGAGGAATGCAGGGGTATAAATAGAAAGAAGGAATGGATTCATTGCCCAGCAAGTTTTACTTATTCTGGTTTCAGGATCCTTCATGGTTTTAAAGGTACTTTGAACTGAAACAAGCTCAGAAACAAGAGGGCAACTAATGTAGTTTGTTAAGCACTGCTTTGAAATGCCCTCTCTAATCTATGCCAACAATCTTGCTGCTTCATTCTGAACCAATTTTAGTCTCAATCTTTCTTCAAAGGCAGCCCCACATACGAAATCTCATGGCTTTACTGGCATAAGTTCACAGGAAGGTGTGTTATAACAAAATAAAACAGAAGTCCAGTGGCACTGTAAAACTAACACAATTTATTCCAACATAAGCTTCTGTGACTCAAAGCTCACGAGTTCTGACTCATGAAAGCTCATGCTGGAATAATTTTTTTTGTCTTTAATTGTACAAGCCATCAAAATATCCAGTGTAGGCTAGAGCATGGAGTATTGGACTTCTGCTAGGGAAAGCGGAGTTTGATGTATTGAGTGGCAGTGTGGTATAATGCTTAAAGTGTTGGACTAGGATCTGGGAGACCCAGGTTCAAATCCTCACTCTGGAATCAAAGTTTGCTGGGGGGTCCTGGGACAAACTCTCTCAACCTAACCTACCTCACAGGGCTGTTGTGATGATAAAATCGAGGAGAGAAGAATGATATCAGGGGGTTGGACTAGATGATCCTAATGGTACCTTCCAACCCTATGATTCATCACTAGGGGTCCTCATTGGGGAGAAAGGTGGGGCATAAATGGAGTCTTGTGTGGCTGATTCATAAGTTACCAATTTCACAGGTTGGGTCTGGGTCAGATGTGAGTTGCAAGTTCTCCTCAATAACTGTGAACACGAATCTCACGGATATTATATGGAAAACGGAATACCCCTATGCATGCAGTCCAGAGCTCCATGGAAGGATGGCGAGGTATGAAGGTTAAAAACATTATTATTAACACAATATTAATGACAGTGTAGCTGAAGTGTTTATCAATGCCTTGCTTTTCTCCTCTGTGCTTCAGCTATTAAGAAAAGCTATGTTCTGTTTTGATTTTTAAACAGTAGCTGGGTGAGTTATGTAATCATTGGTGCCAGTATCATATACCTTGCAGTACCTCCAGCTAATGGAGTAGGCAATTCTTTGGGGGAGGCATATTAAAACCCCTTTTTGTGTTCCTGGACCATTGTGTGGTTCCTTTGCATTTGAACTCATAGAAAGCAGGAAACATAGCTACAGGAAACAATACACAAGAGCAGGAATGGATTTTCCTTTTCATAGAGAGGATTTGTTACCGGTCCAGGAATTAGAATTTGATGGAGCTTAAGCACACTCAGCTGGTTAGCCTGATTTCAGCTACTATACTGATTCCTCAATATGTAAATGGAAGACACACACATACCCCTCAGCCCCCACCCAACCTGGCATCTCTGATAATTCTGATGGGTGGAGGAGAGTTCTGTTGGACCCAGGGGGATTTGCTTCTTTACAATCTCAACAAACAGTTGTATCTGATTATTGTATGAGCGTGGGGCTTACAGCACATTTATAGTCAGTCCATTCCGTTGTTTATTTCTGTTAATTCGTTCAGTTATTTATTTACAATAAATGGATATTTCTGGCCAGCTTCTTATTACCAGAACCACTTTTGCAGAATGAGGCAGTAGATAACATGGTCTCTTTACCATCACATAATCTCATTGGTTTTGTTACAGCTGTATCTATCACAGTTTTTGTAACCCACTTTTCCTCCAAGGAGCTCATAGTAGTGTGAGGTGGAGCTATGGCTTAGGGCCGAGCATTCGCTTTGCATGCAGAAGGTCCCAGGTTCAGTCCTGAACATCTTCAGTTAAAAGGGCCAGGTAATGTGATCTGAAGACCCTGGAGATCCTGGAGAGCCACCGCCGATCAGAGTAGACTATGTGGACCTTGATGGGGAAATGGTCTGAGTCAGTATAAGGCAGCTTCATATATGGTGTGCATGGTTCTGTCTTCCTCTGCTGGATCTTTGCAACAATCTTTTAAAGGTAGGTTAGTTTCAGGTGGGTAGCTGTTTTGGTCTGCAGTCGAAGAGCAAGATCCAGGCCCAGTAGCATTTTAAAGACCAATAGAATTCCATGGTTTGAGCTTTCAAGAGTCAAAGCTCCTTTGTCAGGTAGGTTAGGCAGAGACAGAATGAATCATCCAGCCGGCTTCACAGCTGAGTGAAAGTTTGGACCCAGGACTGACACTGTAGCCACCAGACCACATTGGCTTTCTCCAGCCCTGCCTACTACAGGATTGCAGCCATAGATGAAACCTTGGGGCATCTGTCATACTAAAGTTACTACTGTTCCTTGAGACAGCATAGCAGTATAGGGGAAATGTCCTCTTTGCTGGAAGGCAGACAGGAAGTGAGAAGCTGACAAATTTACACACCAGCTGGGATTTGTGTATCTCGTAGACTAACCAGAATTTGTTGCCAAAAAATAAAACCTGGTATGGTAGCATCTGAATGCAGCCATGTTGTCATGGCATCTTTGAAGGCAACATCTGGAAGGCGTTGTGAAATGTGTTAAGTGAAGTTGTCTAAGGTGTTCCTAGAGCCATCTCTTGTGGAGTTTTGACAGAAATGACCTCAGAATTTTAAAGGATCAGTGGAATTTCTGAGGGATCAGTCGTCATCAATCCTGTGTATGGGAGTTCCCTTTTTATACAAAATTATTGTGCTTTTCATGTAGCTGTTAGAAAAGCATAAGAAACACAAGAGTCGGGTCAGTCATTTTAGGTTGCATTATAGACCTTCCTGCTTGAGATTTTTTAAAAACCCTATAACCATGTCAAAGAATTAATATGTAAGGAAGGGAGAAACATAATTTTTCTTGCATTGTTCCTTTGAGATTTCAGTTACCAGATTTACTTGTTTCACTCAGTCATTGCTATATTTCCCTGAGTCTGATTTACTTCCTCAGTTTCAAATCTTTTTTTGGCATTTGAGGGCATTTCAGTCCACAAGGCCTTCTAAGCAGGTAGAGTTCTCTTTTGCTATGTGCAGCATCTACCTTAATGGGGCTGTGACTCACAAATGAACCTCTGAGGTACTACCATAATAGAGACATTCAATTTCCTTCTACTTAATGATTTTCCTTCCTCAGTCTGCTGCCTCTTTTCAAACTGTAATAAGATGGGAGGAAAGGGAGGGAAAGAACTTGCCAAATAGAAGGAGACGGCTGTCTTTCTAAAGCCACCATAAGTGTGATGGCTGACTAGGTTCTAAGACAGTCACATTTGAATCCTCACTGTGCCATGGAAGCTTGCTGGATAACCTCAGATCAAACACTGGCTTCTCAGCCTCACCTTCCTCACATGCAGAAAAGAGCAAGGGTCCAGTAGCACCTATAAGACTTAACAAAATTTGTTGCAGGGCAGCCATCACTCACTTCTTCAGATACAAATAGAAGTGAGCTGTGGCTCACAAAAGCTCATACCCTACCACAAATTTTGTTAGTCTTATAGGTGCTACTGGATGCTTGCTCTTTTCTAATGCTACAGACTAACATAGCTACCCATCTTGATCTTCCTCACATGGTTGCTGTTGTCAGGATAAACCAGAAGCCCTTCCTCAAAAAAATGCAATTCACCATAACTCAATTGGCTCGGACATTTGGTAAAAATTGAGATAATGTCTGAATTGGTTCCTTCCATTTAGCTGAGTTGTAATTCACTTTCTCTTTCATAGTCATGAAGGTTTTGCTTCACTGATATATGAAAGCCTTTCGAGATCATCCCAAAATCTTTCCTGCCCACTTTTTGCTTCTTTTCTCCCACTCTCTTTTCTTTCCAAAGCATGACAGTCATTCTTCTGTTTCTCTCTGCTTATTATCCTTCTTTGGTGTTCTTCTTTTGAATTCCTAACTTCATATTGCTAAGCAACCTCAAGAGTTCCCTCCACATGCTCAAGTGCTGATTTTCTCCAGGAATCCTTGCTTTGCATTAAGCAAGAAATTAATTCAACTTCACAGGGGGGAAAATCATCCTCTGACAAGATATCTGGTAGGAATGGTTCAGTAAGTACCTAATGAAACAGAAATTTTAACCAAGTACTACTTGGAGAAAGTAATTACCATACAGACATTGAAGTGGATTTGCCATCTTTAAAAGAAAAATAAAAATGTCTGCAAAGTCAACTCACTTGCACTTATTTAGTGGATTTTGATTCAATACTCAGCATTCTAGGTTTTGATTACAAATGGACACTACATTATTCAACAATTTCTTGCAAGATTTTCCCAGGATATGGTCAATGGTATAGAGTACAGACACTGAACAGCATCTATATTGCAAGATCAACTCAAAACACCCAAGTAATTTCAGTGACTTTTGGTGAAATCCCTTTAAAAAAGAAGGGCTCTCCTGGAGCAAGCTTGTTTTTCATGAGCATCCTGGCGCTTTCAGAAAGTCAAGCGGGCACAAAGGCAACAATAAATATTGTGAAATTATATTTTAATTATATTTTCTCATAGGGAAGGTGCTCTAACCCCTTTACCATTCTGGTTTCCACTTTCAGCTCCACAGCAGATTGTTTGAGATGGGGTAGCCAGAAGTGTATTATAAGAGTGTTTTAAAAATGGCCACACGAATACAGAATTTTCCTTTTTCATTACCGAATTGATATTTTCATTGAGCTATCCAACACTTTGTGAGCCACCGTATCTCCAAAATCTTTCCTAAAAAGCCTCAATTTCACTTTATTTCATTTTATGAGAATCTATGTTTGTTCAATGAGTGTCACTTCAGACTCTGAATTTCTGCCACATTTCCTGTTTTGTTGCCTATTCAATCCAGTTCACTAAGGATCTTTTGAGTGCCTCATATTCCACTTGCAGTATTGCTATCCTAAATATCCTTGCAGTATTGCTACCCTAAATCCTATCCTTTTTGCATTATTCATTGATATATTTATATTTATAGACTGAATGTATGAAATTAGGGTGGTTCCAGTTATTGTTCACTATGAGCACTTTAATTATATGGATTAATTGAGATATATGTATTAATGGTGATTGCTTTTGTTCCTGGGAGGTTTTCCTGTTTCCTGTACTGTGTCCCGGAGAAGCCACATGCAGATCCTAAATCATCTACGAACTTGGCTACTTCACCATCATTTATGAATGCTAAATACTACTGGTCCCACCACTTCCTTCTCACCATTGAAAATCCTCCTCCTGTTCTTTATCCAGTTTTCAATCCATAATATCTCCTATGTTCATCCAGGAGCCTTTGGGACAGGACTTTTCAGACTTGGGGGGGGGGGGGAATGCAACAGAGTGATCCTAAGCACAGTTACACACTTCTAAGCTCACGGACTTCAATGGACTTGAAAGGGTACAACTGTGTTTAGGACTGTACTGCAAGTCCACTAATCGCTCATACTTGTTTACATTCGCAAATAATTTTAAGTTTGGAGAGGCAGAGTCATAGAAATCAATGCTACCATTTCTGATATAAAAAATAACCTTGAATTGGCCTAGGTATAGAAAGGTATGTGTGTATGCTTAGCACAGGCCAGTTTTGTTATGTGCATGCTATGAGCATATGTCCTAACAACAATGGATGAGTAGCAGAGTAGCTTAATTTTTCCTGCTCCCTCCCTAAATATTTTTCTGCATACTAATTAGTAAGACTAGAGCCATGTCCATGTTATCATAGTGGTGGAGAGTGCCTTCAAGTCATAGCTGACTTATGGCGACCCCTGGTGATTTTTCATGGCAAGAGACTAACAGAGGTGATTTGCCATTGCCTGTCTCTGCAACACTGGTCTTCATTGGAGGTCTCCCATCCAATTACTAACCAAGGTTGGCTCTGCTTAGCTTCTGAGATCTGGTAAGTTTGGGCTAGCCTGGGCTAACCAGGTTAAGGCCCGTGTGATTTACAGAGGGGTGAAGTTTGAAATGAATTCCTATAAAGGAAGGGGCTGTGGCTCAATGTTGGAGCAAGTACTTGGCATGCAGAAGGTCCCAGGTTTAATCCTGTTACAAGTAACAGGTAGCAAATGATGTGAAATGCTACAGTTTAAGACCTTGCAAAGCTGCTGCCAGTCTGAATAGACAATATTGACTTCATGGACTAATGGTATTACTCTGTATGAGAAAGTTTTACATGTTCAGAAGTTTGTCTACTGTGTTAATTTTGCACAGCAAAGACTGTTTCTTGACTTTTACAAGAAAAGATTGGCTAATAATGAATGCGCCCAAGCAATTTTTGGAGATAACTCTGAAATTCTAAGCAGCACATTTTTTGCATTATTTCTATTAATTGTAATATATACTTTATGGTTGTCATTATGTCCCACTCTTTTCTTCTGCACAATTCATCCATGATATTTCTGAGTGAGCTATTCTGTGAACTCTTCTGGCCCTTCTCAAATTGCTGGGTGCAATTTAAAATAACCCCACTGAAGTGTTGCTGATATCACTGTATTGTTTGCAGGACACTCAAGATCTGGTGCATTAATGTAACTCTTCTTACAATCCATAATTCAGGGAAATGAGCCTTCATTTTAAGCTATTCACCTACCAGCGGACACAGAGATCACTTTGAAAGGGGGCAGTCAGATAGATACCTGACAGGCATTGGTAAGGAAGCGTGTCCTGTGAAAAGTTTTTAAATCTAAATGAGGGCCTCTTGGATGCTAAAGCCTGAAAGCCACTGCACAAATGTAACTGTTCCTAGAACCCACATTTCAGGAGAACAAGCCTTCGTTTCAAGCTAGTTATAAGTCACCTTCCAGAAGAAAATCAGCTGTAAGAAATTACTGATAAAAGACAAAGCACGCTAAAGTTTGAAAAGGGACACAAAAAGACACAGTTATTCTATATGAATCTTGACACCGTGCGTGTTTGCTGAGAAATCAAGTCAGTTACTTCCAGATAAATGTACTTAGGACTGCAGCCTTACACACCAGCCCTAAACTTTGCATTTACATCCCTCCAAATTCAATAGAATTTCAAATATGCATAGGAGGAGGAGGTTAGTCTGTCCACAACGTTAAAAGAAGTACAAGCAACACCATTCCACTGACATTTCAAGGGTGCGCTCCAGTACCATTAAAACCACTTGCAGTTTTGCCTTCATTGGGTGGACTGCATCCTTAACCTTTACCTATGTACCATACATCACTAAGGGGTTTTTATTAGAAGATTAATACATTCCGTTAGAACCAAATGCTACATTCCCTTAGCTCCTTCCATTTTTTATTTTTAGAAGCTGATCAATCAGTTATTGAAGGCACAACCAGCAAATTCTTGGCTTTTCTATGCATTCTCTTACTATGATGGGAGAATGCAACAAGCCATCACGTTAAAGATAGGTAAGAAGTTGAGGAATGCACATTTAAGATCACAAGAAACATGATTTTTTAAAAACTGGGGCACTTTGGGGAATAACTAGGCTTTGAGGAAAAACGGGGGCGCTTTGGGGAATAACTAGGCTGCCTAGTTATTCCCCAAAGCTGCAGTTACGGTGACTAGGTATATGTAACAACTAGTGGCTCCAGATACATTTATCCTTCCTCATTAATCATCAGCAATTGCACTCAGAACTTGGATAACCATTGCAATGCACATCTGCATTCACAACGTATGTGAAAAGATGCTTTCATGCAAGGAAGACTGCTTATGTTTACAGTCTTGCTTGCTCAATCAAGCAGCAATCTAGTAATACAACAGGTCCATGCTGACTTAGTTATGTGCATAAAATCTTTAGAAAACTCTTAAAATACAAGTCTGCTAAATCTTTTTCTTAACTTTCATCACTATACGTGATGCCTTCATTCTTCTTGCATAACTTCAGTTGCAACAGTATAAAGGAAGATGTTGTAAAAATTAGCTGGCAGAACCTGAGCGAGTACACTCAAGCCTTTGTTCTAATAATGAATTTCCTTATAAATTAAGTGTTGATAAGACAAAAAATGCCCATTTTCTTAATTAGCATTTACTTGGAAGTAATTTACCTGCCTGGGATTGTTATATTTGGTTCTGGAGAAGCAGCACACACAATTCGTAAATAAATAAATCCATTCCATTCAGTGGCCAGTAAAGCTTCCTCACCTGTAAATTAATTCCACTGAACACACTGGGACAGGCTCGAGAGTAAAAATAATTCAGGCTGGGCTGTTAAGAGAGCATATTGTTGTTATCTTGGGTCAACCACAGACCGATGCAGATCTATAAAAATGCAAACTCCCCATGATATGTTTGAACTATTACTTATCCTGGAATAAAATGGAGGTGAGTCATGATTCCACGCTACAGATTATGAATTCTTTCCTCTCCTTTCAACCTTTCTTGATCACATAAACAAATCAGAAGCTCGGTGAGTTCAAGGACTGTGACATGACTGAGGCAGAAATTATTTTAGGTAAAAAAATTGTGGAAACAGACCATCATCATCTGCTCATATAGAAACTTGGGCTCCATCCACACATTGTAGGGCAGTGTGCTATCATTGCACTATAGCAGTTGTTCACCTCCTGGATTTTGAAGGACTGCTATAGCTCCACAAAGCACAATGTCCAATGTGTGGATACAGCCTTGGCTTGCTGTAGAAACTGGGAAGACTTGCTAAGTCTTACAAAACCACTTTAAGATCAACAGACCAAGCAAAGTCTGAACGCTTCAACAAAGACACTCTTTGTATTCATAACCCAACAGACTTACAATAGTAATCACACCTTATCTGCCATAAGAAACACACACACAATTGTAAAAGAGTAATTAAACTTCAGTTCTCCATTAACAATATATAATGTATATATATCGTGTTAACAAATTTGACACTCCTGCCCCCCAAAAGTTTCCTCTTTTAGTAAATAACATTTTTGGAAAGACAAAAGTG
The DNA here is from genome assembly GCF_028583425.1 of Eublepharis macularius. Classification (NCBI taxonomy): domain Eukaryota; kingdom Metazoa; phylum Chordata; class Lepidosauria; order Squamata; family Eublepharidae; genus Eublepharis; species Eublepharis macularius. Next base: position 33,418,212 of record NC_072800.1, read on the forward strand.
TGTTTGTGTACAAATAAGTGCTCTGACTTAACAACTACTGCACAGTGCACTGGGTCTGTGTGTGCACAGTCTACTAAAATATTGACATAAAAGTGGTTTTTCTTTAATATATAAAGCAAATACACAGGTTTTGGTCATTTTATATGAATTTTGAGCACATAAGAAATATTATCTATAAATTTTCTTTTCATATTAGCCTGGGGGGGGGAGATATTCCACCTCCTCAGAGATTTACTGCCAAGCAACCTTCAGGCTGTAAAATCTCCAGTCTTCTGCATTCATCCCTAGGAAAATGGCTTTAACGTCATCTACAAAATATATTTCTTTAAACATTGCCCCCTTCCCCCCACAAAAAAACCCAAAAATTCTAGCAAGGGTCCCCCCATCTAGTGCCCACAACACGGATACACCCGGGTTAGGTCGGACGACGAAGCAACAGCGAAGGCGAGCGGGGAAGAGTTGGCCGAGGGCGTCACTTCGCAGCAGCAGCGGCGGCGCCGGCCCCAGCTGCGCCTCCCGAGGTGGCGGCGCTTCTCCTCTGCTCCATGCCGTTGGGCAAGAAGCCGGCGATGATGGGCACCGGCCAGATGAGGGCGGCCACGCTCCACACGATGATGACCAGAGTCATGAAACAGGCCACCAGGGTGGACTCGATGGGCTTGCGGTTCATCCTCCAGCCGGGGTCCCCCTTGAGCTCCTCCAGGCTGAAATCCAAGCAGCAGAAATGGATGCGCTCCCCCTGCTGCCAGGGCTGCTGGCCGGCGTCGGGCACGGCCGAGGAGGCGGCGGCGAAGAAAGCGGCGGAGGCGGGCGAGGCGGCGGGGGGCCCCGGGCGGAGGCGGCCGACGCGCCTGCCCCGCGCCCAGCTGCAGCCCACGCAGAGGCGCAGGTCCTGCTGGACGCCGCCGGCCGCCAGCCCGACGTGCTCGATGAGCAGCGGCGGCGGGCCCACGCGGTGGAAGGCGGCCGAGAAGAAGGCGCGCCCGGCCGGCCCGCCGGTGGAGAAGAGCACGAGGTCGCACTGCAAGCCCAGCGGGCTCCAGCGCACCAGCAGCGAGCTCAGCATCTGCCGCTGCACGCTGATGTTGCACGCCGGCTCCTCGCGGGGCTGCTGAGGCGCGGGCCGGGCCGGGCCGGGCGTGCCGGCGGGGGGCCGAGGGTCGCCCGCCTGGGCCCTCTCGCCGGACCCTCGGCGACCCTCGGGGGAGCTGCTGGCGGGCGAGGCGGAGGCGTTGAGAGGCGGCGGCGGCGGCGGGGGGGCCGAGGGGGGCGCCCAGCCGCGGCAGCAGGGCAGCGAGGGCGCGAACGCCGCCAGCAGCGCCGGCAGGAGCGGCAGGAGCATGGCATGGGCTTAGAGGCGCGCCCGCAGCGCTGCCAGAGCCGGCATGGCGCAAGTGCCGCCGGGGGCCATGGGGCAGCAGCCGGGCGCGGCGGGTCGGAGGCTGGAGGCGAGGCGGCCGCCGTCGAGGGAGGCAGCAGCGGGCGACGGAGCGAGGAGGGGACGCGTGCAGAGGCAGCGCCGGCGGGGCCCCCTCCGCTCCTTCTCCGCCCTCCCCTCAGCGCTGCCTCTGCCGCGCTCTCCGCGCCGGCAGCCGAGGGTCTGTGCGAGCAGGGAGCCGCCCGCCGCCGCCGCCCTGCCCTCCTCCGCCCAGGATTCCCTTCAGCCCCTCGCCGAGGAGGAGTTCCCTTCTGTCGTCACGCCGAAGGATCTCCCCCCGCGCGCCCCTCGCCTCGCCTGCCTCGGCGGCGCGCTGCCGCCCTCCCCGGCGCTCTTCGCCCGGCTCCTCACAGGGCGCTCCCCCCAGCCCCTGCCGGCAGGTCTTGCCTCGGGCCCGGCTCCTTTCCGGCTCCGCAGCGCGGTTCTTGCTGCTCTAAGCAGCCTGGACTTCGCGCCTTCGCTTGTGCGTTCAGGGATGTGCCTGCCTGCCTGCCTGCCTGCAGGGCTGAACACCCAGGGAAAGGCAGTTTCCCACTGTTTGCAGCTTCAGGCATTGAGACTAGAATGGCAAAGCCACCCGGCAGGGCTGGTGTTGTGTTTCCTTTTCGTACAATTCGCATTCGTTTTAGGTGCTTTAAAAATAATAAAGAATTTTGGTTCCTCCCCTTGTTTGGAGAAAAATTACACTCGTGGAGTTGTTTCAAGTAGGCAGCCGTGTTGGTCTGAAGTAAAAGAGTAAGATTCGGGTCCAGTAGCAACGTTAAAAAAAAACAAGATCTCCAGGGTATAATAATAATAAATAATATTTGATATATATACCGCCCTTCTGGACAACTTAACACCCACTCAGAGCAGTTTACAAAGTATGTTAATATTACGAAGTATGTTGTTACTATCCCCACAACAATCACCCTGTGAGGCAGGTGAGGCTGAGAGAGCTCTGAGAGAGCTGTGACTGACCCAAGGTCACCCAGCTGGCTTCAAGTGGAGGAGTGGGGAATCAAAACTCTAATTCTCCAGATTAGAGTCCCACACTCGTATCCACTACACCAAACTGATATGGGCTTTCAAGTTTAATCTGACCGTTTTTGACTCAAAAGCCACCCTGGAGGTTTTGTTGGTTTTTAGGGGCTACTGGATCTGAATCTTACTCATGTAGTGGTAAAACAAAATTGTGGTAAAACAAACATTGTGGTAAAACAAAAAGTGGTAAAACAAAATTGTGCACTTTTTATATAAGGAATAAAGTTCTAGTTTTAATCATTTATGAAAACTTTAGACTGTTTTCCTTCTCTTCCCCATCATACAGCTATGGATTGTACTATGCTTTCCATTTATTGGATGTATTAAACTGTTTTTAATTTCATGATTCTGTAATGGTATGATCCAATTTGAAATTTGTACTTCACTTCCCCAGACCTGTTTGAAGCAGCTCACAATAATAAAACAAAACCAATCAATAACAATAAAGTCAATAAAACAGCCAACCCAGGAGAATTTTTTTTAAAAGATCAATTTTAAAAACATGGCAATAAAAACCAGTCAAGCCAATTAAAAGAGCTGGGGCATAAAAGCAGATAAAACAAACAGAGCAGCCCAAAATAATAGACAAGGCCTTTGGTAATAAAACTGTAAAAAAACAAAAGCCAAGGCAAAGAGAAATATTTTGGCCTAGTGCCTAACAGAGAGTAATCTAGGCGCCAGGTGAGCTTCAAGGGGGATGGCATTCCAAAGGTGAGGCACCACCACCAAAAAAGCCCTGTCTCTGGTTGCCACCCACCTTACTTCTGTGGGTGGGAGCACAAAGAGCAGGGCTTAAGAAGAGGATCTTAACTGTAATGTTTGTATTTTATTGGTCTTTGTTGCATTGTTTGTATTAGGGGTGTGCAAGGAAAAAACTTTCGGCTTTCTTGTTTCGGGATTACCCGAAACAAGATTCTCTACCGTTAAAGCCGAAAGCCGAAACAAGAATCTCTTTCGGGATTCGGGATTCGGGATTCTTTCGGCATTCTTTCGGCATTCTTTCGGGGTTTTTTTTTGGGAAAATGCCTCCGTCTTTCAGGACGCCTGGAGGAGGCATTTTCCCACCTAATAAGCCCAAAATTGGTGGGGACCTTCCTCTAACCCTTCTCTAACAACCACCCAAGTTTCAGACAGATTGGACTTTGGGGGGCCATGTTATGGCCCCCCAAAGCAGGTCCCCCCATCCTCCCATAAGAAAGCGAAGGAGCAGCATATTGTTAGCATGCTGCTGCTGATCTTTCTTCATTATTTCCTATGGGGAAAAAATGAAGAGGCAGGCTTCCTTTGCCAGGGGTGGCATTTTGCATGCAAAATGCCCCCCTACCCTCAGGGGCCCTTCTCCCACCCCTCCTCCCACCCCCCACCAAGGCTCAGCCTGCTCCCACTTGGAGGGGCCATTTCATGGCCTCCCCAAGTAGGTGCTCTAATCTCTACCACTGACAGCTGGGGGAGGCTTGTGTTGCCAGGGGTGGCATTTTGCATGCAAAATGCCCCCCAACCCTCTGGGGCCCTTCTCCCACCCCTCCTCCCACCCCCCACCAAGGCTCAGCCTGCTCCCACTTGGGGGGGCATTTCATGGCCTCCCCAAGTAGATGCTCTGCTCTCATCTCTACCACTGACAGCTGGGGGAGGCTTGTGTTGCCAGGGGTGGCATTTTGCATGCAAAATGCCCCCCAGCCCTCTGGGGCCCTTCTCCCACCCTTCCTCCCACCCCCCACCAAGGCTCAGACTGCTCCCACTTGGGGGGGCCATTTCATGGCCTCCCCAAGTAGGTCCTCTCAGCCCCTAAAGTCCACCCCTTACAGCCCCACACAAACCCAATTCCCCCCCAGCTGCCACACACAGACCCAAATCCCCACATTAGCCCCTCACAGACCCAAATCCACCCCCACCTGCCCTACACCCATAACCCCAGGAACAGGCTGGCAAAGGCCAGCCCTCTCCCTTTGTTCCCTATGCTGGGAACTTCTAAACTCTCTTTCCCTGGGCAATTCTGCACAGCCCAGGGGTGCCACAACGGTGGGCACACTTCTGAGTGCCAGCTGGTCCCTGTGAAAGAGCACCTGAACCACAGACACCCTCCCTCAAATTCCCCCACCACCTACAGAGATGGCTGGCCAGCCAGCCCCATTGTTCCCTATGATGGGAACCAACTGCACAACAAAGAATAAAACAAGAACAACACAAAATAAAGTTTTAAAAAAATTATATTCTCCCTTCCAAAGTACAAGTAGGCAAAGCATTATGACACATTACACCAGCAGTCCCCCACACAGAAAAATTAAAACAAAACTCACTTAACATCAGAGAATCACAAAGCATGATTCCTGTCAAAAACACTTTATTTCTTGAACAGCTTTAGGTTACACAGCAGGGGGGAACACCAAAGGGCATGGCAGCACTATCTTACACAAAAATAACACAACTCGCTTCACATTAAAGAATCACCCCAAAAAATTGCTGTCAAAAGCACTTTATTTCTGTAACTGCTTTAGGAAGGCACCACAGAGCAGGAAAGCAGTGTACTACACAAAAATAACACAACTCACTTCACATCAGAGAATCACACAAACACAATTGCTGTCAAAAACGGTGAAGTGGGTTGTATTATTTTTTGCAGTACATTGCTATCATGCCCTGTTGTGCCCTCCTACTGTGTAACCTAAAGCTGTTCAAGAAATAAAGTGTTTTTGCCAGGAATTGTGTTTTGTGATTCTCTGATGTTAAGTGAGTTGTGTTATTTTTGTGTAAGATAGTGCTGCCATGCCCTTTGGTGTTCCCCCCTGCTGTGTAACCTAAAGCTGTTCAAGAAATAAAGTGTTTTTAACAGGAATTGTGCTTTGTGATTCTCTGATGTTAAGTGAGTTGTGTTATTTTTGTGTAAGATAGTGCTGCCATGCCCTTTGGTGTTCCCCCCTGCTGTGTAACCTAAAGCTGTTCAAGAAATAAAGTGTTTTTGACAGGAATCATGCTTTGTGATTCTCTGATGTTAAGTGAGTTTTGTTTTAATTTTTCTGTGTGGGGGACTGCTGGTGTAATGTGTCATAATGCTTTGCCTACTTGTACTTTGGAAGGGAGAATATAATTTTTTTAAAACTTTATTTTGTGTTGTTCTTGTTTTATTCTTTGTTGTGCAGTTGGTTCCCATCATAGGGAACAATGGGGCTGGCTGGCCAGCCATCTCTGTAGGTGGTGGGGGAATTTGAGGGAGGGTGTCTGTGGTTCAGGTGCTCTTTCACAGGGACCAGCTGGCACTCAGAAGTGTGCCCACCATTGTGGCACCCCTGGGCTGTGCAGAATTGCCTAGGGAAAGAGAGTTTAGAAGTTCCCAGCATAGGGAACAAAGGGAGAGGGCTGGCATTTGCCAGCCTGTTCCTGGGGTTATGGGTGTGGGGCAGGTGGGGGTGGATTTGGGTCTGTGAGGGGCTAATGTGGGGATTTGGGTCTGTGTGTGGCAGCTGGGGGGGAATTGGGTTTGTGTGGGGCTGTAAGGGGTGGACTTTAGGGGCTGAGAGGACCTACTTGGGGAGGCCATGAAATGCCCCCCCCCAAGTGGGAGCAGTCTGAGCCTTGGTGGGGGGTGGGAGGAAGGGTGGGAGAAGGGCCCCAGAGGGCTGGGGGGCATTTTGCATGCAAAATGCCACCCCTGGCAACACAAGCCTCCCCCAGCTGTCAGTGGTAGAGATGAGAGCAGAGCACCTACTTGGGGAGGCCATGAAATGCCCCCCCAAGTGGGAGCAGGCTGAGCCTTGGTGGGGGGTGGGAGGAGGGGTGGGAGAAGGGCCCCAGAGGGTTGGGGGGCATTTTGCATGCAAAATGCCACCCCTGGCAACACAAGCCTCCCCCAGCTGTCAGTGGTAGAGATTAGAGCACCTACTTGGGGAGGCCATGAAATGGCCCCCCCAAGTGGGAGCAGGCTGAGCCTTGGTGGGGGGTGGGAGGAGGGGTGGGAGAAGGGCCCCTGAGGGCTGGGGGGCATTTTGCATGCAAAATGCCACCCCTGGCAAAGGAAGCCTGCCTCTTCATTTTTTCCCCATAGGAAATAATGAAGAAAGATCAGCAGCAGCATGCTAACAATATGCTGCTCCTTCGCTTTCTTATGGGAGGATGGGGGGACCTGCTTTGGGGGGCCATAACATGGCCCCCCAAAGTCCAATCTGTCTGAAACTTGGGTGGTTGTTAGAGAAGGGTTAGAGGAAGGTCCCCACCAATTTTGGGCTTATTCGGTGGGAAAATGCCTCCTCCAGGCGTCCTGGAAGACGGAGGCATTTTCCCATAGAAAAGCCGAAAGAAAGCCGAAAGAATCCCGAAACGTTTCGGCTTTTTTCTTTCGGCTACCCGAAACGTTTCGGCATTCCCCGAAACGTTTCGGCATTCCCCGAAAGAAGCCGAAACACTTTTGTTTCGGCATTCTTTCGGCATTCTGAATGCCGAAACGCACATCCCTAGTTTGTATAATTCTATAATCCTGCTTGTATCTCTCCCAGAAAAGTGAAGCAGACAAGCAAATAGGAGCCCTGATTCCCGCCCCCCCCCCTGCCCCCAAACCACTTGCAGCTTCATCCTATGCAGAGTCATTCTATTCTAAGCCCATTGAAATCAGAGTTCTGGGCATAGGACTATATTGTACATGTAAATAGGGGGTAGGGCAATGGCAACACCAAACAGGAGATGCCGGTGCACATTTTGGTACTTGGTGAATGGGCATGGTGGCATGAGGTAAAGGACGTAGAAATCTATAGCCATCCCAAGAAAACAAACAACGAGTTGAGCAGAATATAGAAGCTCTGCAAATGGCCAAGTTCCAGTCGTGGTATAAAAGTACACAATATCTTCGAGCTTTCCAACCCCAAATGTCAGTTGCATAGATTCTATCTGAATTATGTATAGGTTTAAGCTGAACATTTCTATGCTCATAATCAATCGATAGGCTGGTTTTTCTTCCTTTTCAGTTTTGTGAAACTTGATTCATTCGCCTAACACTACCTCATTCTTCTCTGGGGAGTTTTTAAAGCTGCTGTGCTAAGCACCGAAAGCAGAAATTGTCTAGGGTTGCAGCTCCTGGGGCTTTATGGATTAAATTGTCTCAACCTCAAAGGACTTCTGAAGCATCAGGTGCTATTTGCTCATTACAAGTATGTGCAAGCAATCCACATACTGCATTATCCTGCACTGGGACATTTGGCCAACTGACTCTTCACTGTGTTTCAGACCTTTCATGGTGCCCATTTCCCCTGCTCGCCATGACCCTGATCACTCCTTGCTCTTCAGGGAAAACCCCTCTGGCTCACAGCACCTCCTCTGTCAAAACAGGATGCTGATTCCTAACTTAATTGGAGAGGGGGGCATAGAGGAGCATATTCTTCTAATGCATTCAATTAAACCCATTTCCAAAGCTTTCATTCACTATGGAGAGCCTTGCCTCCATAAACGTATTTGAAAAACCATTTCTATTAGTGGTCATTAAAACATCTCATGGCACTAAGTACCAGAAATGAAGAAATGCCTCCTTTTCTTTACTGATAATGTGTCCTTGAATGACTCACAATTCTCATTATTTCAATGCAACAGTCATGATTCCATGAATTTCTAGTAATATCCTCTCCACTGTAACTTATAAAGCTACAGCCAGTTACCCATTTTTCACCATCTCCTTCCTCTGTACACCATTCACACAAATTTACCGAAACTCTGGCCTCCTTTTCCATGCTTTGTATGAAAACTCTGCTCCGGCTGTATCTAATATACTGCGAGTGTCCCTGGAAAACTTTCCCCCCACTCTGGCGTTACCTCTCTGCTCATACCCTATCCCTAGGATGGATATTACAGGCCTTTGTGTTTATCTGTCTAGAATGTTCATATGTCTAGTAGCTTGCCCCAAAAGGCTAGGCCTCTGCATAGATGAGTTAAGATCAAACCAAACAAAATATATATACAGAACTGTGGTACAAATCTTGGTACCTGGAATGTCCCTCTAGCCAATCATGATAAGAGACACACATACACACAGAGTCCTGTAGATGAAGTAATCTAAAATTGTTTATTAAACAATGGAGGAGCGATGTCTACACCGAGGATAAAAAGGTCTCCTCGTGCCCAAAGCTCATGAGAGCTACAATAGCAGTGCAAAGCAATTAATACCTTTTGGTTAATTATAATATTTGTTATCTTATTGGCTCAAAGAGTACAGTGGTCCCTCACTGGAAGAGGAGGGGGACCACCTGTTATGATACAAATGTCAAGGAGTATTCTGATTGGAAGAAACAACTTTGGTCAACAGCATAAGATTGCAATTTCTAATCTTACCTGTCCTTGGTGTTCTCTCTGGAAGGAACATCTTCCTTCCTTTCTCACACATCTCTCTTATGGGCTTCCCATTCCTGCCCATTCCTTTGGTCAATGTAACTTTTAACAACGGCGCCCCAGTGTCACTTCTTGCAACCTTGGGGGCTTTGAGCAAGCTGGGTTCCGTGGGTGGAAAGCTGCTGGAAAGCGCTTGTGGTAAGTCCCCCATCTCATTTTTGTGGTTTCTCTTCTCAGCCTTGAGAGATGTTTCCAATCTTAGCTTGCTGTCATTGCAACATTTTGCATAGACAGTTCTACAGAGGGGATTTCTATATCAAGTAAGTAACAGGTGTCAGGAATCAAACAGGTGCTCATCAAACTTATTGAGTGTAATCTACTGATAGCAAGCGTCACAGTTCTTTAATCTCACATTTCACAGTGATTTACATACATTCTGCTTTGGTCTTTTGTTTCAAGTTTCATTTTCTTGCAAGTTGCTTTACAAGTTCTACATTGGCTCCTGAGAATAGTAAAAGTGCATAATACTGAAAAGCATAGAAAAGGTATATAAAATCTCTTTTATTAAATCCATTTCCCACAGAATCATGCAGAACATATAATAATCCATTCCAGAGGAAAACAGAAATTGGTTTAAACAACGTTTGCATCCAAACAGGCAGTGCAAAAACTACTAAATGGAAACAAAGATAAAATTCCCTAACAATCCCCAGCATAGAGTTACTCTATTTTATAACTTTTTGCTGTAGGACTAAAAAATACCCCCTATTTTCTTTTAAAAGTATCACTTTTTTAAAATAGCTGCTGCACCCTTCTTAGCCCAGCTGTTCTCCAACTTTCCCTCTTCTCTGTGGAAAGCAAATGTTATTGGCTTATGTAGATAAGAATCCATGTAATCATCATCATTCAATTTATATACCATCCTTCAGGACAACTTAATGCCCACACAGAGCGGTTTGCAGAGTATGTCATTATCATTCCCACAACAAAACACCCTGTGAGGTGGGTGGGGCTGAGAGAGCTCCTAGAAGCTGTGACTAGCCCAAGGTCGCCCAGCTGGCTTCAAATGGAGGAGTGAGGAATCAAACCCGGTCCTCAAGATTAGAGTCCCACGCTCTTAACCACTACACCAAACTGGCTCTCTATACACTATACGTTATATCTAATTCTCAATAAGGACCAAATCTGTGGATATTTAAATTTGGAGCTGTGAATGGACAAGACAGATCTTTCTACAAACCTGAAAAAAGCTCAAGGTTTGCCAAAAAATCTGAAATCTTTAAAAAAAAAAAAACCATGGGAGGTTAACCCCCTCCATGAGAGAAGCAGATCCTGTAACTTTAAGAAAGAAATGCCATCAGTGGCCAATGCTAGGCAACCACAACAGTATTTCCTTACTCCAAGCCTTGCTTCAAATTCCCACTCGGCTGTGGAATCTCACTGGGTGACCTTGGAGAGTGTGGGGAGGTGAGAAAATGAGGTGGCCCATGCAACTCCTTGCAAGTTACTCGCTGTGCAATGGACTCCAGCCCAGTCTAGCCAGTACTGCCCAAGTAGCCCAGGCTGGTACCATGCAGTTGGGCCCACCCACATCTTACAACTTTCCCAGAGTGAGTTTCCATGGGGGAGGGAAGGAGGGAAAACTGAAGAGAAAGGGGCAGATAAAGGTGTAGGTTTGCTGTTGTGTGGGAATGAGAGAAGGAAGCAGGGAAAGGAGAAAGGCTATGGGGGCTTTCAGAAAACAGAAAGGAAATCTCAGGGGAAGGGAAATGAGATGCTCTCTGAAAATCCTTGCAGATATCTCGCTTGTAATTTCAAATAACAATTCTGCCTTGGGGTGAGGGCAGGGTCCCTTTAGAATAATAATTCTAAGAGCTGGGAGAGACTTGATAGAACACAATTCCATTATGGCTGCAGATGGACAAGTTGTTACTTGCACACTTCAGACACATTTTAAAATCAGACTTCTTTTCTGTGGGCCTCATCTTTACTGCAGGAAGAAGAAGAGAAAGGGATAGGTTGGAAGATGTATAGTGTTTAACCACACAAAGGAATTCCATCAGAATATACCTATATATATTAACAGATATATTTTGTCCTTTTTAAACGGAAATCTCAAAGAAGAAAAAACCTAGAGAAGAAAGTCTCTCAGGAAACTTCCACAGGGAAGAGATTCCCTTTGTGTATTCATTACCACTGTGCACAATTGGAGGGACAATATGGCGTGAATACTCGGGGGGGGGGGCGGGAGTGCTGCAGTTTGAAACCAAGATGGTTCAAAATAGCCATGGGGAAGCAATAGTAAACTCTCATGTAATAGCTGTATTTCCCACCTACCCACCCAAATCAAATCTTTCTGACAAGATACTTTGCTCTGAACATGGGGATATGTTGTTCTCAACTGGCAGTTTAAGGAACTACTGGCAGTTTAAGGAAGAACTTCTCAACCCTTGCCTGAGCCAAACAGTTCACACAGAGCTCTGATTTAGGCAGATTGTACATTCATCAATGATTCATCTTTCCAGCCTCAGAGTAGGGGAACAATTAATTACAACACACAAAATTTGAACATGAATTCTACTGCAAGAATCATAAACCTGGCAATTAAATGTTAGATTTATGTTATTAAGGAAGCAGTTATAATAATTTCTGTACTCTTTTGGACTCTCATCACTTTATAGTTAAAAGAATTACTCCATTTCCTCTTTCTGTTCACTGTAATCTAGTTTAATCAGCAATAGAAAGAGACTGTGAAGGACTGCTCCAATAACGAACAAAGGATGTAAGAACCTCTCTCTCTACAGTGTACTGGTGATGAAGTTTCAGAGAGCCATTGGCTCAGGTGCTTTCCAGGGGACAAGGTAGGCAGGAGGGACTTTGGCTGCAATAGGCACAGCTGTCCAGATCCTACAAAGGGGCAGAACAGGAGATGAGGCAGCAGAGCCTAAGCAAGGAGCAAACAGTTCTGAGAAGGCAGTAAATCAAGGGAAGAAGGAAGCCCAGGACAGGAAGATTGGAAGAGAGGGTGATATGGAAGGATGAAGGAAGGAGAACCCAAGAGCCTACTCAGTTGTGGCACCGAAATTATGGAATTCCCTCCCCTGGGGAGATCCATCTATCTGCCTCAATCATTGTCTTCCACCAGCAGATGAAGATTTTACAAACGCATGCTAGAAATACATACTAGGAATTAAGCTTACTAACAACAGTGAGTCTTCTGAGTAGACATGTAGGGTTGGGCTGTAAGTTTCACATTCTGTGTTGAATGTCTAATTTAAGTCTGTATTGCCGATGTGTTTCTTCGACTCCTACAGAACGGCCTCCGGTACAGGCTGAGGAGGTAGGATCCCTCATTGAGCTTCTTAAGCCTGGGAAGACCCCCGAGCCTGATACAATTCTGCCTGAATTGTTTAAGGCATTCTCAGAGCGGTGGGCTCCCTTTTTGGCCGCTCTGTTTACTGAAATAGACTGGGCAGGATTAACGCCCGATGCTTGGATGAATGCAATATTGGTGCCAATATTCAAAAAAGAGAATTGTCAACTCCCAAGTAATTACAGACTCCTGTCTGTAATTATTAGTAATTATTAGTCTCCTGTCTATTGTAGGGAAACTCAATGCAGGACGCCTAGCAAATAAACTTAGTGCATGGGTGTCAGAGTGGCAAATTTTGGGACTCAAACAAGTTGGGTTCTGTCATGGGAAATCTACCTTAGATCATTGTGTAGTGCTTAGCCATCTTGTGAATAAATATAAGAAAGTGAGGGGATCCAAGCTGTCTGTGGCCTTTCTAGGTCTTAAGGGATCTTTTGATTCCGTTTCAAGAGAATTACTTTGGAAGAAGCTTATAAGTGCTGGGATAGATAAAGAGATTTTTTTTTTATTTATGAATTTTTCCAAATATAAATAAAAACATACATAAACGGTTAACCAACTGAATAACTATTTACATGAATATTGAGCTTACAAGCTGATTGAGAAAGTAGTCACATTAGCATTACTACGTTGTGAGCGGAGAGATTTTTATTTTTTATTTAAAAGTTACATCGGAACACGACTTGTCAGGTTAGATGCTTTCATGAAGGAGACCTAACTCCAAAAACTCCTATAAATACTGAGGTGAAACAAAGTTGTATCTTAGCCCCACTATCAATTCGCAAAAGGCTTGCTTTGCCTTCTTTTTCTTTCAGCTCTGGCTTAACAGTCCAATACTGGACAACTAGTCTAGTGTCCGACTTCTACTAATAAAAAATAGAGAAAAGAGAGTACCTACTTCCCTTCCCATGAAGGAAACCTAAGATGGATCCCTCCCGTTCTGGGCCCTTTTATGGACAATGCAAGGAAACACCAGTAGCCATGTGGATTTAAAGAGGAGGGGCTTCCAAGTCCCTGGGGGCTGCTGCAAAGGCTCATGCTATGCAAATTAGGGTGAAAATTGGCAATAATAAACAATTATTAAGGGAGAGCAGCAATGAGGAGGACCTAGGCGTGTGGATCAGATTGCTTGCCTATTCAGTAGCCTCCTGCTGCTGCCGTCTTTCAATTAGGTGCCACCACAACCCAACTGTGACTGTAGAAGTCAACCAAAGATAATGGGTCAAGGAGCACCAGGAGACACTTCATCTTGCCCAAAAAAGGGCCACATGCAAAGGGCTCATTCTGATTAAAACTGTTAAACAAGCAGAGATAATAGGGCTGTGCACTGCAACCCTTCCCAGATCAGTATTACACGTTGATTGGTCTAGTTATAGAATGGGCTCCATTTTCTTTATTGAGACTATGGTTTCGGCTTCGGTTTAAATTCTTCTCCTTCGTCATTCAACTCTGGATTAATGGTTTTAGTTGGAAAAGGAAGACCAGGTGACTTGCCCAGTTTCCCACCTTTATTGGTAAAAAAACCAGACCCAACTCTTTAAAACGTGCACATCTAGCTTGACCCATAGATCAAGGGCCAAATGCAAAGGATCATGGTAATGCAATATACAGTCAAAAGCACAGTAACTTTAAAAGAACAACAGGTGCTCAGAGGCAGAGGGCATTGAGTTAAGTGGCAGTCACAGTTCCAGCAGGTCTTTCCACTGTGACAGCAGGTCCACTGTGACAAGTAATATGATGCTGAGATTAAGGCCTTTATGGAAACACTTCACTCTTTTTGAAGCTCTTTCTGGGCTTTTCAGTTCTGAAGTTCGGAGATCAGAGCTGAGGATGGAGCTCAGTCAGATCTACTCTCATTGACTCTGGAAGTCGGTGGCTCCTAGTTAGCAATCTTCCCCACCCCTAGGTAGGAATGGAACAAAAGATAATTGTTCATTAGAGAGAAACCTATTTTTTCAGACTAAGAGAGGAGTCCTTAAAGACTAACAGAACGTTTCAGCATAAACCTGACTTTACTTCATCAGAGGCAGGGGTTTTTTTTCAGGGGGAACGTGGGGGAACTTTGAATGTATGGGTGGTTCTTCTGATTAGATATTGCTTTAAACTGATTTGTCTTTGTGACATCTCTCCCTCCCTCATTTTCTGTTTGCAGCTTTTAATATAAATGTACCTGCCTGATGGATGATTACTGGTGAAATAAGTTCCAACTCACAAAAAGTGCATGCTGGAATAAATGTTGTCAGTCTCTAAAGAGTCACTGGATTCCTGTTTTATTTTGCTGCCACAGACTAATATGGCTACCCATCTGAAATATTTATTTATTTGCTTGTTTCCTTCATCTATACCCTGCCTCTCTCCTCAAAGGGGACCCAAGGTGGCTACATCTGTGGCCCAATTTTATCTTCATAACAAACCCGTGATATAGGTTAGGCTGAGCGTGTGTGACTGGATGACGGTCACTCAGCAATCTTCCATAGCAGAGAGGAGATTCGCAGTTGGATCTCCCAGATCCTAGTCCACCACTCTAACTACTATACAATGCTAGATGGCAAAGAACTGCATCAGCTTTGCAGATGAGAACTTCAAAAATTATCAGCATGTTAACTTTGTGTGTCATGACATGCCTGACGAAGTCGGTCTCTCCAAAATCACTTGCTGTCCTGGACAAAGAGATGAGTGATTAACTGACTGCCCACTTGTGTCTCACTGTTGTGGAATATAAAAACTGCAAGAGCAACAAGCAAAACAAATTTATTTTGCCAGAATTGTTTCCATTGTGAAAACAAGGAAGCACATTAGGACTATGGCATAAAAGGTTGGGATCACTGCAACTTTTAATTGACTATCTTCAGAGCAGTGTCCAGGCAAAACTCCAGTTACTCTTCTCTAAGTAATTTGAGTGCAAATATCCCAGCTGACCAGGTGTGGAGAGGCTTGTTTTTCGGAGGTGAAGAAAATTGCACAAGCTTTTTCAAAAGGAAAGCAATTGCCAGGGCACAGGAGTTCTGTCAGCCAGCCAGAACAGGATAGAAAAGGCCTGGATTACATAAGACCCACGAGCAGATTGCAGCCCCTCATTTGCTCTCTGGAGAGAATCCCATTGTTTGCAAACCCTTTCTACTCTCGGGGAAGAATTAAGGCCTGCCAAAAGTTATCCAAAGTGGAAGGAGAAGAACGCCTGCACCCCAATGTCTGTTTCTCTTCTTTTCCTCTGAGAAACATGAGACAGGTGGTGCCCGTTTTTCCAGCCTAGCCCAACTGGGTCTGGGGAAGGGGGATGCTTTATTTATTTATTTATTTATTTATTTATAGTCCACCTTTCACACTCAAGGCAGATTACACTGTGTGAGATTTGTACAGTCAATTTCAAGGACATTTCCATAAACAATGCCATAGGGTAAATAATTTTACAAAGACATAGCATTAGTAAGAATCCAATACAGAGTTGAAGAAATGTTGAAACAGAACATAAGCAATTCTAGGGCTGACATTAGGCCACATGAAGCGCAAGTAGCTCATAGGAGCACATATTTAAGACAACAGGTAGTAAGTAAGGCAACATAGTGGTGAAGTTGATGGTCCTTAACTCGTGTCGTGAAGTATCTGAGAGCCCGTCCCTACAATACAAAAGCCTTTAAATTTTTCAAAGCTTCCATGAAAGGATAATATTTACATTAGGACTGCAGGGCAGGAGTTTTAGCACATTTCCCCACAAATGTGATGTTCTATCCTGTCCCTTCTCATGCCATGGCATCCACCCAAATCAGGATCTTCTATGGCTGTCATTCAAACTTTTTAAAAAGTATGGGAGATCAGATCATTGACCTCCCAGTGTCATATACAACTTGATCTTAAGACTCTCTTAGTATGTGAAGTGCTGGAAGAATGAAAAGGAGACATGCTGGTACAGAGAAGGGGAAGTATACTGTTGCATAGAAAGAAATGGGAGAGATTAATAGAGAACCAACTAAAATTAGCTTTATTACAAAATACGTTAAATATGAGCAAAGCAGCGCAATGCTCTGGACATCTGCTTTGGAATCTGCCTGGCTAAGCACAATACCAATTTATAAGGATACATTTATGTTAGTTTATCTGCGTGTAACAATTTAACTATTTTGTTTTCTGGGAAATAAGCTATAAATGTATTTATGTATTTGTAATGTAGTATCCTTTTAACCTTGTTTTTCTTTTTTGTAAGTGGACAACTTGAATTGTTGCTATATGCCAATAAAGGCTAACTTGAACTTGAACTTGAACCTCTTCTGTTTTCTGCGTTTGAACTGGTGTTCATACATGTGTAACCTCTACTAGTGTGTATTCTCTTCAGGGTACTATCAATAACTTTTATCAAAGAAAATGAGAGGCAGTTGCAGAAATATATAATCAAACAAAAGAGTAAATGCATTTCTGTACATGAAGATATGAATGAAGATCTAATCACATGGTGCTGGAGTCCCTCTCGCTCTCCTTCTTCCACTGTTGTAGATGACATTCTAGCTTGAGAACTTCTGCCTTGTAGGATCAACAGAAATCCTGGTATCCTGGGAGCTCTCTGTCATCTCCCTCAGAAGCTTCCCCGATTTGTTTGTTTGTCTGTTTCTTATTTATTCGCATTATTTATAGTCTGCCTTTCTCACTGAGGGCCAAACTAGAAGTGATGAATTACACTTGAATGGCAAGTGAACAGACTCACATATAGGGCCAAGCTACAAGTGATGAATGACACTTGAACGGCAAGTGAACACTCACATGTATTCCTTCTTGTTCCCTTGCCCTCCACTTGCACTACGTGATCAAGTGGAGTGCAAGTGGAGTGCAAGTGAACAGGGAGGAATACATGTGAGTCTGTTCACTTGCCATTCAAGTGTAATTTGTCACTTGTAGCTTGGCCCTGGGACTCCAGGTGGATTACAGCGTGGGTCTGTAGGTTCTCCTTAGAATCTTAAATCTCTCAAGCAGCTCCATTGCCCTCCTCCTTCCTCTCTTGAAGTCTTAAAGGGTTATTGCTTGCAAGCATAAGGGTTATGCATGTAGTCTTCCATCCAAATACTAACCAGAGCTGACCCTGCCTAGTTTTGGGAATTAGCAAGTGTTTACATTCAGTCATAAAAGAGTTAAACTATTTGTGTTACTTAGTCAGTAAACCTATTTGCATGTAACCACTTAACTTTTGAGTGAGGATTCCCGTCATAGAAAGGGGAGTCTCTATTCTTAATGAGGTAGAATTAGGATTCTCTATTGGGCAACCAATTTATTGGGGGGTGGCAATTAAGTAGGAAGATATACTGAAGTTTTATTGCTTTTTGTTCAGCCTTCAGTCTAAACTCACTCTTAGGATGTAAGTCTTCTTCAGTCTCCTGTCTTCTTCCGACTAAGCCAATCTCTCTAGCTAGCAAAGATGTAGCCTAGTTAGGCATTTTTATTCCAATGTAACCTTTTATCGTTTATGTAGTAAACTCTTTTACAGAGCTAAACTTAAAAGTGTGTGTTCTCATTATATTCAATGCGCTTATCTGCTAATCAAAACTGAAAATATCCCTACACTTAGCTTTCGAGATCTGATGAGATTAGGCAGCCTGGGATATTCAGTTTGAGGTTGGTCTGCTGTCAGGCTGCATACCTGATGGAGAAAGCACCAGATGAGCGAAACCTGTTCATTCTCTGTAACTAGCTCTCAGGGCCATTTCACAGAAAGGTTGGGCAGATATTCAAACGAGCTTTTGGTGTACATCCATAGAGGGAACATGTGATAGCTGCACGTTTACAGAGAGCCCAGTGTACATACAGGTTTGCACACACAGGTTTTTCTATCTGATCACTGTGAAAAAGCAGGATCTTGATCATGTTACTGTGGCCATGTTTACACATTTATATGCATGCCCATTCTCTGCAGACTTTGGCTGAGTGCGTGAGCATCAAGGAGGAGCTGATGGGCACACCCTCGCTCCTCTATACAGGCATACACTGTACATGCTTTTGAAAGTCTGCATAGATGTAGAGCCAAACCTCAATGTAGCCCTGAATGTTCTACAAAATAGGAAGCTGCAAGCAACCGTTCTTCCCTGATTAGTGTACCTGTATGATACATGTTTTACATGTATATCTGTATTTTGTATTTCTAGATGTAAGCAAATGTAATTTGTGGGGTGTTCCCTAGAGCAGGGTTTCTCGAGGAGAAGAGATTTTGCCTGCCCTTGCAGTACCATCTTCCTAAGCTTTACAATAGAGCCAACCCAAAAAACAGGCACCGTCTTTATGAACACAGCTTTTAAAAGAATTCAATACATTTGCTTGGCAGCTTCAAGAACAAAGTTCTTGATACAAATCAAATTTAGCGTAAGCACTAAATTGGAATTAACGAGGCATTGGTTCTAAAGAAAAGTCCGATTTCTAGTTAAGCACAATGTTTCCCCAAAAGACTGTTATCAAATAATTGCTTAGCTTGACATTATTATAGCTGATAGGATGAACGGGTCTCCCATGAGAGCACCAGAAAATATAATTGATATACAAAAGATTTTATTGGTCATCTTGGGATTTTCATGTTTGAGATGCTAAGCAACAACACTTCTCTAGTACTGAGCATTTTATGCAAAAGCCATTAACTAGGTACTTTCATCATTGATCTCCTGTGGGTTTGTTTAAAGTGCTTGTTGTGACAGCTTTTTGGAGTGGAAAAAGAGATGAAATCATGACTAAAGGACTAATTATTTAAAATTGCAGAGTGCCAAACTGTTTAGCATATGCTCAAGGACTAACGGCATTGCTCCTCCCTGTCTATATGGCTGCCTTGGGTAAATGTAGCAGCACTGTGGAATGTGTAACCAGCAAGGTGAACTTCCTGGAGATGGCAAAAGAGAGTCTCCTAGAAGCAAAGGTACCGGCTCGCCTCCCTTTTCAAAGTTGCAAACTTCAACATAGCTATGTCCCTATCCCTCCCCTGCAACAAATCCTCTATTATCTCTGGACAGAATATCAAAAAGAGTCCAGTAGCACCTTTAAGACTAACCAATTTTATTTTATTGTAGCATAAGCTTTCGAGAATCAAGTTCTCTTCATCAGATGCCTGATCCGAACTGGTCAAATACAGAAGAGGAGGGGAGGGGAAAGAAGGGGACATATATCACAAGAGGACAGGATGCAATTAGTGTGAAGGCAATCAAAACATTCCTTTGCTTGTAAATGTAAACATCTCCTTTTGGTGTGGAGTCAGTTTGCCGTGTTAGTTTGCCGCAGTGAAGGTATCCAATTCCTATGTAGTATAAGCCCTCGATAACCACAGCTCTCCCTGCCAGCTGCATCTGACAAAGAGAACTGTGGTCCCCGAAAGCCCACACGCACTCAGGCTGAGATAATTGACAAACAAAGCCCACACCAGGCGTCTCTGGGCTCCCCCAGACCACGCCTCTGTAAAGGAAATCTGTTACCTGTGATAATGTGATAACCATTCATAGTCTCTATTCAGTCCCAGCTTGACAGAGTCAAATTTGCATATGAATTCCAATTCAGCAGCCTCCCGTTGGATTTTGTTTTTGAAGGGTTTCTGTTGAACCACAGCGACTTTTAAGTCTTTGGTGGAATGTCCTGGTAGATTGAAGTGTTCTCCCACTGGTTTTTGGACGTTTCCATTTCTAATGTCAGATTTGTGTCCATTTATTCTTTTGCGTAGAGGTTGGCTGGTTTGTCCAATGTACAGAGCAGAAGGACATTGTTGGCACATGAGGGCATATATCAGATTGGAGGATGAGCAGCTGTAAGAGCCAGAGACAGTGTAGTTGATGCCATTGGGTCCTGTAATTGTATTCCCTGGGTAGATATAGGGGCAGAGCTGGCATCTGGGTCTGTTGCAGGGCCTGGTACCTGTGCTGGTGACTCTGCTGGCCGATTCATGATTGTAAGTGAGAAGTCGTTTAAGATTGGGGGGCTGTCTGTAGGCAAGGAAAGGTCTTCCACCCAGGACTTCTGAGAGAGAGGTATCATTTTCCAGGATGGGTTGTAGCTCCCTGATGATACGTTGGATGGGTTTGAGCTGGGAGCTATAGGTGACAACCAGTGGTGTTCTGTTGTTAGTTCCTTTAGGTATGTCCTGGAGCAGACTGTTTCTGGGTACTAGTCTGGCCCTGTTGATTTGTTTCTTCACTTCATTTGGTGGGTACTGTAGTCTCAAAAATGCTTGTTGTAAATCTCTTAAGTGTGAGTCTCGGTCGAGAGCATCGGAGCAGATACGGTTGTAACGTAAGGCTTGGCTGTAGACAATAGACCGAGTGGTATGTTTAGGGTGGAAGCTGGAGGCATGTAGATATGAGTATCGGTCTGTTGGTTTCCGGTATAAGGTGGTATTTATTCGTCCATTATGTAGTTGTACAGTGGTGTCCAGGAAGTGTACCTGTTGTGTAGAGTGGTCCAGGCTTAGGTTGATAGTAGGGTGAAAGTTATTGAAGTCCTGATGAAATCTCTCAAGGGCTTCCTTCCCATGGGTCCAAATGATGAAGATGTCATCCAGGAATCTTAAGTATAGTAGTGGTTCCAGTGGATGGGAGCTGAGGAAGCGTTGCTCCAAGTCCGCCATGAATATGTTAGCATATTTTGGTGCCATGCGTGTGCCCATGGCTGTGCCATTAACCTGTAGATATAAGTTGTCACCAAATTCGAAGTAATTGTGAGTGAGTACGAAGTGACAAAGTTCAGTGGCGAAGTGTGCTGTGGTTTTGTCCGTGATAATATTCCGTAAGGCTTGCAGTCCATCTGCATGTGGGATATTGGTGTACAGGGCCTCCACATCCATGGTTGCTAGGATGGTGTCATCTGGTAGGTTGTCAATGGACTGTATTTTCCGGAGGAAGTCAGTGGTGTCCCGTAAGTAGCTGCGTGTGCTGGTGGCATAGGGCCTGAGGATAGAGTCCATGTATCCCGAGACTCCTACTGTGATGGTGCATTTTCCTGAAACAATTGGGCGTCCTGGGTTACCTGGTTTGTGGATTTTGGGTAGTAGGTAGAATCTTCCTGGTCGTGGTTCCTGGGGTGTGTCCATATGGATGCATTCTTGTATGTCCATGGGGAGTGTTTTTAATATTTTATTGAGTTGTGTTGGAGAGTTGTCTTTCTGCTTCTTGTATATAATTTTGTTTGTCCATGATGACAACTGCTCCGCCTTTGTCAGCTTCCTTGATTACGATGCCAGAATTATTTTGGAGGCTGTTTATGGCCTCTCTTTCTCCATGGCTGAGATTCTGCTTTAGGTGTTGTTGTTTGTCAATTATCTCAGCCTGAGCACGTCTACGGAAGCATTCAATGTAAAAGTCCCATGAGGAGTTACGGCCCTCAGGGGGTGTCCATGTGGAATTCTTTTTCCTGGAGTTTTGTAACGATGGTTGTGTATTGCTGGGGTGGGGGGTGGGGGCTGCTGAGGCTGCTGTGATGGTGTCTGTTCAGTGCTTTGTTCATCGTTTTGTTCAGCAGAGTAGTTGAAGAATTCTTTCAGTCTTAGGCGTCTAAAATAGGCCTCCAGGTCTCCACAAAGTTGTATGGTTTGTGTGGGTCTGGCTGGGCAAAAAGATAGTCCACGTGAGAGGACTGATTCCTCTGCTGGGCTCAGCTTGTAACTGGAAAGATTGATGATGTTGCTTGGTGGATCCAAAGTGTTTTTGCTCTCTGTTGCAGGCAGGAGTTTTGAGTAGGGATGTGCGTTTCGGCATTCAGAATGCCGAAAGAATGCCGAAACAAAAGTGTTTCGGCTTCTTTCGGGGAATGCCGAAACGTTTCGGGTAGCTGAAAGAAAAAAGCCGAAACGTTTCGGGATTCTTTTGGCTTTCTTTCGGCTTTTCAATGGGAAAATGCCTCCGTCTTCCCGGACGTCTGGAGGAGGCATTTTCCCACTGAATAAGCCCAAAATTGGTGGGGACCTTCCTCTAACCCTTCTCTAACAACCACCTAAGTTTCAATGTTGTAGTACATTGCTATCATGCCCTGTAGTGCCCTCCTACTGTGTAACCTAAAGCTGTTCAAGAAATAAAGTGTTTTTGACAGGAATTGTGCTTTGTGATTCTCTGATGTTAAGTGAGTTGTGTTATTTTTGTGTAAGATAGTGCTGCCATGCCCTTTGGTGTTCCCCCCTGCTGTGTAACCTAAAGCTGTTCAAGAAATAAAGTGTTTTTGACAGGAATCATGCTTTGTGATTCTCTGATGTTAAGTGAGTTGTGTTATTTTTCTGTGTGGGGGACTGCTGGTGTAATGTGTCATAATGCTTTGCCTACTTGTACTTTGGAAGGGAGAAAAAAATTTAAAACTTTATTTTGTGTTCTTCTTGTTTTATTCTTTGTTGTGCAGTTGGTTCCCATCATAGGGAACAATGGGGCTGGCCGGCCAGCCATCTCTGTAGGTGGTGGGGGAATTTGAGGGAGGGTGTCTGTGGTTCAGGTGCTCTTTCACAGGGACCAGCTGGCACTCAGAAGTGTGCCCACCATTGTGGCACCCCTGGGCTGTGCAGAATTGCCCAGGGAAAGAGAGTTTAGAAGTTCCCAGCATAGGGAACAAAGGGAGAGGGCTGGCCTTTGCCAGCCTGTTCCTGGGGTTATGGGTGTGGGGCAGGTGGGGGTGGATTTGGGTATGTGAGGGGCTAATGTGGGGATTTGGGTCTGTGTGTGGCAGCTGGGGGGGAATTGGGTTTGTGTGGGGCTGTAAGGGGTGGACTTTAGGGGCTGAGAGGACCTACTTGGGGAGGCCATGAAATGCCCCCCCAAGTGGGAGCAGTCTGAGCCTTGGTGGGGGTGGGAGGAAGGGTGGGAGAAGGGCCCCAGAGGGCTGGGGGGCATTTTGCATGCAAAATGCCACCCCTGGCAAGACAAGCCTCCCCCAGCTGTCAGTGGTAGAGATGAGAGCAGAGCACCTACTTGGGGAGGCCATGAAATGCCCCCCCCAAGTGGGAGCAGGCTGAGCCTGGGTGGGGGTGGGAGGAGGGGTGGGAGAAGGGCCCCTGGGGGTGAGGGGGCATTTTGCATGCAAAATGCCACCCCTGGCAAAGGAAGCCTGCTTCTTCATTTTTTCCCCATAGGAAATAATGAAGAAAGATGAGCAGCAGCATGCTAACAATATGCTGCTCCTTCGCTTTCTTATGGGAGGATGGGGGGACCTGCTTTGGGGGGCCATAACATGGCCCCCCAAAGTTCAATCTGTCTGAAACTTGGGTGGTTGTTAGAGAAGGGTTAGAGGAAGGTCCCCACCAATTTTGGGCTTATTTGGTGGGAAAATGCCTCCTCCAGGCGTCCTGGAAGACGGAGGCATTTTCCCATAGAAAAAAGCCGAAAGAATGCCGAAAGAATCCCGAAAGAATCCCGAAAGCCGAAAGCCGAAAGAGATTCTTGTTTCGGCTTTCGGCTTTAAAGATAGAGAATCTTCTTTCGGCTTTCTATTTTCGGCTATAGCCGAAAATTTTTGGCTTGCACACCCCTAGTTTTGAGAATTTCTTCTCCTTCTTGTTCTGTAATTCAGTGAATAGATTGCAATAAATAGTTTCTCTGGTTGTGGTAAACATCTGCCAATTCCCGGTCTGTGCAGAAGGGGTGTACTTCATGGAAGAGTCTAGTTCAGAGATCTCTTGCTTGATCCATTGTTGCTTGCTGTACATCAGTCCAATAAGGTGAATTAAGAGTTTCCATCATTACAAAACTCCAGGAAAAAGAATTCCACATGGACACCCCCTGAGGGCCGTAACTCCTCATTGGACTTTTACATTGAATGCTTCCGTAGACGTGCTCAGGCTGAGATAATTGACAAACAACAACACCTAAAGCAGAATCTCAGCCGTGGAGAAAGAGAGGCCATAAACAGCCTCCAAAATAATTCTGGCATCGTAATCAAGGAAGCTGACAAAGGCGGAGCAGTTGTCATCATGGACAAACAAAATTATATACAAGAAGCAGAAAGACAACTCTCCAACACAACATTCTATAAAATACTACCTTCTGACCCCACGGAGCAATACAAAAGGGAAATGCCACCCCTGGCAAGACAAGCCTCCCCCAGCTGTCAGTGGTAGAGATGAGAGCAGAGCACCTACTTGGGGAGGCCATGAAATGCCCCCCCCCAAGTGGGAGCAGGCTGAGCCTGGGTGGGGGTGGGAGGAGG
This sequence comes from Eublepharis macularius, assembly GCF_028583425.1. Classification (NCBI taxonomy): domain Eukaryota; kingdom Metazoa; phylum Chordata; class Lepidosauria; order Squamata; family Eublepharidae; genus Eublepharis; species Eublepharis macularius. The sequence goes on from NC_072800.1 coordinate 33,442,475, forward strand.
GGTGGGAGAAGGGCCCCTGGGGGTGAGGGGGCATTTTGCATGCAAAATGCCACCCCTGGCAAAGGAAGCCTGCTTCTTCATTTTTCCCCATAGGAAATAATGAAGAAAGATGAGCAGCAGCATGCTAACAATATGCTGCTCCTTCGCTTTCTTATGGGAGGATGGGGGGACCTGCTTTGGGGGGCCATAACATGGCCCCCCAAAGTTCAATCTGTCTGAAACTTGGGTGGTTGTTAGAGAAGGGTTAGAGGAAGGTCCCCACCAATTTTGGGCTTATTTGGTGGGAAAATGCCTCCTCCAGGCGTCCTGGAAGACGGAGGCATTTTCCCATAGAAAAAAGCCGAAAGAATGCCGAAAGAATCCCGAAAGAATCCCGAAAGCCGAAAGCCGAAAGAGATTCTTATTTCGGCTTTCGGCTTTAAAGATAGAGAATCTTCTTTCGGCTTTCTATTTTCGGCTATAGCCGAAAATTTTTGGCTTGCACACCCCTAGTTTTGAGAATTTCTTCTCCTTCTTGTTCTGTAATTCAGTGAATAGATTGCAATAAATAGTTTCTCTGGTTGTGGTAAACATCTGCCAATTCCCGGTCTGTGCAGAAGGGGTGTACTTCATGGAAGAGTCTAGTTCAGAGATCTCTTGCTTGATCCATTGTTGCTTGCTGTACATCAGTCCAATAAGGTGAATTAAGAGTTTCCATCATTACAAAACTCCAGGAAAAAGAATTCCACATGGACACCCCCTGAGGGCCGTAACTCCTCATTGGACTTTTACATTGAATGCTTCCGTAGACGTGCTCAGGCTGAGATAATTGACAAACAACAACACCTAAAGCAGAATCTCAGCCGTGGAGAAAGAGAGGCCATAAACAGCCTCCAAAATAATTCTGGCATCGTAATCAAGGAAGCTGACAAAGGCGGAGCAGTTGTCATCATGGACAAACAAAATTATATACAAGAAGCAGAAAGACAACTCTCCAACACAACATTCTATAAAATACTACCTTCTGACCCCACGGAGCAATACAAAAGGGAAATGCCACCCCTGGCAAGACAAGCCTCCCCCAGCTGTCAGTGGTAGAGATGAGAGCAGAGCACCTACTTGGGGAGGCCATGAAATGCCCCCCCCAAGTGGGAGCAGGCTGAGCCTGGGTGGGGGTGGGAGGAGGGGTGGGAGAAGGGCCCCTGGGGGTGAGGGGGCATTTTGCATGCAAAATGCCACCCCTGGCAAAGGAAGCCTGCTTCTTCATTTTTTCCCCATAGGAAATAATGAAGAAAGATGAGCAGCAGCATGCTAACAATATGCTGCTCCTTCGCTTTCTTATGGGAGGATGGGGGGACCTGCTTTGGGGGGCCATAACATGGCCCCCCAAAGTTCAATCTGTCTGAAACTTGGGTGGTTGTTAGAGAAGGGTTAGAGGAAGGTCCCCACCAATTTTGGGCTTATTTGGTGGGAAAATGCCTCCTCCAGGCGTCCTGGAAGACGGAGGCATTTTCCCATAGAAAAAAGCCGAAAGAATGCCGAAAGAATCCCGAAAGAATCCCGAAAGCCGAAAGCCGAAAGAGATTCTTGTTTCGGCTTTCGGCTTTAAAGATAGAGAATCTTCTTTCGGCTTTCTATTTTCGGCTATAGCCGAAAATTTTTGGCTTGCACACCCCTAGTTTTGAGAATTTCTTCTCCTTCTTGTTCTGTAATTCAGTGAATAGATTGCAATAAATAGTTTCTCTGGTTGTGGTAAACATCTGCCAATTCCCGGTCTGTGCAGAAGGGGTGTACTTCATGGAAGAGTCTAGTTCAGAGATCTCTTGCTTGATCCATTGTTGCTTGCTGTACATCAGTCCAATAAGGTGAATTAAGAGTTTCCATCATTACAAAACTCCAGGAAAAAGAATTCCACATGGACACCCCCTGAGGGCCGTAACTCCTCATTGGACTTTTACATTGAATGCTTCCGTAGACGTGCTCAGGCTGAGATAATTGACAAACAACAACACCTAAAGCAGAATCTCAGCCGTGGAGAAAGAGAGGCCATAAACAGCCTCCAAAATAATTCTGGCATCGTAATCAAGGAAGCTGACAAAGGCGGAGCAGTTGTCATCATGGACAAACAAAATTATATACAAGAAGCAGAAAGACAACTCTCCAACACAACATTCTATAAAATACTACCTTCTGACCCCACGGAGCAATACAAAAGGGAAATGCCACCCCTGGCAAGACAAGCCTCCCCCAGCTGTCAGTGGTAGAGATGAGAGCAGAGCACCTACTTGGGGAGGCCATGAAATGCCCCCCCCCAAGTGGGAGCAGGCTGAGCCTGGGTGGGGGTGGGAGGAGGGGTGGGAGAAGGGCCCCTGGGGGTGAGGGGGCATTTTGCATGCAAAATGCCACCCCTGGCAAAGGAAGCCTGCTTCTTCATTTTTTCCCCATAGGAAATAATGAAGAAGATGAGTAGCAGCATGCTAACAATATGCTGCTCCTTCGCTTTCTTATGGGAGGATGGGGGACCTGCTTTGGGGGGCCATAACATGGCCCCCCAAAGTCCAATCTGTCTGAAACTTAGGTGGTTGTTAGAGAAGGGTTAGAGGAAGGTCCCCACCAATTTTGGGCTTATTCAGTGGGAAAATGCCTCCTCCAGACGTCCGGGAAGACGGAGGCATTTTCCCATTGAAAAGCCGAAAGAAAGCCAAAAGAATCCCGAAACGTTTCGGCTTTTTTCTTTCAGCTACCCGAAACGTTTCGGCATTCCCCGAAAGAAGCCGAAACACTTTTGTTTCGGCATTCTTTCGGCATTCTGAATGCCGAAACGCACATCCCTACTCAAAACTCCTGCCTGCAACAGAGAGCAAAAACACTTTGGATCCACCAAGCAACATCATCAATCTTTCCAGTTACAAGCTGAGCCCAGCAGAGGAATCAGTCCTCTCACGTGGACTATCTTTTTGCCCAGCCAGACCCACACAAACCATACAACTTTGTGGAGACCTGGAGGCCTATTTTAGACGCCTAAGACTGAAAGAATTCTTCAACTACTCTGCTGAACAAAACGATGAACAAAGCACTGAACAGACACCATCACAGCAGCCTCAGCAGCCCCCACCCCCCACCCCAGCAATACACAACCATCGTTACAAAACTCCAGGAAAAAGAATTCCACATGGACACCCCCTGAGGGCCGTAACTCCTCATGGGACTTTTACATTGAATGCTTCCGTAGACGTGCTCAGGCTGAGATAATTGACAAACAACAACACCTAAAGCAGAATCTCAGCCATGGAGAAAGAGAGGCCATAAACAGCCTCCAAAATAATTCTGGCATCGTAATCAAGGAAGCTGACAAAGGCGGAGCAGTTGTCATCATGGACAAACAAAATTATATACAAGAAGCAGAAAGACAACTCTCCAACACAACTCAATAAAATATTAAAAACACTCCCCATGGACATACAAGAATGCATCCATATGGACACACCCCAGGAACCACGACCAGGAAGATTCTACCTACTACCCAAAATCCACAAACCAGGTAACCCAGGACGCCCAATTGTTTCAGGAAAATGCACCATCACAGTAGGAGTCTCGGGATACATGGACTCTATCCTCAGGCCCTATGCCACCAGCACACGCAGCTACTTACGGGACACCACTGACTTCCTCCGGAAAATACAGTCCATTGACAACCTACCAGATGACACCATCCTAGCAACCATGGATGTGGAGGCCCTGTACACCAATATCCCACATGCAGATGGACTGCAAGCCTTACGGAATATTATCACGGACAAAACCACAGCACACTTCGCCACTGAACTTTGTCACTTCGTACTCACTCACAATTACTTCGAATTTGGTGACAACTTATATCTACAGGTTAATGGCACAGCCATGGGCACACGCATGGCACCAAAATATGCTAACATATTCATGGCGGACTTGGAGCAACGCTTCCTCAGCTCCCATCCACTGGAACCACTACTATACTTAAGATTCCTGGATGACATCTTCATCATTTGGACCCATGGGAAGGAAGCCCTTGAGAGATTTCATCAGGACTTCAATAACTTTCACCCTACTATCAACCTAAGCCTGGACCACTCTACACAACAGGTACACTTCCTGGACACCACTGTACAACTACATAATGGACGAATAAATACCACCTTATACCGGAAACCAACAGACCGATACTCATATCTACATGCCTCCAGCTTCCACCCTAAACATACCACTCGGTCTATTGTCTACAGCCAAGCCTTACGTTACAACCGTATCTGCTCCGATGCTCTCGACCGAGACTCACACTTAAGAGATTTACAACAAGCATTTTTGAGACTACAGTACCCACCAAATGAAGTGAAGAAACAAATCAACAGGGCCAGACTAGTACCCAGAAACAGTCTGCTCCAGGACATACCTAAAGGAACTAACAACAGAACACCACTGGTTGTCACCTATAGCTCCCAGCTCAAACCCATCCAACGTATCATCAGGGAGCTACAACCCATCCTGGAAAATGATACCTCTCTCTCAGAAGTCCTGGGTGGAAGACCTTTCCTTGCCTACAGACAGCCCCCCAATCTTAAACGACTTCTCACTTACAATCATGAATCGGCCAGCAGAGTCACCAGCACAGGTACCAGGCCCTGCAACAGACCCAGATGCCAGCTCTGCCCCTATATCTACCCAGGGAATACAATTACAGGACCCAATGGCATCAACTACACTGTCTCTGGCTCTTACAGCTGCTCATCCTCCAATCTGATATATGCCCTCATGTGCCAACAATGTCCTTCTGCTCTGTACATTGGACAAACCAGCCAACCTCTACGCAAAAGAATAAATGGACACAAATCTGACATTAGAAATGGAAACGTCCAAAAACCAGTGGGAGAACACTTCAATCTACCAGGACATTCCACCAAAGACTTAAAAGTCGCTGTGGTTCAACAGAAACCCTTCAAAAACAAAATCCAACGGGAGGCTGCTGAATTGGAATTCATATGCAAATTTGACTCTGTCAAGCTGGGACTGAATAGAGACTATGAATGGTTATCACATTATCACAGGTAACAGATTTCCTTTACAGAGGCGTGGTCTGGGGGAGCCCAGAGACGCCTGGTGTGGGCTTTGTTTGTCAATTATCTCAGCCTGAGTGCGTGTGGGCTTTCGGGGACCACAGTTCTCTTTGTCAGATGCAGCTGGCAGGGAGAGCTGTGGTTATCGAGGGCTTATACTACATAGGAATTGGATACCTTCACTGCGGCAAACTAACACGGCAAACTGACTCCACACCAAAAGGAGATGTTTACATTTACAAGCAAAGGAATGTTTTGATTGCCTTCACACTAATTGCATCCTGTCCTCTTGTGATATATGTCCCCTTCTTTCCCCTCCCCTCCTCTTCTGTATTTGACCAGTTCGGATCAGGCATCTGATGAAGAGAACTTGATTCTCGAAAGCTTATGCTACAATAAAATAAAATTGGTTAGTCTTAAAGGTGCTACTGGACTCTTTTGATTTTGCTACTACAGACTAACACGGCTAACTCCTCTGGATCTATGGACAGAATATAATATTCTTGGTGCTGGTTCATGCATGACTTGTGGGAGTGCCGCATGATGTTTAGAATGCTGTGACCTGATAATGCAGAAAGGTTCCTGGTTTACTCCCGCAGATATCAATGCAGACTGAAGGCCCATCATGCGGTTCTGCTCCTTCCCATTGTTTCTGGGTCATCCTCCCTGATGTCTGAGATTAGCATTTGTCTCAGTCTGGAGGTGCTTGTTTATAGGAGACTGTTTGAGAGCTCGTAATACAAAATCGATTTGTTCTATTGAAAATTATGATTGCCAACAGGAGAAAAAATGTCTGGTCCCTTTATTAGAGACGTTATGTATGGGAATGGGCAAATGAAGCTTTTCATGGTACAGAGGAAAATAACGTTAACTAGGTAAATAACATCCCGTCAAGCCTCTATTAAAGAAATAGGATTTCCCCCCCTCCAGTTGGCAATCCTATCTTCACAACACATTGAACCTGGGCCCCTAGTCCAACACTTTAAGCTCTACACCAAGCTGGCTTTCATTTATTGCTCCTTTAACAACTGCAATCCTTACCTGGGACTTTGCCAAAGTGAAAAGGCTCCAAAGATAAAGGCTTGCGACGTTTATTAAATTAAATTTTCCTTACCCCTCCCTGCATCGTTTGAGCACTGGGGAGCACACATGCATTCACAGGGTTCGGCCACAGTTGTCATCCCACAGCAGAGTTACACTCTCCTAAGTCAATTGGCTTCAATGGACTTAGAAGGGCTTGACTCTGTTTAGGACAGCAGTGTCACAGTACAATCCTATGCAACGGTAATCCAGTCTAAGATCATTTCTTTCTGCATAAAAGTGCAGTTTTTCACTTTAACTTAGAGGAGATCTTTGAAAGCAGAAAAAAGATGGGAGCAGGTAGATGAATAAGAATATGAACTTAGTAGCTCTAGTGAAAGCAAGTTTTGAATCTGGAATAGATGAAACAGCTGGTTGGTGGCACACTCCTAAACAGTTACATTGTCTAAGTCCATTAAAGTTAATTTTTTAAAAATTACTACCTTTCTCCCCAATGGGGATCCAAAAGGGCTTACCTCATTTTCTTCTCCTCCGTTTTTTCCTAATAACAACCCTGTGCGGATAGGTTACACTGAGAGCATGTGACTGGCCCAAGGTCACCCAGCAAGCTCCTTGGCAGAGAGAGGATTCAAACCTGGGTTGCCCAGATCCAATCTGTCACTCTAGCCATTCCTTCACCACGCTGGCTCCCAAGGAGGCTTCAAAGGGTGCAACTCTGCTTAAGATTGTTCTGTCATTGTACTTATAGAGAAACACATGCTTTCAACACTCATAATAGTAGATGGCTGACCTGCAGCGACTCTGGATTTCCATCCATGTAAGTGAAAGAAGAGTGTTCCTTTGATGAGAGACTGAATAAACAAGTAATTTCTTCAGCAACAAAGTTCATGCTGTTGTGATGCAAATATTCCTCGTGATCAAGAAACTGAGAGTGGTGGAGAAAGAAACAGCAAGGAAAGATTTTTCTTTTATCTGAATAGATTATAATTCAAAAGGCATCCACTGCTCTCCAAATGCACTATTAACTAAAAAAAAAAACCCGAATGGGAGTATAAACCACAATTGCTGAATTCTTATGCTGCAAAAACTGACCGTAGCTGTTTCATACTTCGAAAGACTAGTCTTATTAATGGAAAGCCCTTTGCTGACCTTTCATTAAGGCAGAAATGAGTTTACTTGATTTTAATAGCTAGGGGTTTTTTTAGAACTTGACTGTTTTGCAGGTGATGTTTATTGATGCCAGTTTATGAATGTTTCATGCTCAGCAGCTTCCAACATGGATCCCACTGATGGGAAGGAAAGTCTTATGTTGGTGGTGTATACATCAACATATTTGAGAAAAGCCTTTCCTTATTTCCCCAGTGTAGACACTGTGGGAAGTAGGACCTGGTCACAGCTTTCCTAACACATGCAAATACAATAAAATGGACAGGTATTGGCTTGTGATGCTCAACCGCATACTGGCAAATTTTCTATGCAATAGATATACCTGTAGGAAATAACCTTCTGTGAAGCAGTCCCATAGGGCTAGTTTAGATGTCATCACCTGAGCAGGTAGCATAAAAAACTTCTTATCTGTGGTGTCGGTGGGGCACACAGAAGCGGTAACAGTTAAATACTTGGTACAGGGGTCTGTGACCTTTTACGGATAAACTGTAAAACTGCATCAAAATTCAGAGCAAGATCTCAACAACAAGCAGGCATAAGAAAGCCCTTTTGCATAACTGAAAGTATACAACTTAGCATTACAGATAACTGACATGTTGATTAAGTCCATAAAGTTTCTGCAGCCCCCAAACTGGTGTTATAAGTCCTTTATTAGGTAGTGGCACATATGAGAGCTCACAGTAAGTAATATACACAAGAGCTCTTCTTTGTGACTTTTTAGTGTACTAGCATGAATCTGTGTACTTGAATTACTGGCACCTGCTCACCTGTATCATTTCCTGTTCTGTAAAAGCATCTCTAAGAAACCCTTAGCACCATAAACATCTTTGCCTGCCATTCTGTTTTATTTATTTATATTTATTCATTAACATATTTATATCTCACGTTTCCCTATGACTGAATTGGGCTTACAAATCATAATTCAAAACATAAATTGTTTTGTAAAGCTCTCAGAAGTTCGTACCCTGAAAATCTTGTTTGTCTCTAAGGTGCCACAGGGTTCAAATCCTGCTATTCTATTGCAGACTAACACAGCTACCCACCTAAAACAATTTAAAACATAGCAGTTTATAAAATCCCAGGTTACGTGCACATGCCCTGCCAAAGATGCCTATAGTCTATACCCCATCATAGCAGGCAAGATATGTTCCCATCAGCTAGCCCCTGACAATGGCTGCGCTGCCACTTCTTGAACCCACTGTAGTTTCAGGATTGACTTCAAAGGCAGCCCAATGCTGAGCGCATACAGAAATCCAGCTGCAAGATTACAAACACATGGACCTTTCACATAATGGTTATTAAAGAATCTCACCTGAAATGAAATCCAGCACTCAAGTCAAAGTTGACTTATGGCGACTCCTGGTGGGCAAGAGACTAACAAAGGTGGTTTGCCATTGTCTGGCTCTGCAACCCTGGTCTTTGCTGGAGGTCTCCCATCCAATTACTAACCAAGGCCGACCCTGCTTAGCTTCTGAGATCTGACAAGATCAGGCTCTCCTGGCCTATCCAGGTCAGGGCTCACCTATCACACCAATATACCTTAACTTAACTAGTTTTCCTTTTTACAGAGCCATGTGTAGTTTCATAATGAGCTACATTTGACCCTATAGCCATAGGTTGCAGCCTCCTGCCTTAGTGCACACATTGCACAATCCTGTACAATGTATGCATGCTAGTACTGAGATATCCTGGCAAAGGTGGCAAGAATGGTGTGCATATTCTTGGATAATGGTTGTGGGTAAGAGGATTTAAGCATTACCTCTACCACATGCAGCAAGGTTAGAGGCTTTTCAAAGACTGGTGTGATGATTGGACCTTAGAGTCATTGGACCAACAGGTTCTGTAACAGAAACTTGGCAGGAGGGTAGGGCATGAAACCAGAACAGTTCTTCCTGCAGTTTGGTCCCATTCTAGCCTTGACCTGAACCATCCTGGTCCAGGGCAGGGGATAAGAGAGGGGGAAATAATCACCCAATTTCATCATGACATATAAAGTAGATTGAATCTCTATGAAAATGTAATAAACACATCAAAGAACCATCTGCAGACTTGATTGTTTAATCTACAGCCTGAGAGTATTTCCAGTGTTGGTCAGCCATTCCAAATGTTAATGTCTAGAACAGTAATTTATCCTCCCTCATTCTTAATATAATTATCCTGTAGCCTTGAGAATTATGGAAATTGGGTGATTTTTTTAAAAAACATTTTTTATTTCCTACTGTCAAATTAGCAGCAATGCAGGTTTCAGTGTGTTAACACTGTTTAGGGTCTGGGCACATGAACATGCAGAAAAAAGATGGTTCCCCACAGATGAAGGTCTGGCCAACATCGGTGCTCTTGCTTCTGTTCATTGCACGGCTGTCATATGGTCATTTTGCTCCCTTCTCATACTTCTGGTTTTAGCCCTCTGTTCATGTGCTTCACCTTCTTTGCATGTTCCTATTTTGATGTCGTATTTATTTATTTAGATATTTATACCCCACGTTTTCCTCCAATGAGGACTCAAAGTACCTCACAGCATCATTCCCCCATCTTCCATTTTGACCTTACAACAACAACTCCATGAGATAGATTGTGCTGACTGGCCCAAAGTCACCCAGTGAGCTTCCGTGGAAGGCTGGAGATGCGAGTCCAGGTCTCCCAGATCCTAGTCTGATATTGTAACCACTACACTACACTACACTACACTACACTACACTACACTACACTACACTACACTACACTACACTACACTACACTACACTACACTACACTACACTACACTACACTGACTTTACATTCTAGCACATAACTGAGGATGCTGAGATGTGGCAAATGACCCAGGGAAGGGCAAGTTGCCTTTTCTGCCCAGAAACAAAACATGTCGAACTTGGAATGAGAGAGGATCTGTGCTGACATGCAGCCTGCTGAATTGCAGTACATAGACGGGATGTGCCGAACCCAAAGATCGGTGCCATTTCAGGTCTTAAGAGGCAGGGAGGAAAGAAGAAGTATGGCTCCATGATCAACAACCCGTCATTAATAAAAATGGACAAATCTATAACTCTGAGGCAACATTTATTGTTTAAACTGAACACATTTCAGCACCCAGTTCAGTGCTTTATCTGTGTGCTGTACTGTTCCCAATTTGGGAGAGGATGCCAAGAGTGTTAACTCGAACTTAAGAGCCCTAAGGATATTCAGTATCATACTGAAATTTTGTTGCTTACATGGGGTTGGATCCAACCAGCTTTTCTGCTGGTGAAAAAGGAAGAGGTCTTCTTTGGCCACCAAAAAAGAGAATAATGGGACTGCGTGTACAAAAGCTGTGTGGGAGGGAGGCTGTCCTTGGGAGGGGGACTAGATAAGACAGGATGGAAAAGCTGCCTGGATCCAACACCTCTGAGTCCTCTGTTTCTTTCCTGCCACAGCCACGGGGCATTATTTTTCTTTTTATCATTGTACATCTGACACAATCAGTGCTCCTAGGCAAGAGACAGCTCCTTATTTTCTGCTTACCTACAAGGTAAGGCTCATTATGATAAGGAAAGGTCTTATATTAAATGTTTTGAAAGGTTAGAAGGCAAGTCTACATTTTTAAAGGGCATGTTTAATCCAAGGTGCCTGTTAAATTTACTGAGGCAAAAAGTCAGGATTTAAAATAATTCCCTGCCTTTCCATCACATATCACTTATATCTAATTAGTCCCGATGGGATTCCTGGGGCAAAGTGATAGATGGAACACACTGACAACATCTGTCCATTACAGTAGGAAAGAGGATAATCTGACAGAAAGATTAGGGTGTGTTAATTGGTCTAATATTTAACAAGAATGTTGTTTTCCTGTTTCTATTCTTGGCATTAGCATCAGATCTCCCATACAAGGGGAACACACCCTCAGTTGTCAAACCTAATTCTGCTATTTTTGAATAAAACCCTGGGCATAATCCAAGGGCCTGTATTAGAGCATCTGTACCAACACTAGAGAATTTCACTTGGCCCCTTCAAACCACCCTTCTATTTACTACTGAAAAGTTGCCACCAAACACAGAACCTACTGAAGCATTCGTGTATTCTGTTGCAGGGATCTGGGCCTGTCAACCCTTATGTTTTTAGGACTGGAAACAAAAGTGCTCCCTAGAGGAAGAGGCTTGTATTCCTTACAACTACTAAAACAATCACTGCACGTGTAGTGCAAACATGCAGAAAGAGCTTGACAATACTAGAAAAGCTAACTTAAAGACAAAGGGCAACTATTTATGTGTAGATTCCTTTCAACTAAAAAACCCCCAAGGCAGCTTACAACACTCTGAATAATAAAACCACTTCAAAATACCATTTTAGCAACACAATAATAACTTCCCATTCTCTCCTTCCAGAACCATTACTAGCCCTCTGGAAAAAATTGTGAATGGCTGCTTCTTATTTGGAAAGCCTTTAGGGATTCTCACCTGCTAAAGGAGGGAGTTCCACCATCAGGGTGTTGGAATAGGCGACTCAGCATGCCTTGGACATTGGGCGGGGGGGGGGGGAGGGCGTGCTGCATGTCTCTCTGAACAACATATACGTAGCTCTAGCAATCTGCCACTCTTTTGTCTAAGGTGGGCACACCTCCGTCCTGACTCCTCGTCTCTATGCCCCTTGGGAGAATCTCTGGCTGATTCCGCACACGTTGGATAATGCACATCCAATCCTCTTTAGAGATAATTTGGAACTGAATTTTTCGTGTGTGAAACAAAAAATCCACTTCCAAACAATTGCTAAAGTGCATTGGAAGTGCATTATCCAACGTGTGAGGAATCAGCCTCTCTTGCCTCGTGGCTTTCCAAGGAGAAGGATATAACCCTCCATGCTCCGCCATGAAGGCCTTATCCACAGACCCCCACTTTCAGCCTCGCTGCCTAGTTTCAGACCATGGTTTAGAATTAGGGAATGTAGCTCTTTAGATTAGGATCTTTCCCTTTTACTACAAGATACTGATATGGAAGAAATCTACTTCAATAAAACTGTAAGTTGAATCTTTCTATGATTTTGTCTGAAGACTAATTAATGTACATTTTAAGGGTTTAAACACTTCTGCCTAAATAACTCTGCTGTGTTACTATAAAGGTTTCAAATAACTATAGTTTTGAACAAAGAAACCTAAATATAAAACTTCCAATATAGGGGACAACAGCTGAAATAGCTCTGCCCCAATTTCCTGCCAAGTGAACATCTGTTAGGGCAAGTTCCCAGAGGAAGGGTACCGGGGCCAATCTCCATCTGGTTGATATGACATGATATGAAGGCAGTCATTCAGATATTTTGGGCCTAAGACATGGCACTTCATATTCAGCATGGAAACATACTGGAAGCCAGTGTAGTACATAACATGCATAACGTGTGCAGTGGCTTAATATGTTCCCTCCAGCATAAAGAGACCCAAAATGTTTTCAAAGGCAACTCCATGTAAAACATGTTACAGTAAACAAGTCTGGATGTTTGTGTGAGGGAAGAGAGCCATGAGGGGCACACACAGGCACTGCACCACGGTCACCCCAGCTGAATTTAAAAGCAGCTGGGTGGGTAGGGCTGCAGCGGGCAGGGCAGCTCTCCCTTCCCTAGGCTGGAACCTGATAAAAAGGGAAGCCTAGCTGGGAGGAGAATAGACTCCAAGGGGGGGAAGGCTGCCAAGGGGAAACTTGCTTGCAGTCAGCTTCCTCAAGGGAAGAGCATAGACAGATGTCAAGGAAGGGAAAGGCTCTGGGACTGGAGGCAGAGAGGACCAGTGAGCAGAGAAGAATGCCAGGCAGAGCTGCCTTCCTAGATGTTGAATACCTTTCTGATTCGTATATGAAATAAAGTCATGCCATGCTTCAGACTCCTGATTAAACTTAGGCACATGAGGTAAGAGAACAGGTCCTTTTACGGATTAGGAACTAGCTACAGAAGAGGAAGTAGAAGACAGGAGCAAGTGAACAGTTGCTACAATGGAAGGAAGGAAGCAGTGGTGTTCCCTAAGGATCTGTATTCAGCCCAGTACTATAGTTCATAAATGATCTCTGGAGACAGATGTGAGCAGTAAGGTACCCAGGTTTGCAGATAATACCAACTTTGGGGTGATAGTAAAAACTAGATTAATATTTTTCATTCAGTTCCCTGTTCCCCAGAGAGGCCAGGACGCTCATAATATAAGGGCCAAGCTAAAAGTGACAAATTACACTTGAATGGCAAGTAAACAGACTCACATGTGGTTGTTGTGGATTTTCCGGGCTATATAGCCATGGTCTTGGCATTGTAGTTCCTGACGTTCCATGCCAAGACCACGGCTATATAGCCCGGAAAATCCACAACAACCATTGTTCTCTGGCCGTGAAAGCCTTCGACAATACAGACTCACATGTATTCCTCCCTGATCACTTGTGCTCCACGCGATTGCATGGAGAGCAAGTGGAGAGCAAGTGAACAGGGAGGAATACATGCGAGTCTGTTCATGTGCCATTCAAGTGTAATCTGTCACTTCTAGCTTGGCTATAAATCACAAAGTCCTTTTCTGCCTTCAACAACTGAGATGCAGTAACCCCATTCTTTACTGATGTCCCCAGTACACTACCAATTAACTGATTCCCAAACCGTGTCTTCCATATGAGATTCAGTTCCTTTGGCTCCAAGGCATTCTTTGCTCATCATGAACATGTCTTGCCTAGGAATGAGATGGGGACCTTCTGTGTGCAAAGCATGTGCAAAGCCCTGAACAAGATAGAATTTTGCCTGAGTAAACATGCATAGGGTTGGGTTGCAAGAAGATCTCATATAATATTTTTGAAAGCCCTAAAGTTCCTGGTTAAGAAAACAAAACAATCTTGAAAAACCACTCATGAAAAACCTTCTGAAGTTTATTAGTTACTTCATTTATCACTTAAGCAGCTTTCGTTGCTCTCCTCTCCTTCGTTTTAGCCTCATACCAGCCCTGTGAGGTGGGTTATGTGGAGAGAGTGTGACAGGAAGCTTGCATGGCAGGGTCAGGATTTGATCCTGGGTCTCCTAGATCCTAGTCCAATGCTCTAACTACTACACAGCACTGACTATCATACCATTCATATCCAGGTGGGTAGCAGAATGAAGACACTGATGGTGCAGTCTATCCTTGAATGAAATCTTCAGTGGTTGGGACAGGAAATTGAATGTTTTACTTCTCCAGCAGCAGCAAGGAGGAAAAGGAGAATATTCAAGATAATCCTCAGAGCCTGTTTTGGATATGTCATACTGTTCCCCTGACAGCAGATATAAGAGTCAGCCATCTAACACAATGCGATGGGAACTCTGCTTCGATCCCATCTGGAAGAAAATTCTTGAGAGCTTTGGATTTTGAAGTTGCAGATATGATTCATGCAGTTAGCAACAGCATTGGGAACTCGTGGGAGGAAAGATGCAACAACATATATGCAAGATTATGTCCAGAGTTTATTAATATACATTTCACATATATAACCTGCTCTTTAAAGTGAAGAGCTCCTTGTGAATTAAATTATCATTTTTTCCTAAAAACAATTGCTGACCTTTCTTGAGACCTAGGTAACATAGTTGACGATGACCAACGAATTGGGATTGAGCCTGGAGAATTTCTCCAGCATGCCCAGAGGCCCAGTTTCTTTTGAGCATTTACATGTTTCTCGTCAGAATCTAAACATGTTATGCAATCTGATCACAACCTCACCACAGACAAACCATGCCAAACATCTTCAAAGCACAGAATATAAATGTTCTCTGCCATAGTTCCCCCCTTTTCCACTGTGTTTCCATCTCATCATGATATCTCAAGGAAAATGTTCCTTGTCATATTTTTCACATTCAAATTATCACCAAGCTATGAAACTTGCTGAGTCATCTTGGCCAAATCTTTGTCTCCTAGCTTAATCTACCTCATAGGGTTGACATGAGGGTACATGAAATAATGGCCAAACACTTTTGCCCGCTAAGGTAGGAGAAGAGATTCCAGAGCCATGCAGAACATCTGAAATATATTCCTATATTTACAGTTCCATCATTGGAGGATACCCGATAGGTCTACGATTTGAAATCGCATTCCTGCACTCTGATGCACCTGTACTATGTGCTGTAAAAATATATTCCCACACCTCAATGACAATTTTGGATGGGTCTGGCCTCTCTGAGGGAATTTTCAAGGAGAAATCTTTTTTCTCCCACAAGCTCAGAAAGGCAGCCCTGCTGGCTGCCAGTCCTGCGTGTTAACAGCTTCCCCCTGTTCTCTTTTCCCAAACAAGCCTTACAGGAGGAAAGAGAAGAGGAAAACTGGTGGTAGAGAAATCTTGGAAAAGTTGACTGAATACTGTGCAGAACATCTTCAAAAGAACAAGATTCCTCTGCCATTATTCTCCCCCTTTCTACATAATCTTCAAGCTTTAACTGTGTTTTAACTCGGTAACAGTTTCTGATCATGGCCAGGAATCCTGGATTCTGTTGTTTTAATTTCTCTAAATAAAAGAACATGAAAGACACTGCAGACTTGGCCATCTGGAAAAATCAGCAGTGGCTGAACATAGCCTGACTCAAACAGGACACAGTATCCTATTCCAGGACACTAAAATACTGGACAACACTTCCAACTACTTCGTCAGATTGCACAGGGAAGCCATTGAAATTCATAAGCATAAGCACAATTTCAACAGGAAAGACAAGACTTTAAGAATGAATAGAGTATGGTTTCCAGTCCTGAAAAACACCAGGCTAACAAAATACTCTACATCCTACAATAGCCCTGCAGAGAAGATTAGCATATCAAGCACCAATCCATATGCAAAAGAACCTCCTCAGGATACAGTGAAGCCTCCCTCCATTAGCATTCCACACCCTGGGAAACTCTTACAGGATGACTCAGCCCAAACCCACCTTCCTGAGTAGATATAAATTACCTGCCAACATCTTCTCCACACTGTGACACTGAGAGATCTCTGTCTTTTGGTGCTACACCTCTGAAGATGC